>NC_136430.1:27947500-28510000 GCF_052849685.1 Lactuca virosa | reverse complement strand
TAATTCTGAATTAGTATCTTTTGATGAAACTGTTACTTATTTTGATTCGATTGTGGTATCTGCTAGCAATGAGGCTAAGAAGCTGTCAATGCAATTGCTAGAGACACAGAAGAAATTAGATTCGAAAATCACTAAGATAGATTGTCTAGAACTTCAAATAACGAATATCATGGTTGATAGGGACAATTTATCTAGTGATAATAAACTGTTGTTAGCACAAAGAAACATTTACTGTAATGCTGCTAAAAGATTATATGGGAAAATAACTGAACTTCATCATTCATGTGAAATCAGTAAAGAACAACATAGAAAATTGCTGCCATTTTTAGCTTATGAAAGAGCTAAGGTAGATAACATTTCGTATGACTGTGAAAAAGAAATAGCTGATTTTGACAAAGTTCCGAATGACAAGTATAGATATGGAATTGTCAAAGTTGATGAATGTCTTGATTCGAATGATTTAGTTAACATTGTAAATGATACTTTGACTAAATCTGAACAAATTCACATTTTGAAAAAGACTAGAATTCATCATCTGATTCTCAATCTAATTTTGCTGATATTGAAGATAATTCTGACAATATTAGTGAAATTAGTGAGCTTGAAGATGTTGATTGTTCTCAGTTGTCTATTGTTAATGTTGCTTCGAATTCTAAAGGGAAAGAAAAAGTTAAGGATTTGATAGTTGAGAAAGAAACTGATATTCCCTCAACTTCGAAAGTTAGTGAAATGAACTTCGTGGATCTCAAAGATTACCAAACTGATGATAGTGATGATGAAGATGTAGAGAAAGTTTCGAAAGAAAAGAAATCTTCAAAGAAAGAAGTAATTCCACGAATAGTTGTTGACCAAGTGTATGGTGATACACAAAAGTTCGAAAAAGTGATGAATGAAAAAGGTGAACATTATCTTGAAACAAACACGGTGGTTTTTCCAAATTTCAAATGCACAGATGATGTCATTTTTCCAAATCAAGTTTTCGTAACTACCGGAAATGTTGAGAATATCAAACCAGAGTTCAAGAAGATGGTTGAGGAGGATAATTCAAAAACAACTGAGGAAGGTTTTTTCGCAAATCAAAACACAGTTGAAAACAACTTAACAAAGAATTCATATATTTTTCAACGACAAAAACCACAAAAACCATTGAAAAATCAAAAGTTGAAAAAGAGAAAGTAATTCGTGTTGAAAAGGAAAATGAAAAAGTTGTCAAATTAAACTCTAAGGAATTTAAAGATCAAATTGACAAATTTTCGAAGGAAAACAACATTTCAAAAAGACAAGCATGAAAGAAAATATTTTGGCAAAATATTGAGTCTCAAAAGATGTCTGAATCACAATCCATCAAAAAGGTTTTCAACGTTAAAAATGATTCTTTTTCAAAAACTCAACAATCATCTCAATGAAATCAAACAAGGTCTGAAGTACATAAGCAAACAAAGTTTTCGAAAGTTTCTGAAACTAACAAAACAAGAGATTTTTCAGAAAGATCCAATTCAAATCAAAAAGTTTTTCAACGTCAACATTTTAAATCAAAAATTGATACATCCTATGCTTACTCTTATGTTACCAAACCCAAAGTTGATTTTGTACCTCAAAAGACAAATTTTCCTAATTACACAAAGAAAGAAACTATGAGGACGTCACGGGAAAAAGGAATGACTTCAAGGAAGAACATTGATCATTGGCTTGACGGAAGAGGAAAAATGTATCAGTCAAATAAATATTCAAAAGAGAAAATTTATGAAGCATACGAAAAGTATGTCAATACTTCTTCGAATGGCAGCTCATCATCTAAGGATTTGAATATCTCAGTCAAAACATGGAGACCTGTCACAAAAGCGAACACTGTTCAATCACAAACTCAAGATGCGAAGGTAAAAGTCAGTGAACATTCGAAACTATCAAACACTTATGTTTCAGTTCCTTTAGATGATGAAGTGAACTTAATTGATAGTCTCAAAACCAAAGTTTGTGATTGGGTTAAAAGTTCTTCATTTCATTCGAAATTGAAATCTAATTTCCAAGGACCCAAAAAGCCTTGGGTACCTAAAATTTTTCATTGATTGCAGGTATTGTGTGACGAGCAATATGATAACAAATGGTACATTGATAGTGGTTGCTCTCGTCACATGACTGGAAAGAAGGAGAATTTAAGAGATTTTCGAAGTCTCAAAAATGCTGGAGTAGTAAAGTTTGGGAACAATCAAAAGTGTCAAGTCATGGGATATGGAAAAATCACAAATGGACAATTCACAGTGAATCGTGTTGCATATGTTGAAGGTCTTCAACATAACTTGATTAGTGTTTCTCAACTTGTTGTGGGCACTGGCAATCAAGTTCTTTTCAACGAAGAAGGAAGTGTTATTTCGAATGTTAACACAAACGAAATATTACTGAAATCTAAAAGGAAAGGTGACATGTTCACTTTGGACATCAATCCAATTGTAGGCAAACCAGCAGTATGTCTTCTTTCGAAAGCTACATTTGATTTAAGCTGGTTATGGCATCGAAGACTTTCACATCTCAACTTTCGAAACATAAATAAACTTGTGGTACAAGATCTGGTAAGAGGTTTACCTGTAATTAAATTTGACAATGATTCTTTATGTGCAGCTTGTGAAGTTGGCAAGCAACATAAACAAGGTCATCCAATCACAATTGATTCGAAAATTGTTGCACCTCTTGAGTTGATACATATTGATTTGTGTGGTCCTTCAACTGTTTCAACTCTCAACAATAAACAGTACATTTTAGTTATTGTTGACGATTTTTCCAGATTTACGTGGGTTTATTTTCTCAGGCTCAAATCCGAAGTTGCACAAATTATGATTGACTTTATCAAAAAGATGGAAACCACGTTGAAGAAGACTGTTAGAAAAATCAAAAGTGATCATGGAACTGAATTTAAGAACAAAGTTCTTGATTCATTTTTGGTGGACAAAGGAATTTCGCATAATTTTTCATCTCCATATACACCACAACAAAATGGTGTTGTAGAACGAAGGAATCGCTCATTATGCGAAGCAGCAAGAA
Organism: Lactuca virosa; assembly: GCF_052849685.1. Taxonomy (NCBI): domain Eukaryota; kingdom Viridiplantae; phylum Streptophyta; class Magnoliopsida; order Asterales; family Asteraceae; genus Lactuca; species Lactuca virosa. The sequence goes on along the minus strand of NC_136430.1, from coordinate 28,506,964 downwards.
CCATGTCGGCATATGCGAATTTACCTCAATATCTATGGGCTGAAGCTGTTTCAACTGCATGTTTTACTCAAAACAGATCGTTCATTCATCGTCGATTTAATATTACACCATACGAAATTCTGAATAATCGTAAACCTAATGTGAAGTTTTTTCATGTTTTCGGATGTAGGTGTTTTATTATGAATCTCAAGGATCATCTTTCGAAGTTTCAAGCAAAAGCTGATGAAGGAATTTTTCTTGGATATTCGCACAATTCAGTGGCATATCGAGTGTTAAATAAGCGAACACGAAAAGTGGAAGAAACGTTCAATCTCACACTCGATGATTATTATGTTAAATCAAATGAGCATAGATTTACGAATCATCCAATTTTACAAGAAACACAAGTTGAAACTGAATCTATACAAATGGATGATACTGATTATGATTTGATTTTTGGAATTTCAGATCATGCAGTTGATGCTGAAGTTCATGCTCCTGATAATCACATACCAGAATTTTCAAAACTTACTGATGATTCACCATCGACTCCTCAAGAAGGCGAAACTATGAGTGATAGTCCACTGGAGGGGGAGCAATTGGATTTGAATACTTTAGATGATGAAGAGCATTCTTTCGAGGGGGAGAAAGAACAATTGAATGCTGAAATTGAGGGGGAGCATGTTGTTAAGGGGGAGCATAATGTTGATGATGCTTGTTCGAATGCAGGCTCAGAAAATCATGAAATATACAAAGATGCCCCTTTGGAATTTGATCCAGCATATCCACCCATGGAAAAATGGACAAGAGACCATCCGAAGGATCAAGTTATTGAGAATCCACAAGAGGGAGTTCTGACAAGAGCTCAAATTCGTGCAAAGAATGAGGTATTGAATACTCATCAAGAATTTTGCATGTTTAATGTTTTCATCTCTAAAATTGAACCAAAAACAATTAAGAATGCAATGGAACACTCAGATTGGGTTGTTGCAATGCAATCGGAGTTGTCTGAATTTGAACGAAACAAGGTTTGGAGATTAATTCCTAAACCTGAAAATGTTTCGATTGTCGGGTTAAAATGGATTTTTAAAAATAAAACCGAAAAAGATGGAAACATTATTCGAAATAAAGCCAGACTTGTTGTAAAAGGATATTCACAACAAGAAGGAATCGACTATGAAGAAACTTTTGCCCCTGTCGCAAGACTCGAGGCGGTTCGAATATTTTTGGCTTATGCAGCTCACAAAGATTTTGATGTTTATCAAATGGACGTGAAATGTGCATTTCTCAATGGAGAGCTTGAAGAAACAGTTTATGTGGAACAACCCCCAGGTTTTATTAATGAAGAATATCCTAATCATGTTTATATTTTAGATAAGGCAGTTTATGGTCTGAAACAAGCACCAAGAGCATGGTATGCAACACTTACATCATTTTTGAAACAATCTAAATTTAAACAAGGATCAGTTGATCCCACATTATTTCAAAAGAAAGTGGGGAATCATCTAATGCTTGTTCAAATTTATGTTGATGATATTATTTTTGGCTCGACTGACCCTGCTTTGTCTAGAGAATTCGAAGAATTGATGAAAAGCAAATTTGAAATGAGCATGATGGGAAAAATCAATAATTTCCTTGGATTGAATATTCGTCAAAACAGAGAAGGGATTTTCATTAATCAGGAAAAATATACGAAAAATCTGTTAGAAAAGTTTGGATTGACGAATAGCACAAAGCTTCGTGTACCAATGGCAACAGGCATAAAGCTAACACCATCGTTGGACAAACCTGCTGTTGATATAACGTTGTATAGGAGCATGATTGGTTCATTACTTTATCTAACAGCAAGTAGACCTGATATCATGTTTTCTGTGTGTAATTGTGCTAGGTATCAGTCTAATCCACGCGAACCACATCCTACTGCAGTGAAGAATATTTTTCGTTACCTTAAAGGCACAATTTCGTTAGGATTGTGGTATCCTTCGAAAACTGGATTCTTCGTTCAAGCATACTCAGATGCAGACTTGGGTGGTTGTAATCTTGATCGGAAAAGCACAAGTGGAGAATGTCAATTTCTTGATGGCAAATTAGTCAGCTGGCAGTCGAAAAAGCAAACGTGTGTGTCAATTTCCACAGCTGAAGCAGAATATGTGGCTGCTGCTGCTTGCACTTTGCCAATAATATGGATCCAAAGTCAATTGTGTGATTACGCAATTAATATGAAAAAGATTCCATTATATTGTGATTCTCAAAGTGCAATAAGCATTTGTCATAATCCTGTGCAGCATTCGAAGACTAAACACATAGCTCTTCGTTATTATTTCATTAAAGATCACGTGGAGGATGGAAACATTGAAGTACATTTCGTGAAAACAACTGATCAGTTAGCTGATATATTCACGAAAGCTTTGGATGAAAAATCTCTAATGTGAATAATAGAAGGTCTTGGAATGATCGATGGCAATTCTGTTGCATGCGAAAAAGAAGAATGATAGGCGAAAAAGAATGAATCAGAGGCGCTGAATAAAAGATAACACAAAGTCATTCAGCATTCAGTGGTTACTGTTCATAGTCAACGCTTCGACCGCTTCGAATTCGCATGATTGTCACTTATTTTCAGTGTTGAGTTAGTGGTTACTGTTCATAGTCAACGCTTCGATCGCTTCGAATTCGCATGATTGTCAATTATTCTCAGCGTTGAGTTAATGGTTACTGTTCATAGTCAACGCTTCGAACGCTTCGAATTCGTACATTTGTCACTCTTCAAGGAATGTCAAATATTCGTCTGTTTGCAACAAATTCAAAAAGATTTTCTTTTGTTTTGTCTTTAAATTTTCGAAAAATCAAAAATTCAAAAAGATTTTCTTTTGTTTTGTCCTTAAATTTTCGAAAAATCAAAAATCCAAAAAGATTTTCGTTTGTTCGGTCTTTATTTTAAAAAAAATTCAAAACAACAAAAATATTTTTATTTTTAGACTTTTGTTGCAGATTATGATGATGATTCAGAGGGGACAATGCAGGCAGTTTTAGGGTCAGGTAAAATTTTTCGTATGAATTGATATGTTTCTCATTATTCGAATTAGTTAGGTTGTCCCTAGAAGCATGCTGCTGCATGTCATCCAAAGCCTCCATGACTCAATGTGTGTGTACGAAAGCCTTAATGAAATGTTTCGTACAAAAATTTCTTCCCAATCAGGCTTATATTCACATTAGTCTCTGAGCTACCTTACTCTTCTCACAATGAGTTAAGAGTTTCCTGTTTGGTCCAAAACATAACAGAGGTACTTTTCGTGTCTTACACCAATCTTTTTCATCCAAAACATTCTTACACGATCACACACAAAGACGTATATCCGAGAGGTCTCTGATCAACCAGTGACCTCAACAATCGTAACAACATTACCAATTACAAGAACAATTTCGAAAGGAATTGTAATTGGTAAACCTTTGGAATCTGGTGGAAGTGGTTCGAAGCTAAAAGACGTAACTGAAAAACCTGCTTCGAAAGACAAAGGAAAATCAATTCTGGTTGAAAAATCTAAAGAAGAAAAGAAGGCTGAAGCTGAAGCTGAACTCGAGAAAATGAGGCTTATTCAAAGCATCATGACTCAGAGGGCTGGTGATCCGAAGGGCATGAATAAAGGTGATCCAGCAAAACATTACAACTATGAAACAATCGAAGCCTTGGTTGCCTTTAATCACATGTACTCATTTGATAAGAAGCCAAAACAGAGTTATGTGGTTACAAACACTGATGCATGCCAGTTGGATTTCCCTATAAATGAGATGATGTTCATCATGCCTCAGTTCAAAGCTGAAGGGAATTTCAAAGAAAAAGATGAAGGGACTCATATGAAAATTCGTTTTCATGCAGTACTTGGCAAAGCCCCTGAGGATGTTTGGTCACTAATCAAGATCAAGAAGGTGATAAGCATGAAAAAGGATGTGGTCTTTGAAAACATTGTTCAAAATGTTAAATATGTTGTGGCCAGGGCAAATGGAAAAACATGCGAATTCACTATTGCAGATTTTCCTCTGATGAACTTGTATGACCTTATACAAGTAGCATTGCTTCTGAAAGACAAATCCTTTTCTTTTATGCAAAACACAGATCCAGAGGAATTCAAACTTGGAGTTGCTCACATCAAAATCTTCATTGAGAATTATTATGAGTGCCTAGCACTGACTGATGTGGAGTTGGCTACTGCAAAGGGAATGGAAGTAAAAGTTCCAATGGCTCCTTCGTTGACTCAGACTGAGTTAAGGAAATATGCTGATGGAGAAATATGTTTAAAGCCATTTGGAATAGTTTTTGCTGGAAAGGATAAAGCTGGAAAAGCGAAGCGGTTTTTGTTCCAAGCTAGCGAAGTGGAGAGATATTCTACATCTCAATATACGAACTTGATTGTTCGTATGAACCACTGCAAAAAGAACAATGAAGGAGACAAGAAGGAATTGAAGAAAATTATTTCTTGGTATACTGAGGTTCGAAGAGTTTTGCTGTACTCCATTACTCTACTTACAAACTGAAGACTTCGACTTTGATTACAAAGGGGGAGATTGTTAGGGTCGAAATGTTGTAATAGTCGAAGTTTGTATTTAGGGTCTTCGAACATTTTTGTAATGTATTTTACTAGGGCATAATATTCGAAGCTTCATGTTTAGTCCTTAGTATATTTTTTGTACGCTTTTCTCTTCTATAAATAGGAGTGGTTACTAGTGTCTTAGTAAAAAAAGTCTTTACAGAATATTCATTGTACTCTGTAAAATTTGCAAAAGCTTAATAGAGCCAAACAGATCATATTTACATTAGTGTTCAAATCTTTCAATTCTACTTTGAATTTACACTCTAATTCGTTCAATACTTGATTCATTGTCTCATCAGTAATCTTTTTTTTAAGATGTTGCGGAATTTGTCCCCAAAACAAAACATGATAAAAATTTATCAAAAAATTTCTTAAAGAAATATATATTTTCATTTTATATCAAAACCTCGGGATGTCATGTTCCGATACAGATCAAAAGCATAAACAGTACATTATAAGCCTTACAACAGTTATTTACAACTACTGGCCTATAATCCAAAAGTCTCTCATCATCATCCGACTATGCTCGGGGTCCACTACCTGTAATAAAAAAAGCTAAGTGGGTCAGGCTTGGGAGCCTGGTGAGCATATAGAGTTTTCAACCCACAAATAATAATAAATTCATTAAATTCATCAACCAAAAATAAATTTATTAATTTCATCAACCAACAATAACCTTGATTACCCATTCCCATTATCCTCACTTTATATCCCTAAACACCTATCACAAGGGACCTAGTCTAAGGAATTTCATCGGGGTGACAACACTGCTTTAGGGATTCCTCAGCAATTTATGTCAAATAAGGCAACCATGAGGAGGATGGAGTACACCAGCGAACATATAGTTCACCAACACCTACAGGTTGCGAACCTGCTAGTGTTCCACTGGACTGTCTAGAAAGGTTTGTGGTCGTCATCTATACTCCGCTAGATGACTACAACAAAAACAACAACATAGAGGCCTCTCATCATTTTAACACACATCAACTATTTCGTCCACCCATGTTTTACCCAACATATTTGTAGATAAAAAGACATATACAGTTTAAAACTTGTATAAAACATCTATTCAACAGTCATCTCAAATAAACAATCAATATAATTACACATAGCACGTATTTTATAGAAAATACTTCATATCTATATGTAAGATGAAAGTGACTATACACTCACTTGATTTAACGATAATGGGCAACACTTCGTTTCCTAAAATGATCGTTTCCGATGAAATCGGGAGCTTTAATGAAAAACCGGGCTTTGCGAAGGTTGAGCTTCAAACCGAAAAGATAAATTTTGCGGGCTCTTCGGGCACTCCGGAACGTATTTTAGGTGTTGGGTATAATATCGGGGCTTCGGGGGATTGAAATTGGCTTACAATAAGCTTTAGGGTGAAAAAGTATGCAAAATTCCAACAAAAACCGGGAGGGTTCGCACCCTCCCTTATATAGTATGCGAGACCGAGGATCCGAGGGGAGAAGGGAACATGCGTCGGACTTGCGAGGGCTACACGCATCGGATGCGAGGCCGAGACAGATGGCGGTACGAGGGCGAGACACGGTGCGACACGCGGCGGCTTGCGATTGGACCTCCGCTTCGGACCGGACACGAGTCGGACACTGGGCAGCTCGCATGCGAGGCGACGTGGCCGAACTTGAGCCATGCGGATTTTCTCGGATTTCGCATTTTTCTCGATTTTTGTGTCCCAAACTTCTAAAATCCATAACTTTTGCATACGGGCTGCGTTTTTTACGTTCTTTATATTCAGGCGTAGGTAAAATTATGCTCTACAACTTTCGTTTAGACTCTGTCGGCTAATTTTGACTTTATTTTTAATATTATTATTTTTAACAGACCGGGACAGGAAAATCCGTTAAAAATTCATAACTTTTTCATCCGACGTCCGTTTTTGTCTGTCTTTTTACCGTTGTACTACTATTGACGAGACCTTCGATTCTCGTTTAGGTTGTGTCGGCTAAAAATCACTCGATCTAAAATTCGAGTTTTTAGTTGTCTACTTTTAAGCTGAAACTTAGAAAAATCATGACTTCCTCATACGAAGTCAGATTTGGGCGTTCTTTTTATGCACGCTCTCGGTTTAACGAACAGTACGACTTTCATTTAGATTACTAAGGCTAAAAATCGTTCTATCGTAAATTCACTATTTACGTCACACAGTGGCGTACCGGTTATGTCGCGAAACTTCGACAGGTCATAACTTCTTCGTTATAACTCAGATTTCGGCATTATTTATATATCCGGAATCCTTGTCACGACCACTACAACTTCCTTCATAGATGTTGGGTTTACCTAATATTTATTTTCGACACTTATTTTTTTATTCTTAATTCATTAAATTATAATAATTAAGCATAAAACACATAATAATCAAACAATACATCTTATTATTTCAAAACAAGTTACAAAGGTTGGCCTAGACTATTACATCATCATTAATGCCTAGCCTAGAAACACGGGTGTTACGGTAAAGCTCAGAATAATACACAACATAAATCACAAAGACATAATGCAAGATATCACAATACTCAATAATAGCATACAAGAGTCTCCGGTCACACAAGTTACCATTCATGGTAAGTATAGTGAGAAAACTCACCTCGTAAGTAAGCAAGTAAATCTCGTACCCCTCGAACGCTCTAATCCCCGCCTACCTGTCATAATCATCTCTAAGTAACACTTATAACCACAACTCTAAATAATTTAAGCTAACCCCTCTCTCTAACTCCTGGAATGGGTAAAAGACCATTTCACCCCTTCATGGTCTCTATAATCCAAGTCTTGACCAACCCTAAAAGTCAACAGAAGTGAACACTCGAGTCAACAGTCCCTGTTGACCCAACTCGTCGAGTGCATCTATGTGGCTCGTCGAGTCCCTTCGTTTCCTCAGAAGTGTCGTGAAAATCCAACCTAACTCGTTGATTTGTCTCATCAAATCGCCGAGTTACACATGTCCAGACTCGTCGGGGAAAACCCTAACCGACTCGTCGCGTCCGCTTACCGACTTGTCGAGTCCCTTCAGCCCCTTTTCTCACTTAGACGATTTTGGGCAGAAATGGTGTCTCATACTCTGGATCTAGCCTTCCAAGGCTCACTTATCATGTAAAGATGCAAGCTTTACGTTCATGCATGGCATCTATGACTCAAAATGCCAAAACAAGCTCCATAAGAGGTCCATGCATGGAAACTTGTCCAAACCTTGATAAAGCTTGGATCTTTGGGCTTATGGGACCTCAATATGTCCAGATCTGGACCCTCAGCCCCATGACAAGCTCATAACACTCTAGAACTCGAAGAAGGATGGGGAAAAGGCCCTAAACTCCCTTAAACGAGATATAACTAAACAATGAGCAAGATAGTGACTTTTTACCTTCAAACGGAAGCTAATAATGAGTGAATACCGGATCCAAAAGCTCCTTCTCGTCCAAGGTATCTTACTTTTCAACTCTCCTCCAAGAATGCACTAAAACCCACAATATTAGCCTCTCTATCCCTCTCACAAGGTTATAGCTCGATTAGGATTTCTCACAGTGTAGTAGGGTGATAAGGGTAGCGAAAATGAGGGCTTAAGGACCTTTAAATAGGACACAAACCCGGAAAATTAGGGTTTCCTCACATAACTCCTATTCGTCGAGTCGGGGTCCTCCAACTCGTCGAGTAGACTCTAAAGTCACGCGGCCAATTAACTCCTCTACTCAGCGAGTTGGGGCATCCAACTCATCGAGTTGCTCTGCCAAAATGAATGAAATTAATTAAATAATATACCTTGGGCTCGGGATGTTACAATTCTCCCCCACTAGAATCAGACTTCACCCTCGAATTCATTTTTCGAGAATACCTTTGGGTACTTCTCTCGCATCTCGAACTCCGGCTTCCAAGTCCACTCGGATCCCTTCCGATGTTGCCACTGAACTTGAATCAAAGGAACCTATTTATTCCTCAAGACCTTCATCTTCATATCCAAGATCGATATCGGCCTCTCAATGTAGTTCAATCTCGCATCCACATGAATGTCATCTAAAGGGACCACTGCCATCTCATCGGCTACACACTTCCTCAGTTGTGACACATGGAAGGTGTTATGAATCTGACTCAACTCTGCAGGCAGCTCCAACCGGTAGGCTACCTTACCTACTCGAGCGATCAATATGAAAGGATCGATGTATCTAGGGCCCAACTTACCCCGCTTCCTGAATCGGATCACCCCTTTCCATGGGGATACCTTCAGGAGGACAAAATCTCCGACCTGAAACTCCATCTATGAATGACGTCGGTCGGCGTAACTCTTCTGGCGACTCTGGGCCATCAGTAACCTCTGTATGACCTGCTGGATCTGGTCTGTCGTCTTGAGCACTATCTCAGTGCTCCCCATCGCTCTCTGCCCTAGCTCTCCCCAACAGATGGGAGTCCGACACCTCCTCCCATATAAGAGTTCAAAGGGAGGCATACCAATACTGGAATGATGGATGTTGTTTTATGAAAACTCAGCCAAGGGCAAGTACGTGTCCCAACTTCCTCCGAAGTCCATAACACATGCACGTAGCATGTCCTCGAGCGTCTGAATCATCCACTCGCTTTGCATGTCGGTCTGTGAGTGGTAAGCAGTGCTGAAATGCAACCGGGTGCCCAACTCCTGATGAAATTTCTTCCAGAACCTGGAAGTAAAACGCACATCCGGCTTTGACACTATCGATTTTGGCACTCCATGCCATGCCACCACCTCTCGTACGTAGATCTCGGCCAACTTCTCCGAGAAGAGCTCTCACTAATAGCCAGGAAGTAAGCACTCTTCGGCAACCGGTCTACAATCACCCATATCGTATCGACACCTCGCGTGGTCCTCGGTAATTTGGTGATAAAATCCATGGAAATTTGTTCCCACTTCCAATGGGGAACCTCTAAAGGGCTGCAACTTTCCATGACGACGTTGGTGCTCTGCCTTGACCTGACAACAGGTCAAGCACCTCTCGACTACCCACGCCACATCTCTCTTCATACAGGGCCACCAATAATCCCTTTTAAGTCGAAATACATCTTGGTGGCCCCCGGGTGGATCAAGAATCTCGACCGATGGGCCTCCACCATCAAAATACGTCGAGCTCCACCTGTATATGGTACCCATATCCGCCCACGGAAAGTCATAAGTGTTGGATTATGTGTCTAAGCCCATAACTATAATTGGTATGTACTTGACCCGATACAGCATGGTCCATTTGGGTTGTAACACTCTGGAACAATTTGATAGGATGGATACTTGAGAAAGAGGTTATTATGATTTATTAATATATTAAAAGTATAATATATTAATTGAGAAATCATATTATTTAATTAGTATTGATCAAGAATTAATTTGGAATTGATTTAGTGATCAAAAGAGACTAATTAAATTAAAGGGGACTGATTGTGTAATTCAGTGATACATATGGTTTGGGCTAATGATCCATGGTTAAATTTGTAATGGGCTAAGCTTATGTGAAAGTCCATGAAATATTAGTCCATATGAATTATGGATCATAAGCCTAAGTGTAAGAATTAGGGTTTGCTTATGACTCTTGGAATTCTACACTATATATGTGATGGGTTTTGCGCATTCTAACACTCCTAAGTGTACATGCAACCCTAAATACCTTGGATCTATGTTTTCTCTATTATACATGCAATCATGAACTTTCCAAGGTATTACCCTATCTAGCATACAATACTTGATACTTGGGTAATCAAATGGATAGAATACATACCTTTGTTTGATGTAGCTTGTCTCCATGAAGCTTGAGTGCCTAGTGCCCCAAGTGTGACACCTCAAATGGTTCACACAACACCAAATGCACATGGAATGACTTGAGAGAAATGGAACACTCCTTGAAATCGTCTAGCCCTCATATTCACACATTAGTGCACGATTTCTTGAGCCATGGGATTCTTTTATATGGTGGCTATTAGGGTTACACCATGTAACTCATAACTTTACCCATTCCTTATGCTCCATGGATTTTAACCTCCATGGAGTATCCATGGGTCACCCCATGGACTTAGTCCAACATAAGAAATCTTGGATCACAAGCCCACATATATAAGAATGAATGATTTACACAATCAACCCATATATTTAATTAGTCTCCTTTTGATCACTTAATTAATTCCAAATTAATTCTTGATCAATACTAATTAAATAACGTTATTAATATATTACAACTTATAATATATTAACCAACCTTAAGTGTTATTTCTCTCATTATAGTCTATCCAAATGCATGATGCCATGCAACCCAAATGGACCATGCCGGGTCGGGTCAAGTCTTACCAATTATAGTTATGGACTTAGACATTAATCCAACAGTCTCCCACTTGGATAAGTCTAAAACTATTATTGCGTATGACTTCAGGAACCGATCAGCAATCGTAGCTCTCAAAAGCTTCTGTCGAACTCTGACCTTGTCGATGAACTCTGACCTTTGTCAATGACTTGTCCATTAGATAAGGGATCATATATTCCTCCATTCTAGATATCATATGGACTGAGACATGGATTATCAATCATTCTCTCTGTCCATTTGTTGTTTCCCGATTTCCGATTCATGATGACTGACTGATTGAACAAATCAAATCAGTCCTGGCTTGGCCAAGCACTCACATGTATCATCTTCAAATCATCGAGGGGCCCACAGATATCGCTTTTATCCCGAAGGTAAAAGGAATGGATAAACTTCGACTCATATGGCTTGTTCTACTACTTGTTGAATCATACACAAAGGCACGTTTTATAACATCGAGTTACCGAATGCGTTTTCATGCAATCAATGTACAACCAACTCATAGTAACAACTCATATCTCTAGGTTTGAAGAATATAAGATATTATCGTCTCATGATCACTCGTGATAAAATCCATGAAGTGATTCAAATGAGCGCGGGTTGAATCCAATACTCAGAACTTATGAGCACTCATGAGTGTTGTAGCACCACTTTGTCCACCAACTTGGACCTCTACAAACCAACCCATGACAGTCTTGATTCATATCTACTTCCAACATATGACCGACTGTGGATGGTTTGAATAACTTAATCATTCAAGAAGAGCGACTTAGTTATTCTGGAAGTCAAAACATGCAAAGTGAAACACAAGAATAAATGAATCAAATATGGTATCAAACCCTATGAATATAAATAAACACTTTTATTTATCACCATACTGATTACTCATTATTCATTGTTTCGGTTTTATCAACTTTATACTTGAATTAAAAACACTAGAGTTCCCATGCTCCAAGCATGTACACTGTGTTTTTCTTAAACAATAGCTTTGCCATACACCAAGTATGCACTCTATGTTTGTCTATGATCCTTACTTTGTGAAATAAACCAATTGAACATAATTTCAATGATTCTAATTAAACACTCCCAAATCCTTATCGAAAAATGTGAGAATTTCAAATTCCTATCATTTATCGAAATTTGTTTAGATTTTAAACTTATATGCACTGACCCTCCTGTAATGAATATGTACAAAGTCACAAAGACTTGTCAACAGTCATTATAAGGTATTCCAATGGAGATCAACTCCATGGAAACTAAGTCTCATATTCAAAGTACATTGCTTTGGACATGCTTCTTGCATTAAGTTTTCTAATCTTACACAGATAACTTCCACCTATGGAGACAACTCCATATTCTCATTTTGACTACCACTTCTGAATAAGAGATGCCTCTTTTCAGAATATGTCAATATGGTCCTTCCAAAATTAGCACTATACTTCCAACTGTCCCTGAGCAACCAATCTTTGGTAAACCTCAGATTGTCCTCGACAATTGCTTAATCATTTTAGTCATATCCAATTCTAGACCTTTTCCCTTCTTAATGCCTCTGGGCATTTGGAAAAATTTAGAAATGACAAATATTATAGCACATGCAATCGATCCTGTACCCAAAGCAAATGGTACACGATTCATGATGTCTCACATAAAGACATGATTCTAGACCAGTCTTTTGCTACAATATTTTTATTTGCCATGTTTTCAAAATTTGACTATGAAGAGGGATGCCGTAATCATAATCGAATTTTGAGAACGCAATATATAGAATTTCCTTAAGTTGAACCAATCCAACATGAAATTCATATATATATTCTTGACTAAAGATGATTAAGGTCTCAATCTAAGCCTTTAGAACTGAAATGAAGTATATCCTCTCCCTTAATTATAGCAAAACAACTTTTTCAATCCCTGCAGCCTCACGAATTGAAACTTTTGTTTTCTATAATTAACATTGCTAACTTGCAACACTAACAATAATTATCATGCTCCCACTAACATGATGATTATTAGCATAACACTTATGCTCCCACTAGCTTTGACATGTACTCAGAAATCAGCTGGACTTCTAGAAATCAATACTTTATTGACTTCCTTACCTAAGTTCAGATTTCTGATACGAGATGCTTTGATAAAACTTTATCAAAATCATACACCTTTCCTTAGATAGCATGCATGTGTGTCTAAACAATTTCAGAACTATGAAAAGGGATGTCGTAATCATAGTCTCAATTGTTTAGACCTTTTGCCATCTGCTTCAAATCTACTTGGTGGAAGTGTTTCCTCACCATCATTTTCATGAATCGGAGAGAAACCTTATGACCCTTAGATTTTATGGTGTATGTGTTCTTATCCATGTGAATCGTCAAAACCATAGTCATAAGACAAGGATAATGACAAATCCAAACTCATATGGACTGAACTTATGCAATCTTAACTTCTTGCCACCTAGCAGTACAGGGCCTGCCATTGCTTCCAAGTTGTTATGCAACCAATTGAGAATTTTCAGAACTCCTATGCAAAGCCAACTTTAACTAGAATGGGCACAGAATATGTCAACATGATAGGTTATAAACCTGAAGTCGTGTGCTAGTGAAGAACCTCAGGTTTTATTCTTGATTAGTTCTTGAAATTCTTTTTAGGATCTTTAAGACTCCCACTGTCCTCTTGACATATAATACTATCTTGCCAAATATTCAAGAGATAGTGCGGATTCTTTATCAAGAAAAACACTTCACACAATTGGCCTTAGTTGGTCTTTGTTTAATCCAAAACATCACAACTTACCAACTTCAAATGTACAAGAGTAGGACACTTTTACTCTTACATTTGACAAGTGTTATAAACCTTTCTTTAAGATATGTCACTCAACTTATAGTCTTGCAGTATGACTCTAAGACTTGTTTTGAAACGAAGTATGACTCATATTCTTGATTTAACCATTTCAACAATTCATGACTCCTCTTCTTAGTCATAAGAATGCACTAAGATGTCCTTAGAAGACCAATTGTGATGTGGTTCTTTAATCATTAAGATGATCACAAAACATGATACTAAAGTACTCTCCCATCTTTTCAGATTTGAGAAACTTTTATCTTTCTGCCTAATTTGATTCTTCCCATTCGTTCTGCCATACATTGAGACTTTTCCAATGTTTCAGAATTATACTTAAACTTGTAAGTATAACCATATTTACTAAACTTTAGTAAATCATGACGAATAGTCTTAACGAGCTTTGTGGTGGACTTGACCAGTGCACAAGAATGTGTACTCGATCCCTTTAGTCCTTAACTTGACTCACACATCCATGTGAACAAGTCTTAATTTTCCAATGCTTGAAAGTTCTCATTCATCATACTATTCAACTTGCATGATTCCAAGTTTCTATCCAACTGAAGCCTTGGGAATGAGAATATTTCCTTATTTGGTAAATTATGACACTACCACAAATGAAAGAATCAAGTCCATTTTTTTTCAAATATTGCTATCAATGGAATCATATAAACAACCATTTTTCACAAATGCCACTTGTAAGGGTATTTAAAATAAATATAAAATTAAAAACTTTTATTTTATTTCAAAACTTTGCGGAAAAAACTTATCCTTATAGTGCAAATGCATACGGAAAAACTTGTTGTTATCTATTCCTAAGCAATATATCATAACTCCTAAGTAACAGCTTCAAAATTCTGATGCGATCGAAATCCACCTACGCGATCAGAATCAGCATATACTTCCTTTAAGCTTTCTCTCTATTCTTTGATTCTTAAAACATCAACATGTGACCCAGTCACATCATGTAATGAGGATCTTAGAATAGAAACTTAACAGAGTTAGATAATGGGCTCTACCTGAAGTAGAGTCAGACTTATTGACTTTAACATCCTTAGGTAAACTTGGCAGCTTTACAATCAACGCCCCTTCCTTTGGGAAAATAAACATATGTACCCTTTGGTAATGGGACTATCTCAGACTTAGCCTTTCTCCTTACCATTTGGTCAACCGGGTTGACTATGGCCAATCCCTTTCCATTGGGAAGAGAATGCTTTTTCTGGATTTCCAGTGTCACCATTGTCACTGTCCATAAAGCTTTTGGGAAGTTGATCTTCTAATCAAATTTGCTTTACTATCGTTCCAAATCATTGCTGATTCAGCAGCACCAAGCAAATAGATATGATCATTAAGGTTCATGTCATAGTCTGTTTCATAGTAGTCCCAAAGGAACTCACTATGTGACTTAGAAAGTGATTGAACATCCAACTTTCTCAAGACTTTGACACCCAACTCTCCCAGCTTGTCAATATGTGACTTCATCTCTAAGATGTGATCACACATAGACCTTGCTTGCCATTAGGGCTTGAGTGACCTTGAACTTGTGGGTTAGGGAGAATAATTGGAGGAGGTGGAGGAAGTAAAGTTCCAAGAGATTTGGGAAGATCATAGATGTCTGAACTAGACATCTTTTGGGAGATATTCAAGATAGTTGATCTAAAGTCCTTAATATAACACCCAATATGAAATATTAAGGCTAGGATCCAACAACCTATTTATAACTGGAAGAGGGATGCCGTAATCCGAGTTATAAAATAGTTGAAGGTAGGTAAATGACGATTTACCAATTTCCACCATGAAAAACGAAATAATGTAATTAGGTTTTTAATTGGATTTGAAACTCCTAGATCTTTTGAGATTCATTGAACTTTTCAATGACATGCTTCAATCTCGAGTGTGCCCTTCAGGTTTTGTGACTGGGATGTCGAGGATCACAAAACAAGGTGTGAAGTAACCATGCAAATATACTTGGTATCCTTAATATTTACCCCTCAATCGATGTGCCGGTTAACCACACGAGCTCCACCGATACTATGATAAATATTAAGTTACCCTTTGCCTACTTTGTTAAATCCAGGTTAGTGTGCCGGTTAACCACACACGCTCCACTAACAGTTTAAACAAAGTGCAAAGTGTAATTTCATGGATTAGCACCTTATTCACATTTTCCTAAGTAACTAAGATTGGGAATTTATAAAAAGTTTAGTTACTTACTATTTATCATTAATACTTTTAATGAAGGGAGAATTATAGTCCTTGTCCTACCCGTTCGGCTAACGACCCTCCACCAGTCAAGGAAGCGGTGGGTGAGAGTGGACACCCATTAAACTGCCATTTTATAGGCAGTAACCTTATACCCCCCTTATAGACCGGCTTCGTGAATGAGGCCTACTAACGGTAAGACTGACTTGCTCTTATACATATATTTATTATTAACTTATAATACTATAAAGTATAAGGGTTGAATTTTAACTTTTAAAATTCTAAGGGCTAACTTGGAATTAAAGTATTCATGGGGAAAACTTTACAAATTCCAAAACTTGAGGGCAAGTTTTGAAAATATTCAAAACTAATTAATTCCATAACTTATGTGTTTAAAGTAGTTTTAATTAAAAAAAAAACTCTTCAAGTTCTATAACTTGAGGACAAGTAATGGAAGACTTTAAACTAATAAAAGAATGTAACTTTTCTTTATTTTTGTAACTTATGGAACTAATTAAGGTTACACATTTTATCATTTAATGAAGTGACTCTTGAACCTCTATAACTTGAGGACAAGTTATGGAGTCATAAAACCATTTAATGAGGACAAGACTCTTCATTTTTGTAACCATTGCCAACTTTTTATGAGTTTTATGAAACTTAAATGTGACTTTTCATATAACTTGAGGACAAGTTACAAAAACACATTTTAGAATCAATTCTTAGATTAAAATGGATTGAAAACACATAATCAATTAACTTTTCTATTAATCTAATAAACTCATATGAACAAAGATAATTCACATCAAATTTTTTTTTAAGTAATTAGCATAACTTTTAAACTAATACAATTCGATTTTTCAGCTAATTTTGCAAGTATAACAAGAAAACAAGCCTTGGCTCTGATAGCACTGATGGGTTTTGCGCATTCTAACACTCCTAAGTGTACATGCAACCCTAAATACCTTGGATCTATGTTTTCTCTATTATACATGCAATCATGAACTTTCCAAGGTATTACCCTATCTAGCATACAATACTTGATACTTGGGTAATCAAATGGATAGAATACATACCTTTGTTTGATGTAGCTTGTCTCCATGAAGCTTGAGTGCCTAGTGCCCCAAGTGTGACACCTCAAATGGTTCACACAACACCAAATGCACATGGAATGACTTGAGAGAAATGGAACACTCCTTGAAATCGTCTAGCCCTCATATTCACACATTAGTGCACGATTTCTTGAGCCATGGGATTCTTTTATATGGTGGCTATTAGGGTTACACCATGTAACTCATAACTTTACCCATTCCTTATGCTCCATGGATTTTAACCTCCATGGAGTATCCATGGGTCACCCCATGGACTTAGTCCAACATAAGAAATCTTGGATCACAAGCCCACATATATAAGAATGAATGATTTACACAATCAACCCATATATTTAATTAGTCTCCTTTTGATCACTTAATTAATTCCAAATTAATTCTTGATCAATACTAATTAAATAACCTTATTAATATATTACTACTTATAATATATTAACCAACCTTAAGTGTTATTTCTCTCATTATAGTCTATCCAAATGCATGATGCCATGCAACCCAAATGGACCATGCCGGGTCGGGTCAAGTCTTACCAATTATAGTTATGGACTTAGACATTAATCCAACAATATGTATTCCTCTAAAGCCAAAATCGGACACTATGTATTCCTAGAAGCCATAAACGATTTTGTGTCTCCAAATATCTCTCTCTAAAAGTCCTCCTCTTGTTCTTGGTTTGTTATAATTCCATTTGAGGCATCACACCTGAGGTGATAGGCTCTTGAAAGACCAATTCCTACTAGCTACGACAAAGAGGTAATCTTCTAACTTACTTTTATGATTTATATGTCAAATTGTATGCTAGTTGTAGGTTTCAAGCTTTGGAAACTTTTGTTGCATGTATAATTAGAGAAAACTTAGATCCAAAGCTATTAGGGCTGTATGTGCACCATAGGAATGTTATAGTACATAAAACCCAACAATGGTATCAGAGCCATGGGTGTTTTCTATTGTATTGATGCAACTGTGTAATTTTCAAAGCTGAAAAAACTACAAAACTGGATTCTTCCAGGGCCTACTCGACGAGTCCATGTATGAACTCGACGAGTAGGTTCCTTATGATGATGAACTCATCGAGTTCATAAGTGCACTCGACGAATTGGACTGTCAGTGGGCAGAATCTTCGAGTTTTTGGCATGTTTTGGATTAGGAACATTACCACAAACTGTTTTGGTTCATAAAATTCGATTTTGATGATATGGTAATGTGTATCCCCATCCAATAGCATGATGATTCTCAAATCTTAAGATAATTACTTGATTTTGTGAAAAAAACTAATTATTTGTAAAAAATTTAGATCATGTTGCTATATGAGTTAAATTAGGTCAAATTAGTTAAAGATAAAATTATTTGATTATTTTATTAGGTTAAAAGTTTGATCTAAAGAGTTTATGAAACCTCCATAAGTTATGGATATGAAAAGTTTCTCTCATAAAATAAATTGACTCCATAAGTTATGGATATGAAAGGTCTTATTCATAAAATAAATTAACTCCTTAAGTTATGAATTCCAAGAGTCTTGGAAGGTAATAAAATTGGTCGAAATGCTTTTAAAGAATTCCATAACTTGTCCTCAAGTTATGGAAAATGAAAAGTCTCATTCATAAAAAAAATGCATTAAACTCTTAAGTTATGGAGTTCAAAAGTTTTTCAAGAATTACAAAACTTGCCCTAAAGTTTTAAAAGTTGAAAAGTCTCAATGAAAAAACATTGAATTCATGGAGACCCTAGTAATTTGAAAAGTTTTCAAAATGTAACTCATGGTTTCATAACATAAAATTAATTAAATAGTTTTAATTTGATGTTTTTGAATAAGTTCAATTAACTCTTATGGACTTTATTAATAGTTAATTAAATGTTTAATTAAAAGAGTATTATTAAATCCATAATCATATGGTTTAAGTTTAATTAAATTAAGAGTATAATTTATTAATAGATTAAACCATCAAGTATCTTAAAAGTTTAAAATACACCCTTATACTATATAAAATTAAAAGTTTAATATATTATATATGTATAAGTAAAAGGTCGGTCTTACCGTTAGTAGGTCTCATTCACGAAGTCGATCTATAAGGGGGTATAAGGATACTGCCTATAAAATGGTGGTTTAATAGGTGTCCACTCTCACCTACCGCTTCCTTGACTGGTGGAGGGTCGTTAGTCGAACGGGTAGGATAGGACACAAACTTCCATTAAAAGTATAATGAAATATAAAGTAACTAAACACTTATAAATTCTCAATCTTAGTTACTTAGGAAAAATGTGAATGGTGCTATTCCATGAAATTACACTTTGCACCTTGTTAAGTCGTTAGTGGAGCGTGTGTGGTTAACCGACACACTAATTTGGGACTGGCAATGTGTGGCAAAGGGTAGCTTGATGTTAATCATGGATCAATGGAGTGTATGTGGTTAACCGGCACATTGATTAGGTGATTTGTAACATTAAGTGTACCAAGCTAATTTGCATGGTTATTCACACCTTGTTTGTGATCCTCGGCATTCCAGTCACAAACTTGAAGGGAATAATCGAGATTTAAACATGCCATTGAAAATTTCAATGAATCTCAAAGAATCTAGGAATTTCAATTCATTTAAAACCTAAAATTCATTTTCGTTTTTCATGGTGGAAATTGGTAAATCGTCATTTACCTACCTACAAATATTTTCAATTGGATTACGGAATCCGTCTTCCGAATTGTAGAATATTGTGTTGGGTCCTAGCCTTAATATTTCATTTTGGGTGTTATATTAAGGACTTAAATCAACTAACTTGAATTTCTGCTTGTAGATCTCTAGTTCTGACAACTATGGTCTTCCCGAATCTTATGGAAAAAGCTTTCCTCATGAAGATGATGTTCCCAGAAATCATACTTCACTTCCTCCACCTCCTCCAATAATTCTCCCTAACCCACATGTTCGTCGACTTGAAAAGTTCAAGGTCACTCAAACCCTATTGGCTAGCAAACACAAAGATGGAAAGTCTGTGTGTGCACACGTCTTGGAGATGAAGTCACGCATTGACAAGCTGGGAATGTTAGGTGTCGTTGTCTCGATGAAGTTGGCTATTGACTTGGTTCTTCAATCACTTCCTAAGTCGTATAGTGAGATCGTTAGAGATTACTTATATGACAGACTGCGACGTGACCCTTATTGATCTTACCTATTTGCTAACTGGTGCTGAATCAGAAATGATTTGGTTCACTGGTAAACCAAATTTGATTGGAAGATCAATTTCCCAAATTTCCATGGACATTGACAATGGCGACATTGAAAGTCCAGAAAAGCTTTCTCTTCCCAATGGAAAGGCCAAGGTCAAACCGTTTGACCAAGAGAAAGGCTAAGTCTATGATTGTCCCGTGTACCATTCCGAGAGAGTCTATTTGTTTCTATTGCCAAGAGAAAGGGCATCGGTTGCGAAGCTGCCGTATCTATGTGAAGGACCACAAGGATGGTAAAGTCAAAATGTTTGACTCTGCTTCGGGTAAGTCCACTATCTAACTCTATTAAGTTCCTGTTTGAAGATTCTTAATACATGATGTGATGAGATTACATTCTGATGTTTTGTAGGATCGAATAAAAGAAAGGAAGCTTAAAGAAAGAGCAGGCTGAGTCTGATCGTGAAGGGATGGATTTCAATCGCATGGTTCGATGATCAGATTTTTGAGCTGCTACTTAAGAGTTATGATAGATTGCTTAGAAATACGTAGTAACATAGTTTTCATTTGTAATTGCATTGTAAGGATAAGTTTTCTGCATTTTATAAATAAAGAAAGTTTTTAATTTTACCTTACTTTATTTTCTTACAATGGCATTTGTGAAAATTGATGTTTGTATGTATCTATTCATTAGCAATAAAATGGATTTGATTCTATCGTTTGTGGTAGTGTCATAATTTACTAAATAAGGAAAGATTCTCATCACCAAGTTTCAATTGGACAGAAACTTGGAATCATGCAACTTGTATTGTATGATGAATGAGAACCTTCATCTTTGGGAAATTAAGACTAATTCCTTGTTCACATGTATATGTGAGTCAAGTGAAGGATTAGGGGATCTAGTACACATAGATGTGCACTGGTCAGATCCACCACAAAGAACGATAAGATTATTCGTCATGATTTACTAAAAGTTTAGTAAATATGGTTATGCTTACAAGATTAAGTGTAATACTGAAACATTGGAAAAGTTTCAACGTATAGTAGAACAAATAAGAAGAATCAATTAGGCAGAAAGATAAAAGTTTCTCCAATCTGAAAGGAAAGGAGAGTACTTTAGTATCGTGTTTTATGATCATCCTTATGATTATGGAACCATGTCACAATTAATCCTCTAAGGATACCTTAGTGCATTTGTATGGCTAAGAAGAGGAATCGTAAATTGTTGAAATGGTTAAATCAAAAGGTGAATCATACTTGGCTCCAAAATCAAGTCTTAGAGTTATACTCCAAGATTGTAACTTGAGTGACATATCTTAAGTAGGTTATAACGCATTAAAATTGGTGGTTGTGATGTTTTGGATAAAAACAAAGACCAACTAAGACTAACTGTGTGAAGTGTTATTCTTGATAAGAAACCGCACTAACTCTTGAATATTTGTTTGTCAAGGAATGTTTCCTGACAAGAGAATCTTATATGTCAAGAGGACAGTGGGAGTCTTAAAGATATTGAAAAGTTTTAAGAACTAATCAAGACTGACCCTGTTGTTTATCACTAGCACACGACTTGAGGTTTGTAACCTATCGTGTTGACATATTCTTGTTTTCGTGCCCATTCTGGTTGATGACAATGCATGTGAGTTCTATGAGTGCTCAATTGTTTGCATAACAACTTGGAAGCAATGGTAGGCCCTTGTGCTGCCAGGTGGCAGGAAATTAAGACTGAACAGGTTCATTCCATATGAGTTTGGATTTTTCAGTAACCTTGTCTCGTGATTATGGTTATGACAAATCCACATGGATAGGAACGCATACACCATAAAATCTAAGTGTCATAAGGTTTCTATCCAATTCATAAAAATGATTGTGAGGAAACATTTTCACTAAGCAGATTTTAAGGAGATAGCATTTGTGATATTTGCATTCTCAAATTCGATTATGATTACGGCATCCCTCTTCATAGTTCAAATTGTGAGAAATGGCAAAAGGTCTAAACATTTGAGACTTATTACTATAAGTTCTTAAATTGTTTAGACACACATGTGAGCTATCAAAGGAAAGGTGTATGAGTTTGAGAAACCTAGATAAAGTCTTATCGAAGCATCTTGTATCATAAATCTGAACTTTGGTAAGAAATTCAACAAGTATTGGTTTCTAGAAGTCCAGCTAGTTTCTGGGTACATGTCAAAGATAGTGGGAGCATAAGTGTTATGCTAGTAAGATAATAATTATCATGCTAGTGGGAGCATAATTATTATGGTAAGTGTTGCGAGTTAGCAATGTTAGTTATAGAAAACAAAGGTTTCAATTCGCAAAGTTACAGAGTTTGAAAAGTTGTTTTGCTATAATTAAGGGAGAGGAACTCATACTTCATTTCAAATCTAAAAGCTTAGATTGTGAGATTTTAATCAAATTAGTCAAGGACATATATGAATGTTATGTTGGAATGGTTCAACATAAGGAAATTCTATATATGGAAATATAATAGCGAGAGACTAGTAAAGTATCATGTCTTTATGTAAGACATTATGAATCGTATCCCATATGCTACGGGTATAGGATCGATTACATATGTTGTAATATTTATGTGTTCTGAATTTTCCAAAATGCCTAGGGCATTAAGAAGGAAAAAGGACCAGAACTAGATTTGACTAAAGTTGCTAAACAATTGCTAAGAACAATCTAAGGTTCGTCAAATATTGGTTGCTTGTGGGCAATTGGAAGTATTGTAATGGATGGACCATATTGACATTATTGTGAGTAGACAAGATTCTATTAATGATGAGTTTTCATATGGAAAATATGGAAATGTTTCCATAATGGGAGTTGGATATTAAGAATCTATGTGTAGGTTGGAAACTTTTATGCAAAAAGGATGTTAAAAGGAATGTACTTTGAATTTGAGACTTCGCTTCCATGGAATTGTTTGTTATCAATCTCTAGTGGAATACTTTGAAATTTCATGGTCCAAGTCTTTGTGGCTTTGGTGCATTGACATTACAAAAGGATCATTGCATAAAGGTTAGAACCTAACACATTCTAATAGTGGCAAGTATTTGGTATTCTTACACTTGCGATAAAGATTTGGAGTTGTGAAATGAGTTTCATTGAAGTTGTATTAAATTGATCTATTTCACAAAGAAAGGACCATAGGTAAACATAGTGTGCATGCTTGGAGCATGGGATAACTATTGTTTTAATTCAAGTATAAAGTTGATAAATCGAAACATTATACAATGAATAATGTGTAATCAATATGGTGATTAAATAAAAGGCGTTTTATTTATATTCAAAAGTTTTGAGACCATATTGGATTAGATTATTCTTGTGTTTCACTTTGCAAGTTTTGGCTTCCTGAATAACTAGATTATTCAAACTATCCACAGTCAATCATACTTTGGAAGTAGGTATTGAAGCTAGACTGTCATGAATTGGTATGTAGATTGTCTAAAGGTGTTTAGACATAGCACAAGTTTGTTGCAGTATTCATGAGTACTCCTGTAATAAGATTTGAGTATGGATTCAACCCACGCTCATTGTAACATCCCATTTTTCCAGTAGTTTCAAAATTCATCCCTCGGATTTTAATTAGGTCATTTTGGCCCTTGATTAGAAGGAAGTGGCAAAAGGAGGCCCTAGTGGCAAAATGGTAAGTTTGGAAACTTAAGTAGTACGTCGGGCATACATGTGGTATGCTAAGCGTACTAGGCCACGCCCTAGTACGTTGGGCGTACGCATGTGTACGCTGGGCGTACGTGTGCCAGGATGGAACCCTAACTTTTAGGGTTTGTGGAGTATTTAAGCACCTTATGGACCATACCCTCCCATCTCTTTCAGCCTCCACACCTCCCCCAGCCGCCTTGAGAGAACCCTAGCCTCCTAGTGATCCTTCTTGAGCTTATAAGTGTGTTTTTAGTGGTTTTAAAAAGGAGCTTGTGCATCAAGGATCCAAGGAGGGAAGATTGGCTTGTAAATCTTGGTTCATCATCTGTTTTGGGAGCTCCAGAAGGTAAAAAGCTTGGAACTTTATACTTGTATGAGATAGATCTGGTCATTTTAACTTTATGGAAGCATTCTCGTCCCAAAAGTCCTAAAATGGTGCATGTTATGATTTGGACAAAATGAGTTGTCCTTTCAGACCTTATAAGAGGTCCTAAGTGATAAAAATGGTGTCCCAATAGCTAGATTTGTCTCATGCATGAAGTAGGAAGGTCTTAATGGATTAAGACCATGTGTTAAGAACTTTCTGGACGTCCAAAGTGATAAAGTTCGAGACTTTATAGTCCTATGACACATTTGATCGATGGATCTGGAGTTTGGGCTTGAGTGCTTAAGTTATTAAGCACTTATTAGGGTTTTGGTGAAACCCCGCGTACGCACAGCATAAATCTAGTACGCCCAGCGTGCTGGGTCAACCACCCTGATGGTGGTTAACATCTGGACGAGTACGCCTCGCGTACGTCCTCTGTTGGGCCTTTGGCAATTGCGCTTCGGGTTTTGGGCCATTTTTGGACTAGTTGGATTTGGGCCTTTGCTGGACTTTATGAATATTATGTTTTGGGCCAAGTTTTGATAATGGATCTTGGAATTAGGCCTAATTAGGGAGTTGGGCCCAATTTGGTAAATTGGGCCAATAATGGGCTTTGCATAAGGACTTTCAAGGTTATGGACTTGGCATTGGGCCTTGGCCCAATAAATAGAATGGACATGATGGATTATGTGGATCCTTAGTCAATATTATTATGTTGTGTAATGACTTGGTATTTATTATGTGATAGTTTGGGATTTTCGGTGAGATAGCGATTCGGGAGTTCGATTCTTCAGTTCAGATCGGCGTTGCAAGGTGAGTTATCCTCACTGTACTCAAGGGTCTAAGGCACCAAGGTCGGACCTTT
This sequence comes from Lactuca virosa, assembly GCF_052849685.1. Lineage (NCBI taxonomy): Eukaryota > Viridiplantae > Streptophyta > Magnoliopsida > Asterales > Asteraceae > Lactuca > Lactuca virosa. The sequence continues at coordinate 28,481,884 of NC_136430.1, read as the reverse complement.
AATTTGTGATTTTTTATTTGGGCTTGTTACCGTTGTGACATGTTAGATCGGTATCCTGGTAGATATGATGATTATATGCTGGTATGATATGTTAGATCGGTATCCTGGTAGATAAGATTGTTATATGCTAGTATGATCTGTTAGATCGGTATCTTGGTAGATAGGATGGTTATATGCTGGTATGATCGGTTAGATCGGTATCCTGGTAGGTAGGATGGTTATATGCTAGTATGATCTGTTAGATCGGTATCATGGTAGATAGGATGGTTATATGCTAGTATGATCTGTTAGATCGGTATCCTGATAGATCAGATATGGTTATCCTTAGTGACCTATAGCTTGGTCTGAATATCTGTATGCTGGTAGGAGATTACATGTTATATGTGCACATGATCGATTGGTAGTTGGGGGTATTCCATCCCGAGGATGATAGGACCCTAGTGTGTTGTCTTTATAGACTGTTGTATGATTATCTGATACAGGTGCACATGTTTGATTAGTTATGTTGGCATTCCAACCCGATGGTTGAGGGCCTGAGGTATTCCAACCCGATGGTTGATTGGACCCATAGTATGTTGGCGTTCCAACCCGATGATTGAGGGCCTGGGGTATTCCATCCTGATGGATGATTGGACCCATAGTATCTGTTATACATATTTTGTGTGTGGGAATTCCAACCCGATGGTTGTGAGCCGAGAGTATTCCATCCTGAGGATGATTGGACTCGTAGTATGTGGGCATTCCAACCTGATGGTTGAGGGCCTGGGGTATTCCATCCCGATGGATGATTGGACCCATAGTATGTTTTTTGTTATTGTATGTGTACTGTTGTGTGTATGGGTATTTTGGGGGTAACTCACTAAGCTTTCAGGCTTACGGTTTCAGTTTATTGTTTCAGGTTCAGCGGATGGCCGCGGGAAGGAGAAGGCGTGACCGTACACTTCCTCAATTGATGAATATGATTTCTGGGAACTCTGATGTTTAAACTATTTTGAAAAAAACAATTGTAATAACTGAGTGGTTTTAAATGATTTCAACGTTTTAAATTGGCTCGAATTTTATGGGTGTTACACTCATTTGAATCACTTCATGGATTTTATCACGAGTGATCATGAGACGATAATATCTTATATTCTTGAAACGGAGAGATATGAGTTGCAGTTTACAAGTTGGTTGTACATTGATGATATGTAAACGCACCAGTAACTCGGTGTTATAATGTCACATCCAAAATTTTACGCCAAATTTAAACTTTTCAAGCATAAATAAAACCAAATAGTAATTGTTTACAAAAGTGTTTTCAATTCATTATTCAATCAGAGTCTCCCAAAAGCCAGATCATAAGGATGAGGAGCGGTACGGTCACGCCTTCGCCTTGCCATGAACTCCTGAAGTACCTGAAACAATAAATTGAAAACTGTAAGCCCGAGGGCTTAGTGAGCTACCCCCAAAATACCAATACCACACTGATAATACTATATCCGTAATAATCAATCGATCAACATGCATACTAGGCCATCGGCCTGACTGGACCGCCCTACAGGGCCTACAGTCTAACTGAATCTATACCGAGCCTTCGGCATGACTGGACCGCCATGTGGGCCTACAATCTCCCCGGACCGCTCATAGGATGTATTGGCCTTCAGCACAAAGCAGGACCGCCTCAACCCAAGCAACAAGCAATTAACCATGTGCGCATAACTAACATATACTGGCATATACAAACATCAAACATATCTATCTCACTGATCACCAAACATAGCAATCTCTCATAACTAGAGCACTGACCTAGCAGGTCACTAACATATTAATCCCTACGGATCATAAGAGCATAACATACTGTCCATCATGATTCCGATCTAACAGATCATATCCACATGTAACATACCATAACGATAACAACTAAAGGGTCGGCCTTGGTGCCTTAGACCCTATCGATATAGTGAGGATAACTCACCTTGCAGATGTCGACTCGGTAGATAAACTTCAACCCTCGGATCACTTGACACAGGCTCCACCACCTATTACCATAGTACAATATACTCATAAGTCCTTAACCTCATAAGGTATTCCATAACCCACTAGTCAACCCCTGGTCAAAGTCAAAGTCCTCAGTCAAGGTCAACAGTCCATGTTGACCTTAACTCGCCGAGTACCCTCGGCTACTCGCCGAGTTCCTTGAAGCACTTTCCAACTCGTCGAGTTCCTCCGATTCTCGATCAAACTTTAAGGCCACCCGTCGAGTTTCCTTCTTGCAACTCGTCGGATACACACGCATACATTGTTGGGTTTTGTGCATTCTAACACTCCTATGGTGTACATGCAACCCTATAAACCTTGGATCTATGTTTTCTCTATTATACATGCAAATATTAACTATTCCAAGGTTTCATCCTAACTAGCATATTATGAAGCACCTATACTACAAAGTTCTAGTTAGATAACATACCTTTTGATGTAGCTTGATGTCTTCAAACTTTAAGAGCTTAGCCCCAATAGTGTGGAAGCCTCAAATGGAATCACAAATCACCAAAACACCTTGGAAGAACTTGAGAGAATATGTATGCACACTAAAATCGGCCCACTCTTATTTTCACACACTTGTCCCAATTTTGTGAGCCAAGGACCCCTTTATATATTATGGAGGATTAGGGTTACATCCATGTAAACCCTAATACCCATGACCTTTCATTTACATAGGATCCATGGGTTAAAAGCTCCATGGACCATCCATGAAAGCCTAGCCCAACCTAAATGAACTTGGCCCATTCCATATATATATAAGAGTCCATATTTAATTAGTTCTTTTTGATCACTTAATTAATTCTAAATTAATTATTGATCAATACTAATTAAATAATATGATTCCATATTAATATATTAGAACTTATAATATATTAATATAAATCATAAATATACTATTCTCAAAAGACTATCCATATAAATTGTGCCGGTGAAGTGCAACCCAAATGGACCATGCCGGGTCGGGTCAAGTACATACCAAATATAGTTATGGACTTAGACATTAATTCAACATACATATCCTGGAGAAAACTCATCCGACTCGCCGAGTTGTTCATACAACTCGCCTAGTCTATGGCAATCTTCATCGGACTCGCCGAGTTGCTCATCCAACTCGTCGAGTTCAAGGCCATCTTCATACGACTCGCCGAGTCAACCTTGCGACTCGCCGAGTTCCTTCAGCCCTTAAGCCATACAGACTCATTTAAGCCATGCAATGGCTCCAAATTACAGATCCAAGCTTCTAGAGCATGCTTTTCACGTAAAGTGGCAAACTTTACGTGTATGCATGGCTAAAAAGGCTCTTAATGGCAATTCTAAGCTCTTAATGGGGTTTCATGCACAAGGAGGGTCTCAATCACCCCCAAACCCGCAACTTTATGACTCTAGGACTTAGAAAGGGTCTAGATCTAAAGTTACAACTTCAGATCTAGCCCATAGCTCCCCATATCAACTCAAAATCCATAAAACCCTAAAACTCATCCAAAAGAAAAGAGATATAGAAGGAAAGGGAAGTAAAGATTGCAACTTGATACCTCCAGAAGATACTAGCTGAGGTAAGTTCTGCTTCCCACACCTTCCTTGCTTCAACTCATTTGCTCTTCAAGCTTTTCCCTCCTAGCCAACCTCCTTTCCAAGGCTTAAATCACACCAAGAAGAGTACCACACGAATTAGGGTTCCACTGAGCACTCAAAGACTGTAAAGAGGCCAAAGGAGGCTGAGGCTCCTTTAAATAGGGTGCAAAACCCTGGGATTTAGGGTTTCATCTGCCAGCTCCTACTCGTCGAGTCCCATCATGGACTCGGCGAGTAGGTCACTAAACACGCATATCCAACCCGTTGCTACTCGACGAGTAGGGCAACCGACTCGTCGAGTAAGCCTTGAAACAACTTAAATTCTTATTTAAACGATACCTGGGAATCGGGGCGTTACAATTCTCCCCCACTTGAACTAGACTTCGCCCTCGAAGTCTGCTGGAATAAACAATGTCGGGTAATGCTCACGCATTTCCGCCTCCGGCTCCCATGTGCACTCAGATCCCCTCCGATGTTCCCACTGCACCTTCACCAAGGGTATTTCCTTGTTCTGAAGGATCTTCTTCTTCCTTTCCAAAATGGCTACCGGCCTCTCCACATAATTCAGGCGCTCATTGACCTGAATGTCATCCAGTGACACCACTGCCTCCTTGTCCATGATACACTTCCGCAATTGCGAAACATGGAACGTGCTATGAATCCGGCTAATCTCTTCCAGAAGCTCCAACCTATAAGCCACCTTGCCAACCCTGGCAATGATCCTGCACGACCCAATAAAACGGGGACCCAGTTTTCCCCTTTTCCTGAAACGGATCACACCCTTCCAGGGTGAGACCTTCAGGAGTACCATGTCAACCACCTGAAATTCCAACTCAGATCGGCGCCTGTCGGCATAACTCTTCTGCCGACTCTGAGCGGTCTGCAAACGCTGTCTAATCTGCTGTATCTTTTCGGTAGTTTGCAGAACTACCTCTGTCCGTCCCATCACCCTGTGCCCAATCTCACCCCAACTGACTGGGGTTCTACACTTCCGACCATACAACAGCTCGAAAGGCAGGGCGCCAATACTGGAATGATAGTTGTTGTTGTAGGCGAACTCTGCAAGCGGTAGGTGGGAATCCCAACTCCCACCAAAGTCAATGTCGCACGCCCTCAACATATCCTCAAGGGTCTGGATGGTCCGCTCACTCTGCCCATCGGTCTGCGGATGGAAAGCTGTACTAAAGTGCAACCGCGTACCCAGTTCTTCGTGGAACTTCTACCAAAAACGGGAAGTAAACCTGACATCCCGATCGGAAACGATAGAAACTGGAACCCCATGACGAGAGAAAATCTCGCTGACATATATGTCGGCCAATTTCTCAGCCGACAAACTCTCCCGAATGGCCAAGAAAAGGGGACTTTTGGTCAACCGGTCCACGATGACCCAAATAGCATCAAACCCCTTTGCCGTCCTCGGTAACTTTGTAATGAAATCCATCGTGATCTGCTCCCATTTCCACATGGGAATCTCTAGAGGTTGCAGCTTACCATGCGGCCTCTGATGCTCGGCCTTGACCATCCTACAGGTCAAGCACCTCTCAACATACCCAGCGATTTCTTGCTTCATTCCGGGCCACCAATAACTCAAACTCAAATCGCGATACATCTTGTTGGCCCCCGGGTGTATAGAAAAATCAGACTTATGAGCCTCCTCCATCACTGTCTGCCGGATCCCTCCGGACATCGGGACCCAAACCCGACCGTGCCGGGTCAATAATCTGCGGCTATCCTGAACAAACCGGGCGTTCTCGCCCTTAATCCGCTCCATCTTCCAGTTCTCTGGTCTCATGCCCTCGACCTGAGCATCCCTAATCAAGCTCGCAAGCAGGGAATCCACCGCTATCCTCATACACCTTGCCGGGGTTGAAGACACAGCTGACTTGCGGCTCAAAGCGTCCACAACCACATTCGCTTTACCAGGATGGTAAAGGATCTGACAATCATAGTCCTTGACTACATCCAGCCACCTGCGCTGCCTCATGTTCAGGTTCGGCTGATCCATGATGTGCCTCAAACTCTTGTGATCCGTGTATATAGTACATCGGACCCCGTACAGATAATGCCTCCAAATCTTGAGAGCGAACACCACCGCTCCCAACTCAAGATCGTGCGTAGGGTATCTCGCCTCATGCGGCTTCAGCTGCCGCGATGCATGGGCTATCACCCGTCCCCTCTGCATGAGGACCGCCCCCAGACCTGTGATGGATGCATCACAAAATACCACAAAATCCTCGACTCCCTTGGGAAGCGTCAACACTGGCGCCTCACACAAACATCGCCGGAGGGTCTCAAACGCCCTTTGCTGCTCAGGGCCCCACCGTAAATCCACCCCCTTCCTCGTAAGACGAGTGAGGGGTACTGCGATCTTGGAGCAATCTCGAATAAATCTCCGGTAGTACCCTACTAAACCCAAGAAACTCCTGATGTCTGAGGGAGATTTCGGAGTCTCCCATTGCATAACCGCCTCCACCTTGGTCGGATCGACCAAAATCCCCTCCTCGTTAACAAGATGTCCGAGGAACTGGACCTCTCGTAACCAAAACTCACACTTCGAGAACTTGGCATACAACCGTTCTCGCCGCAGAACCTCCAGCAGCTCCCTGAGATGCTCCTCATGTTGCTCTCAGGTCTTAGAATAAACCAATATATCGTCTATGAACACAATGACCGAGCGATCAAGCATCGGTCTGCAGACCCGGTTCATCAAATCCATGAACACTGCCGGTGCGTTGGTGAGCCCAAACGGCATCACCACGAACTCGTAATGACCATAACGAGTCCGAAACGCGGTCTTCTCCACGTCTTCCTCCCTCACCCTGACCTGGTGATATCCGGACCTCAAATCGATCTTGGAAAACCAAGATGCACCCTACAGTTGATCGAAAAGATCATCTATCCTCGGGAGTGGATAACGGTTCTTCACCGGTAACTTATTCAACTCCCTATAGTCAATGCACATCCTGTGCGAACCGTCCTTCTTCCTGACGAAAAGGATCGGTGCTCCCCAAGGTGAACTACTCGGACGAATAAACTGCTTACCCAGTAGTTCCTGCAACTGAGATGACAACTCCTGCATCTCTGGCGGTGCCAATCGGTACGTCGCCTTAGCGATAGGGGCCGCCCCCGGCACCAGATCAATCCTGAACTCCACCTGCCTCTCCGGAGGCACTCCAGGTAACTCCTCCGGAAACACGTCAGCAAACTCTCTAACCATCGGGACCTCTGAAACTGAAGTCTGATCACTGACCCGCGTGTCCACCACACACGCTAAATAACCTGCACATCCATGTTGAATATACTGTCGTGCCCTGGCGGCCGAACAAAACCCTGATCCTACTCTGGTGCCCTCACCATATACCACCAGTTCTCCCCCACTTGGGGTTCGAACTACTACTCGCTGTCCCTCACAGTCGATCATGGCGCCAAACCGGCTGAGCCAATCCATCCCTACGATCACATACTTCCCCCATGGGAATAGGAATCAAATCTATCGGGAATGATACCCCAAAAATCTCCAGCTCGCATCCCCGGTAAACTGAAGAATCAGAAATCCCGTGCTCGTTGGCGATCGAAACTCGCAACGGACACTCAAGCTCATCTACCGACACACTGAACTCTCTACTGAAAGTCTGAGATACAAACAACCGACTCGCCCCCGAGTCAAATAAAACCAATCCAGGCAAAGAGTTTACTAAAAACGTACCTAAACACAGGAACCAATGATAAGCACATCATAGATAAAATAACTGAAACAGAAAATAGAAACATACCAGCAACCACATCTGGTGCTGCCTTGGCCTTCTCGGCCGTGAGCTGGAAGGCGCGCCCCTAAGCCTTCGGAAGCTCCGCCTTGACTGGCCTCCCATCCCCAATCCTCAAAGTAGCCGGTGCGGATCCCTGCACCGGCTTGGCGGCGAGCTGCGGACAGTTGGTCTTCACATGACCAACCTGATGACAATGGTAACAAATCCTCATGTCTGCTGGAGGGGCGGACTGACGGCAGTCCCTGGCATAGTTCCCCTCCTTGCCACATTTGTGGCACCCACCTCCTGCTTGAAAAACCCCCCGAATGACCCTTGCCACACTTTCCACAAGTGCGGCTCTGCTGATTCCCAGTCCGAGTATCAGCGGTCTTAGACCGCTCAGGCGCCGGCTGAGACTGTGCCGGTGCCTGACGCTGCTCCTTCAACTGCAGCTCTATCTCCAACTCACGCCGCCTCGCGGCTTCCTGAAGATCCAGGAGGGTATCACACCGCTGTGTAGACACAAACTGTCGAATATCAGTCTTGAGCATACTCAGATAATGAGTCATAAGGTATTCCATAACCCACTAGTCAACCCCTGGTCAAAGTCAAAGTCCTCAGTCAAGGTCAACAGTTCATGTTGACCTTAACTCGCCGAGTACCCTCGGCTACTCTCCGAGTTCCTTGAAGCACTTTCCAACTCGCCGAGTCATCGAGGTGACTCGTCGAGTTCCTCCGATTCTCGATCAAACTTTAAGGCCACCCGTCGAGTTTCCTTCTTTCAACTCGACGGATACACACGCATACATATCCTGGAGAAAACTCATCCGACTCGCCGAGTTGTTCATACAACTCGCCGAGTCTATGGCAATCTTCATCGGACTCGACGAGTTGCTCATCCAACTCGTCGAGTTCAAGGCCATCTTCATACGACTCGCCGAGTCAACCTTGCGACTCACCGAGTTCCTTCAGCCCTTAAGCCATACAGACTCATTTAAGCCATGCATGTTAGATTAATGTCTAAGTCCATAACTATAATTGGTAAGACTTGACCCGACCCGGCATGGTCCATTTGGGTTGCATGGCATCATGCAATTTGGATAGACTATAATGAGAGAAATAACACTTAAGGTTGGTTAATATATTATAAGTTCTAATATATTAATAAGGTTATTTAATTAGTATTGATCAAGAATTAATTTGGAATTAATTAAGTGATCAAAAGGAGACTAATTAAATATATGGGTTGATTGTGTAAATCATTCATTCTTATATATGTGGGCTTGTGATCCAAGATTTCTTATGTTGGACTAAGTCCATGGGGTGACCCATGGATACTCCATGGAGGTTAAAATCCATGGAGCATAAGGAATGGGTAAAGTTAGGAGTTACATGGTGTAACCCTAATAGCCACCATATAAAAGAATCTCATGGCTCAAGAAATCGTGCACTAATGTGTGAATATGAGGGCTAGACGATTTCAAGGAGTGTTCCATTTCTCTCAAGTCATTCCATGTGCATTTGGTGTTGTGTGAACCATTTGAGGTGTCACACTTGGGGCACTAGGCACTCAAGCTTCATGGAGACAAGCTACATCAAACAAAGGTATGTATTCTATCCATTTGATTACCCAAGTATCAAGTATTGTATGCTAGATAGGGTAATACCTTGGAAAGTTCATAATTGCATGTATAATAGAGAAAACATAGATCCAAGGTATTTAGGGTTGCATGTACACTTAGGAGTGTTAGAATGCGCAAAACCCATCAGTGGTATCAGAGCCAGGTTTGTTTTCTTGTTATACTTGCAAAATTAGCTGAAAAATCGTATTGTATTAGTTTAAAAGTTATGCTAATTACTTGAAAAAAATTTGATGTGAATTATCTTTGTTCATATGAGTTTATTAGATTAATAGAAAAGTTAATTGATTATGTGTTTTCAATCCATTTTAATCTAAGAGTTGATTCTAAAATGTGTTTTTGTAACTTGTCCTCAAGTTATATGAAAAGTCACATTTAAGTTTCATAAAACTCATAAAAAGTTGGCAATGGTTACAAAAATGAAGAGTCTTGTCCTCATTAAATGGTTTTATGACTCCATAACTTGTCCTCAAGTTATGGAGGTTCAAGAGTCACTTCATTAAATGATAAAATGTGTAACCTTAATTAGTTCCATAAGTTACAAAAATAAAGAAAAGTTACATTCTTTTATTAGTTTAAAGTCTTCCATAACTTGTCCTCAAGTTATGGAACTTGAAGAGTTTTTTTTTTAATTAAAACTACTTTAAACACATAAGTTATGGAATTAATTAGTTTTGAATATTTTCAAAACTTGCCCTCAAGTTTTGGAATTTGTAAAGTTTTCCCCATGAATACTTTAATTCCAAGTTAGCCCTTAGAATTTTAAAAGTTAAAATTCAACCCTTATACTTTATAGTATTATAAGTTAATAATAAATATATGTATAAGAGCAAGTCAGTCTTACCGTTAGTAGGCCTCATTCACGAAGCCAGTCTATAAGGGGGTATAAGGTTACTGCCTATAAAATGGCAGTTTAATGGGTGTCCACTCTCACCCACCGCTTCCTTGACTGGTGGAGGGTCGTTAGCCGAACGGGTAGGACAAGGACTATAATTCTCCCTTCATTAAAAGTATTAATGATAAATAGTAAGTAACTAAACACTTATAAATTCCCAATCTTAGTTACTTAGGAAAATGTGAATAAGGTGCTAATCCATGAAATTACACTTTGCACTTTGTTTAAACCGTTAGTGGAGCGTGTGTGGTTAACCGGCACACTAACCTGGATTTAACAAAGTAGGCAAAGGGTAACTTAATATTTATCATAGTATCGGTGGAGCTCGTGTGGTTAACCGGCACATCGATTGAGGGGTAAATATTAAGGGTACCAAGTATATTTGCATGGTTACTTCACACCTTGTTTTGTGATCCTCGGCATCCCAGTCACAAAACCTGAAGGGCACACTCGAGATTGAAACATGCCATTGAAAAGTTCAATGAATCTCAAAAGATCTAGGAGTTTCAAATCCAATTAAAAACCTAATTACATTATTTCGTTTTTCATGGTGGAAATTGGTAAATCATCATTTACCTACCTTCAACTATTTTATAACTCGGATTACGGCATCCCTCTTCCAGTTATAAATAGGTTGTTGGATCCTAGCCTTAATATTTCATAATGGGTGTTATATTAAGGACTTTAGATCAACTATCTTGAATATCTCCCAAAAGATGTCTAGTTCAGACATCTATGATCTTCCCAAATCTCTTGGAACTTTACTTCCTCCACCTCCTCCAATTATTCTCCCTAACCTACAAGTTCAAGGTCACTCAAGCCCTAATGGCAAGCAAGGTCTATGTGTGATCACATCTTAGAGATGAAGTCACATATTGACAAGCTGGGAGAGTTGGGTGTCAAAGTCTTGAGAAAGTTGGATGTTCAATCACTTTCTAAGTCACATAGTGAGTTCCTTTGGGACTACTATGAAACAGACTATGACATGAACCTTAATAATCATATCTATTTGTTTGGTGCTGCTGAATCAGCAATGATTTGGAACGATAGTAAAGCAAACTTGATTAGAAGATCAACTTCCCAAAAACTTTATGGACAGTGACAATGGTGACACTGGAAATCCAGAAAAAGCATTCTCTTCCCAATGGAAAGGGATTGGCCATAGTCAACCCGGTTGACCAAATGGTAAAGAGAAAGGCTAAGTCTGAGATAGTCCCATTACCAAAGGGTCCATATGTTTATTTTGCCAAAGGAAGGGGCGTTGATTGCAAAGCTGCCAAATTTACCTAAGGATGTTAAAGTCAATAAGTTTGACTCTACATCAGGCAGAGCCCATTATCTAACTCTGTTAAGTTCTATTCTGAGATCCTCATTACATGATGTGACTGGGTCACATGTTGATGTTTTAAGAATCAAAGAATAGAGAGAAATCTTAAAGGAAGTATATGATGATTCTGATCGCGAAGGTGGATTTCGATCGCATCAGAATTTTGAGCAGTTGCTTAAGAAGTTATGACATGTTGCTAAGGAATAGATAACAACAATTTTCCATGTGGATTGTAAGGATAAGTTTTTCCGCAAAGTTTTAAAATAAAAGAAAATTGTTTAATTTTATTTATTTGAATTATCCTTACAATGGCATTTGTGGAAAATTGTTGCTTATATGATTCCACTGACAACAATATTGGAAAATGGATTTGATTCTTTCATTTGTGGTAGTGTCTAAATTTACCAAATCAGGAAAGTTCCTCATCACCCAAGTTTCAATTGGACCGAAACTTGGAATCATGCAAGTTGAATAGTATGATGAATGAGAACTTTCAAGCATTGGAAAATCAAGACTAATTACTTGTTCACATGGATGTGTGAGTCAATTGAAAGACTAAAGGGATCGAGTACACATTCTTGTGTACTGGTCATGTCCACCACAAAGCTCGTTAAGACTATTTGATTTACTAAAGTTTAGTAAATATGGTTATACTTACAAGTTTAAGTATAATTCTAAAACATTGGAAAAGTCTCAATGTATGGCAGAACGAATGAGAAGAATCAAATTAGGCAGAAAGATAAAAGTTTTCTCAAATCTGAAAAGATGGGAGAGTACTTTAGTATCATGTTTTGTGATCATCTTAATGATTTAAGAACCACATCACAATTGGTCTTCTAAGGACATCTTAGTGCATTCTTATGACTAAGAAGAGGAGTCATGAATTGTTGAAATGGTTAGTTCAGGAAGATGAGTCATACTTCGTTCCAAAACAATTCTTAGAGTCATACTCCAAGATTGTAACTTGAGTGACATATCTTAAAGAAAGGTTTAAAACATCTGTCAAATGTAAGAGTAAAAGTGTCCTACTCTTGTACATTTGAAATTGGTAAGTTGTGATGTTTTGGATAAAACAAAGACCAACTAAGGCCAATTGTGTGAAGTGTTTGTCTTGATAAAGAATCCGCACTATCTCTTGAATATTTGGCAAGATAGTCTTATATGTCAAGAGGATAGTGGGAGTCTTAAAGATCCTAAAAAGAATTTCAAGAACTAATCAAGAATAAAACCTGAGGTTCTTCACTAGCACACGACTTGAGGTTTATAACCTATCATGTTGACATATTCTGTGCCCATTCCAGTTAAAGTTGGCTTTGCATAGGAGTTCTGAAAGTTCTCAATTGGTTGCATAACAACTTGGAAGCAATGTCAGGCCCTGTACTGCCAGGTGGCAAGAAGTTAAGATTGCATAAGTTCAGTCCATATGAGTTTGGATTTGTCATTATCCTTGTCTTGTGACTATGGTTTTGACGATTCACATGGATAAGAACACATACACCATAAAATCTAAGGGTCATAAGGTTTCTCTCTGATTCATGAAAATGATGGTGAGGAAACACTTCCACCAAGTAGATTTGAAGCAGATGGCAAAAGGTCTAAGCAATTGAGACTATGATTACGGCATCCCTTTTCATAGTTCTGAAATTGTTTAGACACACATGCATGCTATCTAAGGAAAGGTGTATGATTTTGATAAAGTTTTATCAAAGCATCTCGTATCAGAAATCTGAACTTTGGTAAGAAAGTCAATAAAGTATTGATTTCTAGAAGTCCAGCTGATTTCTGAGTACATGTCAAAGCTAGTGGGAGCATAAGTGTTATGCTAATAATCATCATGTTAGTGGGAGCATGATAATTATGATAAGTATTGCAAGTTAGCAATGTTAATTATAGAAAACAAAAGTTTCAATTCGTGAAGTTGCAGGGGTTGAAAAAGTTGTTTTGCTATAATTAAGGGAGAGGATATACTTCATTTCAGTTCTAAAGGCTTAGATTGAGACCTTAATCATCTTTAGTCAAGAATATAGATACGAATTTCATGTTGGATTGGTTCAACTTAAGGAAATTCTATATATTGCGTTCTCAAAATTTGATTATGATTACGACATCCATCTTCATAATCAAATTTTGAAAACATGGCAAATAAAAATATTGTAGCAAAAGACTGGTCTACAATCATGTCTTTATGTGAGACATCATGAATCGTGTCCCATTTGCTTTGGGTACAGGATCGATTGCATGTGCTATAATATTTGTCCTTTCTAAAATTTTCCAAATGTATGGGGCATTAAGAAGGGAAAAGGTCTAGAATTGGATATGACTAAAAGGATTAAGCAATTGTCGAGGAAAATCTAAGGTTTAACAAAGATTGGTTGCTCAAGGACAGTTGGAAGTATATTGTTAATATTGGAAGGACCATATTACCATATTTTGGAAAAAAGAGGCATCTCTTGTTCAAAAGTGATAGTCAAAATGAGAATATGGAGTTGTCTCCATAGGTGGAAGTTATCTGTGTAAGATTAGAAAACTTAATGCAAGAAGCATGTCAGAGCAATGTACTTTGAATATGAGACTTAGTTTCCATGGAGTGGATCTCCATTGGAATACCTTATAATGACTGTTGATAAGTCTTTGTGACTTTGTACATATTCATTACAAGAGGTCAGTGCATATAAGTTTAAAATCTAAACAAATTTCGATAAATGATAGGAATTTGGAATTCTTACATTTTTTTATAAGGATTTGGGAGTGTGAAAAGAGAATCATTGAAAGTATGTTCAATCGATATAGTTCACAAAGTAAGGATCATAGACAAACATAGAGTGCATACTTGGTGTATGGCAAAGCTATTGTTTAAGAAAAAACATAGTGTACATGCTTGGAGCATGGGACAACTAGTGTTTTTAATTCAAGTATAAAGTTGATAAAACCGAAACAATGAATAATAAGTAATCAGTATGGTGATAAATAAAAGTGTTTATTTATATTCATAGGGTTTGATACCATATTTGATTCATTTATTCTTGTGTTTCTCTTTGCATGTTTTGACTTTCAGAATAACTAAGTCGCTCTTCCTGAATGATTAAGTTATTCAAACCATCCACAGTCGGTCATATGTTGGAAGTAGATATGAATCAAGACTGTCATGGGTTGGCTTGTAGAGGTCCAAGTTGGCGGACAAAGTTATGCTACAACACTCATGAGTGCTCATAAGTTCTGAGTACTGGATTCAACCCGCCCTCATTTGAATCACTTCATGGATTTTATCACAAAGTGATCATGAGACGATAATATCTTATATTCTTCAAACCTAGAGATATGAGTTGTTACTATGACTTGGTTGTACATTGATTGCACGAAAACGCATTCGGTAACTCGATGTTATAAAACGCGCCTTTGTGTATGATTCAACAAGTAGTAGAACAAGCCATATGAGTCGAAGTTTATCCATTCCTTTTACCTTCGGGATAAAAGCGATATCTGTGGGTCCCTCGATGATTTAAAGATGATACATGTGAGTGCTTGGCCAAGCCAGGACTGATTTGATTTGTTCAATCAGACAGTCATCATGAATCGGAAATCGGGAAACAACAAATGGACAGAGAGAATGATTGATAATCCATGTCTCAGTCCATATGATATCTAGAATGGAGGAATATATGATCCCTTATCTAATGGACAAGTCATTGACAAAGGTCAGAGTTCATCGACAAGGTCAAAGTTCGACAGAAGCTTTTGAGAGCTACGATTGTTGATTGGTTCCTGAAGTCATACGCAATAATAGTTTTAGACTTATCCAAGTGGGAGACTGTTGGATTAATGTCTAAGTCCATAACTATAATTGGTAAGACTTGACCCGACCCGGCATGGTCCTTTTGGGTTGCATGGCATCATGCATTTGGATAGACTATAATGAGAGAAATAACACTTAAGGTTGGTTAATATATTATAAGTTCTAATATATTAATAAGGTTATTTAATTAGTATTGATCAAGAATTAATTTGAATTAATTAAGTGATCAAAAGGAGACTAATTAAATATATGGGTTGATTGTGTAAATCATTCATTCTTATATATGTGGGCTTGTGATCCAAGATTTCTTATGTTGGACTAAGTCCATGGGGTGACCCATGGATACTCCATGGAGGTTAAAATCCATGGAGCATAAGGAATGGGTAAAGTTAGGAGTTACATGGTGTAACCCTAATAGCCACCATATAAAAGAATCTCATGGCTCAAGAAATCGTGCACTAATGTGTGAATATGAGGGCTAGACGATTTCAAGGAGTGTTCCATTTCTCTCAAGTCATTCCATGTGCATTTGGTGTTGTGTGAACCATTTGAGGTGTCACACTTGGGGCACTAGGCACTCAAGCTTCATGGAGACAAGCTACATCAAACAAAGGTATGTATTCTATCCATTTGATTACCCAAGTATCAAGTATTGTATGCTAGATAGGGTAATACCTTGGAAAGTTCATAATTGCATGTATAATAGAGAAAACATAGATCCAAGGTATTTAGGGTTGCATGTACACTTAGGAGTGTTAGAATGCTCAAAACCCATCAATGCAATGGCTCCAAACTACAGATCCAAGCTTCTAGAGCATGCTTTTCACGTAAAGTTGCAAACTTTACGTGTATGCATGGCTAAAAAGGCTCTTAATGGCAATTCTAAGCTCTTAATGGGGTTTCATGCACAAGGAGGGTCTCAATCACCCCCAAACCCGCAACTTTATGACTCTAGGACTTAGAAAGGGTCCAGATCTGAAGTTACAACTTCAGATCTAGCCCATAGCTCCCCATATCAACTCAAAATCCATAAAACCCTAAAACTCATCCAAAAGAAAAGATATCTAGAAGGAAAGGGAAGTAAAGATTGCAACTTGATACCTCCAGAATATGCTAGCTGAGGTAAGTTCTACTTCCCAAACCTTCCTTGC
This sequence comes from Lactuca virosa, assembly GCF_052849685.1. Classification (NCBI taxonomy): domain Eukaryota; kingdom Viridiplantae; phylum Streptophyta; class Magnoliopsida; order Asterales; family Asteraceae; genus Lactuca; species Lactuca virosa. Next base: position 28,465,735 of record NC_136430.1, on the reverse strand, counting down.
TTGAACTCCTTTGCTCTTCAAGCTTTTCACTCCTAGCCAACCTCCTTTCCAAGGCTTAAATCACACCAAAAAGAGTACCACACGAATTAGGGTTCCACTGAGCACTCAAAGACTGTAAAGAGGCCAAATGAGGCTGAGGCTCCTTTAAATAGGGTGCAAAACCCCGAGATTTAGGGTTTCATCTGCCAGCTCCTACTCGTCGAGTCCCATCATGGACTCGGCGAGTAGGTCACTAAACACGTGTATCCAACCCGTTGCTACTCGACGAGTAGGGCAACCGACTCATCGAGTAAGCCTTGAAACAACTTAAATTCTTATTTAAACGATACCTGGGAATCGGGGTGTTACATATAAAATGTATTATTGTGTGTGATTTGATGAGTAAATAGAGCAAGCACATGAGTCGAAGTTTATCTGTTCCTTTTACCCAATGTGGGATAAAAGCGATATATGTGGGCCCCTTGATGATTTAGTGATGACAACCTTAAGCACTTGGCCAAGCTTGGACTGATTTGATTTGTTCAATTAGTCGGTAGTCATAAATCGAAAATCAGGAAACAACACATGAACAGAGATAATGATTATAATCCATGTCTCAGTTCATATGATATCTAAAATGGAGGAATATATGATCCCTTATCTTATGGGCGCGTTAGTAATAAGATCAGAGTTCGACAACGGTCTTTTTGAGAGCTACGATTGCCAATCGGAGTTTGAATTCGTACTTGCGATTATAGTTATTAGACTTATCCAAGTGGGAGACTGTTGGATTATGTGTCTAAGCCCATAACTATAATTGGTATGTACTTGACCCGATACAACATGGTCCATTTGGGTTGTAACACTCTGGAACAATTTGATAGGATGGATACTTGAGAAAGAGGTTATTATGATTTATTAATATATTATATGTATAATATATTAATTGAGAAATCATATTATTAATTAGAATTGATCAAGCATTAATTTGGAATTGATTTAGTGATCAAAAGAGACTAATTAAATTAAAGGGGATTGATTGTGTAAATTAGTGATACATATGGTTTGGCTAATGATCCATGGTTAAATTTGTAATGGGCTAAGCTTATGTGAAAGTCTATGAAATATTAGTCCATATGAATTATGGATCATAAGCCTAAGTGTAAGAATTAGGGTTTGCTTATGACTCTTGGAATTCTACACTATATATGTATTCCTCTAAAGCCAAAATCGGACACTATGTATTCCTAGAAGCCATAAACGATTTTGTGTCTCCAAATCTCTCTCTCAAAGTCCTCCTCTTGTTCTTGGTTTGTTATAATTCCATTTGAGGCATCACACTTGAGGTGCTAGGCTCTTGAAAGACCAATTCCTACTAGCTACGACAAAGACGTAATCTTCTAACTTACTTTTATGATTTATATGTCAAATTGTATGCTAGTTGTAGGTTTCAAGCTTTGGAAACTTTTGTTGCATGTATAATTAGAGAAAACTTAGATCCAAAGCTATTAGGGCTGTATATGCACCATAGGAATGTTATAGTACATAAAACCCAACAATAAGCCCTCGACCATCAGTCTCAAACTCAGAAACCTGCCCAATCACCCGCTCTCTCTTGCGGTTCTCTGGTATCATGGCCTCCACCTGAGCCTCTCGAATGGTATCTAAGACTGGGGTCATCACCGTCATCCTCATGCACACGTCTCGAATCGGAGCACACACTGCTCTGCGACTCAGGGCATCGGCTACCACATTAGCCTTGCCAGGGTGATACAAGATCTCACAGTCGTAGTCTTTCACTACATCCAGCCACCTCCTTTGTGTCATATTCAGGTTGGGCTGATCCATTAGGTACTTCAGGCTCTTATGGTCCGTGTATATGGTACACCGAACACCATAAAGATAGTGGCACCAATCTTGAGGGAGAACACCACCGCCCCCAACTCCAAGTCGTGGGTAGGATACCTCGTCTCATGAGGCTTCAACTGCATCGATGAATATGCTATCACATGTCCCCTCTGCATCAGCACGACACCCATCTTTGATATAGATGCATCACAATATACTACGAAGTCCTCTACTCCCTCAGGAAGGGCTAACACCGGGGCTTCGCACAGTCTCTGGTGAAGAGTCTCGAATGAGGCCTACTGCTCAAGCCCCTAGACAAAAGTACTACCCTTCCTGGTCAATCTGTTAAGATGAACGACAATCTTAGAGAAATCCCTGATATATCTTCGGTAGTAGCCTGCCAGGCCAAGAAAACTCCTAATCTCGGATGGGGACCTCAGCACCTCCCACCTCATAACTGCCTCAATCTTGGCCGGGTCGACCAAAATCTCATTCTGGTTAACGAGGTGTCCTAAGAACTGGACCTCTCGTAGCCAGAAATCACACTTGGAGAATTTGGCATAAAGCCTATCCGTCCTCAATACCCCAAGAATATCTCGCAGATGCTCCTCGTGCTGCTCTTTGTACCTTGAGTATACCAAGATGTCGTCGATGAACACGATCACTGACCTGTCCAACATGGGCATGCATACCCGATTCATGAGATCCAAGAACGCTTCCGGTGCGTTGGTGAGTCCGAAAGGAATCACCGCGAACTCATAGTGCCCATAACGAGTTCTAAAGGTCGTCTTCTAGATATCCTCCTCAAAAACTCTCATCTAATGATACCCAGATCTCAAATCAATCTTGTAGAACCAAGATGCCCCTGCAATTGATCGAATAAATCATCGATCCTCGGTAGTAGATAAAGGTTATTGATCGTCAGCTTGTTCAACTCCTGGTAATCGATGCACATTCAGTGTGAACCATCCTTTTTCTTGACAAAAAAGATCGGCGCTCCCCATGGTGAGCTACTCGGTCTAATAAAACCTTTTCCCAGCAGCTCCTGGAGCTGCGAGGATAACTCCTGCATCTCGGGCAGTGCAAGGCGATAAGGTGCCCTGGCAATAGGCGCCGCACCCGGAACCAAATCAATCCGGAACTCCACCTGCCTCTCGGGAGGCACACCCGGTAACTCCTCGGGAAAAACATCTGGAAACTCACACACAACCGGAACATCGGAGATAGAACTCGGCCTCTCACTAGCGACTCTCGTATCCATCGCATATGCTAGAAAGCCCATACACCCCTGCTGTAAACTCTGCCTCGCCCTGGCGGTAGAACTGAAAGCCGATCCAGATCTGGTCCCCTCGCCATACACAGTAAGCACTCCCCCACTAGGGTCTCGTATGGTCACCATTTGACGCTCACAGTCAATCACCGCTCCAAACTGGCTCAACCAATCCATGCCCACTATGACACAGACGTTACCCATCGCTATCGACACCAGATCTATCGGGAACTCAACACCGAAAATCTCCAATACACATCCCTGGAATACATCAGTGGAAAAAACCGCATGATCGTTGGCTATAGAAACCCTCAGTGGTCGACTCAACGCCTCACGTCCAACACTAATGTGACGACTAAAGGATAAAGACACAAAGGATCAAATCGCACCCGAGTCAAATAACACCAAAGCAGGCACAGAACTCATAAGAAAAGTACATATATACAGCACAGTATAAGCATAAACAAATCTCAAGATAACATGAATAAAGGAGATACATACCAGCAACAACATCAGGTGCTGCGCGGACCTCCTCCGCAGTCAGCTGGAATGCTCTCCTACGAGCCCTCGGAGCCTCGGTCTTCCCCGGCCGACCATCGGTAACACGTAAAGCAACAGGAGCAGAACTGATCCCTGAGTGAGCTGAGGACACTCGGCCTTCTTGTGGCCAGTTTGGTTGCCATGAAAGCAAACCAAGAATCCCTTGGGGCAGTCTCTCGCCATGTGCCCCTCCTTGCCATATTTGTAGCAAGTCCCTGCTCGGTAAGATCCCCTGTGGGTCTTGCTGCACTTGCTACAAGTGCGGCCCTTCTGGCCTCCTGATCTCGAATCAGCGGGCTTAGCCCGCTTTGTCGCCGGCTGCGACTGTACCGGTCTCCTATCTCTCTCCTGCTGCTCTCCCTCCTCCCTGGTCTGAATCTGCAGCTCAATCTCTCTCCTCCTGGCATTGGTCTGCAACTCAGCCAATGTCCGATAAGACGATTTCGCCACGAACTCCCGTATATCCCTACTCAAGATGCTCAAATACCGGTTCATACGTGCCTGCTCAGAGGACACGTGTTCAGGGCAGAACAGCGCCCTCTCATGAAACATCCTCGTAATCTCTGTCACTGACTCTGTCTTCTGCTTGAGAGACAGAAACTCATGTGTCAAACGTTCCCTCTCCACCTAGGGAACATACTCCTCTCGAAACAACTTGGTGAACCTCTCCCAAGTCATTGCAGCATGATCTGTCGGGGTAAAATCAGTCGTCACAAACTTCCACCAGTCCTTCGCTCCCAAGCGAAGCTGGTTCAGCGCGAACCGGATACAACCCATCATACCATAATCTGCAACAATCATTACAAGGATTTCAAAACCATGCGTATAAGGCATTCCTGATTGAAACTTCGAAAAATTTGACGTCTCGTCCAATGAAACACTTAAACAATACCCTAAACAGGCATCCTCTGTAAAAAGCACAAGACTCATAGAAGAAATGAACACCAATACACTGCAACTTAACCAAACCCAAGAGGCACTCAACCTTCAATCATAATTTGAATACCTCTATATCAAACCTAGTTTCCAAGAAAAGAAGGCAACTCCACACATCAACTATGCTGACCCAAAGTTTAAAAAAGCAGTTCATCCAAGGTTTTCCCCAGCTTCCTATCGTCCCACTGATAACTAGGTAAAAAATCCACAATCAACCGTCAACGCAAACAACCTTTCATACATACTCAACATCGGACATGTTTCAAACCTGACATTGGCCTCCAACGGGCAGAAGTTGGGGAGAAAGACACTCTCAACATCAGCGGTCCAACGCATACTGTTGATAGGCCCCCTCTTTCCCAAGAACTGCGGAGCCCCACAAGCCTCAAACTCCTTAAACGTAACCCCGCTGATGCATGTGACTGTGAAGTAAGAAACATCGATCACACCAGAGAAAAGAAAAAAATTATGTCCAGGTGAGAGTAGAAGGGTCGATCGTATCGTGGTCTGCAGGAGGAAAAAAACCTAGGGTTTTAGTTGGCTCGATACCATGTTGAGCATTATGGAAACCCTCTTGAATAGGGTAGCACATATACTAACAAAACACACACACACACACACACACACACACACACACACACACACACACACACACACATATATATATATATATATATATATATATATATATATATATATATATATATATATATATATATATATATAAGTTACAAAGGAGCCCCTATACAACATATATTCTGATATAACATCCAAAGAAGTATATAATTTAACAAAAACAAATGTGCCTTGTTTTTCTTCGTAGGGGTCGAGGGGGCAATCTATGGCGATAGGACAGAGGTGAAACGCAAGCTCCAGGAAGGAAAGGGACCATATGGTGGAGCGAACATGAACCACGATCCACATGTTCCTAAGAACAATGCACCATCACACTTCTATGGTACTTTTATATATGTGTCTTGTTTTGGAGTCTTTATGATTCCCTTCTTAGGTTTCTAGAATTTCAACGTTAAATTTGTATTTGGTGTTGAAAGACTATAGCTATTGTCAATGCTTGTTTATTTGGCGTCGTTTAACAAGACATTCTTGTATTATGTTTGACTTCTATCAAATCAAGATTGAGACTGATTTAGTAAGACGCATAAGATCATCCATAATATCTACCACTAACCACTATAGTGGTGGGTATCACATCATCACCACATTCAACCACTAAAACTATAGGATACCTACTACTAACACTCCACTGCACATCATTTTTTAAAATTTTTTTAATCCAAAAATACAATAACACCATACAATTTTTTTGAACTATTTTTTTCATTCAATAAAAAATAATACATTGATTTAAAAATCCACATTACTTCAAAAAAAAACTAGAATAAAACAAACAAACATAAAAATTCAAAACATAAAAAATAATAAAAAAAAATAAAAATAAAACTAATCTTCTTTCATGTTTTGTTGGTACAAATGTCCCGCGACATCTTCTCGAATATTGAAATACGTTTCATTGTTCTGAATTTCAACAACTCACGCTAAAATCTAGTCGTTCCGGGTACACTCTTCAATTGGAATAACTACATCGTTCGGATCATACATGCAGATCGCTCTACCTTCATTTTCAGTAATTATAATACATGCATTTACCATTTGTTTAATTATATCATTATCTCATAGTCGTGTAGCGTGTTTCATTACATGGCATGTCTGCTTGAGGACTCCAAATGTCATTTCAATATCCTTACTAGCTGATTCCTGCTTTTTTTTTTTGTGAACAACTTTGGCTTTTCATTTCACAGAACCGAGTATGCCTGCATGAATGTTGAATAATCAGAGTATATCCCATCACAAAAGTAGTAACCATATTTGTACAAATGCCCATTCACCATGAACGACTTATCAGGTGTTTTGTCGGTCCAAATATCGTTGAAAATAGGGGACTGACCAAGAACATTGATGTCGTTGTTAGACCTCGCAACTCCAAAGAACGAATGTCATATCCACAAATCATGAGATGCAACAACTTCTAGTATTATACTTGGCTCACCTATATCATATCGAGTAAATTTACCGCACCATGCATTTGGACATTTTCCCCATACGACATGCGTACAATCAAGGCTACCAATCGTTCCTGAAAATTCATGTCGCTCTTCATGAGCCAAATATAATCTCTGAATATCATTTGCAGTAGGTTTATGCAAATATTCTTAGTGAAAAACCTCATACACACATGCGCAAAACCAATCTACACAATTAATAGTGGTCCTCTCGGATACTTTCAAATACTCGTCGGATGCATTAAAGGTTATACTGTATCCCAAATATCTAAGTGCAACCGCACATTTTTGTGTACTACTAAAACTCATTCTTCCTCTAGCATCGGATTTTTGTTTAAAATAATCATAACGGGCCTCTAAAGCATTACTGATACGTAAAAATACAACCTTATTTAGACGAAAACGACGTCTGAACGAGTCATCATTATAAAGACAATTATCGGCAAAGTAATCATGTACTAATAAGTCATGTACGGCTTGGCGATCTCGATTGATAGCCGCTCTTAAATGTGAAACATACAAACTTTTTTCATCATGTCTGTGTTGTAAAACATTGAAGAACGTCGAGATGAATTCTCCCTCATCATCCGAATCGAAATTCTTAAAAAATCCATAAATATGTTTTTTAAAGAGAGTGTAAAAGAGAATGGTTTGAATGTAAATGTTGTAATTGTTGTGTTTATATAGGTAATGTTTATATATTAAAAAAACATATTAAAAGTTTAACTTTTTGGCCGACGAATGGCTAGAAAGGGAAGGAAGACTGCCATTGGCCGTGATTGTCCGCCGCATGCATCATGGTGGACCACGAAAACACCCGACCACAAATGGCCGGGGTGGTGCGCACGAGCGTTTTCCGTGGCCACGTAGACCACGAGCATGTTCGTCTTGGATATTTCGGACGGCCTAAATAGAAAGAATAAAATGTTTGTGCAAAATATATCAATATTTTAAGCTGAATAACTGTTAAAAACTCTAACCAACGGAGCTATTTATAAGCTCGTTTCAACATAAGTATTTCCCTTTGGGTAAAAATTAAAATCATACAATAATGAACAAATTTAAAGAACGTATGTATCCAAGATTTCAGATATCATACAAGAAGTTGCTGAAAAGCTTCATATGTTCGGCTAGCAGTGAAATGGCAATCGACAAGCTCCCATCATTAACCGGGCTTGGTAGCACAAAACTCAAACCTTCAAATGCGATCCCCCCGGGACCCATAAATATAGGCCGGCCCCACCCAAAGTCGGCGTCGTGAATCGGCAGCCTAGCCCAACTGGTTATTCCAAGATTAGGGCATTTAAAGGTATGTGCACCACGAACCAATGCCTTCAAATCGGGCTGTAATTCCAAATAGTCAAGTGCTGATTTAAGATAATCGTTGTCCATCTTCACTAACGCATCGTGGATTTTACTAGCAGCATACCAAGTTGGCTTCGATTGAAGCTCGCCTGCTACCGCTATCGGAGTGGTCGTGAAGATAACATTCCCGAAGTAGCCCGGTGGTAGGGCGGGTTGAAGGCGGGCCCGGCCATCAGTGGCGATGTATAGCTTGGTGTCTTGATTATCTGGCAGCCCGCGGGCTTTACACACAGACCTCCAAACATGGCCGGAGAGCATTTCATAGGAGCTATAGTTGATTGTGTTACCATCTTCTTTCGATTTTGATTTGAGCACGTTGAGTTGGTCTCGTGTCAATTTAAAAATTGAGACGACGGTTTCATCTGATGAGGTTTCGGATGTGGATTTCATTGGCGGAGCAGGTTGGTATTCAACGTGCTCGAAAACGGGTCGTGGTGGGTCTTGAGCACGGAGGAGGGTTCGGTCTATGAAGGGTGGGAGACTGAGGTCAAGGCCACGAGCCATATCGGACCATGTGTTGATGAAGTGCAGCCCTGATGCACCATCTGCAGCATGATGTTGCATCCCGACTCCTAACGAAACTCCCCCACATCTGAAGTAAGTAACCTGCAACACCAGTAGGGAATATGATTCGATTCCGAGGGAGTAGTCAACCGCCGGGATAAGTTTCCGGAGCTCCAACGTGGGGGCAAAGTCACCATAATCATCGATCACGCCATCGGACTCTGCTTCAACAAACAATACGCCTTGTCCTTGACAATCGATCTCAATTCGGCCATCTTCGTCTCTCTTCAATCGTCCTCCCATGGGGTAAAACGGAACCAAAGCCCTACTCAGAGCATCCTTCATGACCTTTGCATCGAAGAAGTTGGTGGCTCCGGAGGGCCGGTAGAAATAGACGCTCGGTGTGTGAAAATTTGGAACCACGAGGTCGACGTTAGAGTTCCATAGCTTTATTCTCGGCGTCTCCTCCGCGGGTCTCACCATCGTTGATTCTCTAATCGCGATCTTCATCTCCTTACTGCAGTTCATGAATAAAAATTAAACCGTAAGAACATGATCAGATTAGTACGTAATGCATTTGAAACCATTGCATAATTAGTGAAATTAACTAAAACGGTATTTCTTTTTGGATTGAAAGCAAGAAATGAATACCTGTGAAAATGTGTTAGAATTGGTATTGGATGAAATGAGCGATAATGGTGTGGCCGGTGTTGATTTGGTTTGAAATGGGTAAGAGTTTTGGTTGCTTTTATAGTTTTATATGAAGAATGACGATGCTTCATACGATGACTCCTTTGTGTTGGGGCTCACCTACTGCGACCAAGCCAAGTCAAACCCCAAAGTTGACTACCAAAAGTCACATCCCAAATAATTATTAAATAACAGTTCCAAACCTCCAGCCATACTCAATCAAATTAACACAAGTTTTGATCAAAATGGACCAAACCATAGGGACCATACTATTAATAATTTTATGTTTGAAGTTGCAAATAGGAAGTTGGTGGGATGGTGACGAAGGAATAATGTTTTACCAACTTTAATATCGCAAACAGATTGTATCGTGGATCCGACTACAAGTGGTAGGTATATGTCGGATAAGCAAAAAAAGAAAGACTAAACTAAACTGTTGTGAGTGTCATTTGTAAACTTGTTTGTTTAATTAACTTTTCAGTGTTGTGAGTGTCATTTGTACATTTATTTTATTCTCGTTGTTAATAAGTCGAGGTCGGGCTACTCGAGGCTATGCGACAAAGGCCACACAAAACAAAATGCATGGTAAAACAAAGTTGGAGGTCTTGGAGTCCAATCTATTAAAGTATTAAAATTAAACTATATAACATTTATGGAATTATCTTATAGATTATAATTCCATTTTTTATATTTTTTTATTATACTTTCTATAATACATTGAATCCTAAAACTAATCAATGGAACATATATTTATAAAATATCAATTATTTGTTATTGTCAATCATCTATATAAAAATATTTCTTGTTTGCTATTGAACAATTACTCAATGGCTATTTCCTTGTATATCATTAAATTTAACATCAACATAATAATATATTGAATCTCAATTAAATATTTCTAACTAATTTAGTTATTTTATTAATAATTATTATCGTTGATACTCTAATCTAATAATTAAAAGTATGTTTTTCATTTTAACTTTAAACCGTAAAGTATATCATACATGCGTTTGTACGTGGTCTGGTGGCATGGCCACCACGACCGTGCACACTATCTTATGTCACCTCCATGAAAGATTGTGACTCTTCATGATGCTTACCGTTACTTGCAACAAATCAATGAGGGGTAATCTCTCTCTCTCTCTCTCCCCGTTGAGAGTACACGAACGATCGACCCCAGTGATGGTTTGTGATGGTGTTATTTGTTGACCTGAAAGCTTTTCATGTTGTAGGAAGTATGTCGGGCAGGCTTTATGAAATTCTATTTTTCAACCATTTCACTTGATCATAAATCATATGGGCAATATACATATATTCACACAACTGGAGTTATTGTTTTTTTTCTCGTTTCTCCTCTAAACCAACTCACTAAATATAATTTTGTTAATGTAATATTTTCGATATTACTTGATCAATATGAAAAATAAAAATATCATTATGTTAGAGTAATGAAATTATTTTTTTATTATAATATACAATTTATTTATTTTGCTTTGTTATTTTAGCGCATGCATTTGTTATGTTTTTCAAACAAAAACACCATCAAAGTAACATATTTAAAAAGTTAGTATACTAATCTTTTTTTAAACCGATTGGCTAGTAGTTATTAGCTAAAAGTTAGTATCATCAACGTCCGGATTAAAATCCGGAATTGTAGTCTAAGAGGCAAAGGTGTTGTTTGTTTTGGAAGTGGTTAAATGTCTTTTGTCTTTTTTCATGTTTGCGGAAAGACGTGCACTTGAGAAGCGTCTATCCGCCAGAAGATAAAAGTGTTCAAAAAGTACTTTTGTAGAAAAACAAACGAGGCCAAAGTCTCTACTTAGTGAGCTAGTCCCATATTGGTAGATATTATACTAATCTTTAATTAATTAACTACTAATTATTAAAGACAGATGTACAAAATATTATTACAACTTTTGGTCATTGATGGCCGACGAACCAACAAAGATCGAATATAAATCTATTTATTACTATTGCAGATTATTATAATCTTTGGATTTCTACGAATTCGCAAGTATGGCCTTAATCTAAGGGGTTGTTTGGTATAGAGAATTGAAGGGAGAGAATTGGAATCATTTCCGCTTCTCTTGTTTGGTTTACAACTGAAAAATGAGAAACGATAAAAAAGTTGATTCCCTTTCCACCTATTTAATTCTCTAAATTTTGTGAAGAAATGAGGAGAAAATATAATCATCAACATCCGAGAATTAGAAAAAAAAAAGCGGAGAATTAAATTGAAGGTTGCAATCTCATTCACGTTCCAAGTTCGAACCTTTCTCTCTACTCCATCTCTCATCGCATTTCGCTTCAGTATTCCTACGATTTTGGTGATTACTCTGTTGATTTTGAAAGGGAAAATCGATTTAGGAATATTATCGATTCTCATACAACTCTTTCCTCTCAAAAGGTGAACACTCATCAAGTGAAATTTCTTTTTACTCATCGATCAAAATTGCTTTTTACTTATTGATACAACAGATAACACATACCAATTGAAACACTCATCAACTGCAATTGTTTTTTACATATTTTTATACGATTTGGTAGCCAACAAGATTGATGAACAAAAGATCATTAGTTTTGTGATTATATAGTGTGGGATTTGATGTTCCTGAATCTTTCGATGATAAATAAAATTTTGAAGTATATGATGGAAGATAATAAGAACTAGTTGAGGGAGGGATTGGCTGTACTAAATTGGTTCCTCATAAGTTTTTGATAGGGAGTTTTATAACCTATAAGGTGTTTGATGAAATGTCATTGAATCCTTTTGGAATTGAATGATGATGTATACTTGTTTTACTCAATTTTTGATTAATCCATTCCTTTTATACTTTCTGTACTTGAAAAACAATAAATTGTTTGGGAAAATGAACAACCAAAGAATGGTTTTGTGTGTGAACCTAGCATGGCTATCTCATTTCGTCCATTTTAATTCAATCTGTTTGGCTGTTTTTAACTTTTTTTTATATATCTAATTTGTAAACAGGATAGCAGCTTGACTTTGAGGACCCTCCTTGGGCAAAGAGACCATACTATGCTCATATGGATAATGCTTGTGGAATGGCAATTATAAATGTGGTGCTTGAAAGTCTCAAGATGGAATCAGAGAATGGGGAATATGAAGCATTTCTTTTAAAAATATAATGTTGAGAATTATTTATAGTTATTTTAATATTTTTATTTTTTTGTAAATTATCTTTTTTTATGAGAATCATGTCATCCGATACAATATATTTTTAAAAAAAATTAAAGTTACATATATAAAATGTTGATTGATGGTTATAAACAATAATTTGTAAAAAGGAAATGATAAGATAATTAATTAGAAATATAGAAAATACATAATCGGATTATTATAAAATAATGTTGTTTGAAAATGATAAATATCGTAAACAAAGTTCATTTTCATTTCATTGCTTAATTCAACCAAACAAGAGAATCGATTCTCAATGTCATTTATCTAATGAATTCTCTACTATACCAAACAACCTCTTAATGTATTTGAATGTGTGTGAACATGTTGTGTTTTTATAAGTTTAACAGATACTCGTCTATCTAACAATATTATTTTATCTTAAAATAATCAATAATATTTTAATAAATATTTGAACAAATTATCACATGTATTTGTACTTTAAGTTTTTATATGAGAAAAATCCAAAGAAAAACAAGATAAAGATGAAGATGATGATCAAATTAAAGTCACACTAATCGGCTCGTCAAAGTCCACCTGAGTTGGCCCGCATGACCCACACTGCCACTCGTTAGTCGTTAATACTTGCTATTTGACTTGTGCGGACCACACCATCTTACCATGCCAATACTTTTGCAAGCGTAAAGTAATATCATAACTCTTATTACCATTGGGTGAATTGTTCTATAGAAATTTGAATAAGCCAGATTAATTTTTTATATACTAGTGGGTGCCTTGTCTACTATAAACTATTTCAAAGGGATCATATATGGAACTATTAATGATCGTTTGTAACTGTATAAATTAAATAAATAAATAAATGAATAAATAAAATTACTTAAAGCCGATTATTTTATAGGGATCGTTTGTGTAACTTTGGCAAAAGAAAAAATGATCTAACATTATCTGTTGTAACCTATAACTCCTCAAATATTACTAAAAGAAAGCTAAAAAATAATAATTTAAAAAACAACTTTACGAACCGAATTCATCAAAAGCAAAATTGTGAAAAAAAAAATAAGAAAAGTTTCACCGTAACACATTAAAGTTAAGGTATTTTTTCGATTTGGTCAATAAAGTTATTTTTTTGTGCAATAGACCATTAAAATCATATTTTACTAGTAAATTAAACCATTTATCACGAAATTAAAAGGTTTATCGATTGTACGTAGATGTCTAATGTGTCAAAGTTGCTTACGTGTAACTCGTATGTGGGCTAGTGATGTGGCGAAGAAAGTCAATCGGTCCAACAACCCTCTTAATCAAAACCCTCATTTGGACCATTGTTCACTTGTTTCTTACCCATTCGTGCAAACTCAAAATTTTCTTCATCCGATTGTTGTCATCTTCAAGAACAATGTCTTCCAACTCATCGACTACAAGGAATTGGTTCCAAGTTGCTCGTATCCAGGTTTGAGACGTTGTGAAGATATGCGATTGCGATGTTCCAGCTCAGGAACATACCTGTTGGAAACTAACTATTAACGTATCCCACTAGGAATACGTCAAAGATAACGAAATTGTCACCTAAGGACGACCTAGTCAATGGTCGTTGCTCAACAGGTGTTAGGCTCGAACCCTCGCCTTCGCGGCATCGCACTTATGTCTCGGCGGCCTAGCGCCAAGGCCAGACATAGGACGAGAAGCTCCGGTCAACAGCAAGACAAAATAGTACTAGACGCTCCTAAAAGCGACATGTGTAGCGCGCATCACGCTGCCCTCTGGTAGTTCTGCACCAATAGCGAGCAACCGCTAGTGGAGCACGATCCGCCAATAGGACGCTCCCACGTCCTGTCGGCTTAAAAAGGACAAAAAGGTATTGTTGGGGGTCTGTCCCAACGACCACAGGTATAAAAAGAACATTTATCCTCTAAGAGAAGGGATCGCCTCTTCCTCTATCTTAAGTTAAACCCTTATTCTCTCATCTAGATACTGACTAGACCGTCGTAGCTTCGTTCTGGGATCCCCTCCCGGACGACGACTGACGTATATTCTTTCGTTGTTGTAATTCTCAGGCTTAACCGAATCAAGACATCCAGTAACGACGTTAAGTCCCGGTGACATATCACAACACTTGGCGCCATCCAGACGTGTACTTAGTGCTACACAACCTGCAAAACGACACTATACTTTGGCAATGGCGGATGAAGGACTTGTGCCACCGGACGGTGGTGAAATCAGCCCGATCAGACCGATGATGTCCCTCGACGGTACTGGTTCATCCGCACCAGAGGGGCAAACACCTAAGCAAACGCCAGTGACGCCGGCAGCCGGTTCCACGGCGGAATTCATAGCTAATTTATGGCGCTTGTCGCCCACCGCAGCAAAGCATTTGGTCACAACGGCCACCACAGCGCCACAAGGGACACCAACCTATCAACCACAACTAGCTAACAACCGACATCAGCCTCCACCACGGCAAACGAGGACGAGTACTTGGTATCCAAGCACTATCTCGCCTTCATCGCAGCAGCTGATAATAGGCTACCATTTCTTGATCGTTCTATATTTATAGCACAATAAATTGTCCTAAATATATTGAATTGATGTATAATTGCCCAAGAATGACACTACTTTGATGGAATTTTGAACATCATGTGTAGGTAATCATATATGACTAAAAGTGGGCGGAACCTGTAAGAAAAACGCGCAAAAGGAAGCTAACAAACATGAGAGATGAATTGCCAAATTAATGAAAAAAAAAGTTGTTGGGAAAATTGACCACTCTTCACTATTTTGGTCATATCTCACGATATGGAGTTTGATTGACCTCATTCAAGAAGTTTTGGAAATTAGAAACAATTTCCCACAACTTTCATGTTTTGTGTTTTTTCTGATTCTGCGGTTTTCATCACCAAAACGTGCCCGGAAGATGAAGGACGTGGATCAAGCGTCTATGACGCCCCGTAGGACGCCAAGGTCAAACAGGTCAACGTCTGGGCAGATTGTGGAGCCGAGGAAAAGGAGGAAATCCCGTCGACGTCCTACCAGGCGTCTAAGACGTCCCCTAGGATGTTAAGGCATTTTGGAGGCGTCTCATGTTGGAATGGCGAGTTACGGAAAGTGCACGAAGTCATGAAGAACGTCATACAACGCGTCAATGACGTCTCCTAGGACGCCAACCGTTTTAGGCCAATTTTTAGTGCATTTCAAGGACGACAGAGAGCATCCTAAAATGCAACAAAGAACGCCTATGCGTCCTACGCCATGTCTAAGACGTCTCCTAGGATGTCCAACGTCCCACATCGCCCGATTTCACTATTTTCTGCCACACAATATAAATAGGGACCTATGCATTCGTTTTTAGGGTTTCCACTGGAGAAAATCAGATCTCTTACCTGCGATTTTGAGGCTTCTAAACCCTTAGAATCATTTCAAAACGCAATTCCATTCCATTTCAATCCAGATTCAAGGCAAGATTCAATTTAATTCATCAACAAGCAACGTTTGAAGATCACTCAACCGGTGAATCTCATCAATTATAGTAGTGTTCAGAGACGGTTACTTATTCCCCAAGGTTTATTTGTTTCATTATTTGATAATCATTAGGTTACAATTGTTGGATGATTTTAAGTTTGTTTATGAATTTTACTATGCATTTTAATCATTTCATCCAAGTTATTGTTTTTATGAATTCAGTGGAAAGGTAAATCATTAGGTTACTTCTGGGGATGTTTAGGACTTTTGGATGAACATACTTGATTATTACTTGGTTCTAGTTAATCTCAGTTGTCATGTTGTGTTTATATGACGATCTTTTGGTCATAATGATTGAAATTGGGTTATATGAATTTGTGTGATTTCATAATTAAAATAATACATTGTCAATTCACCAGTTGTTCCAAGTTCAAGTAGTTTAGGAACAAAGACAATTGGTTGAATCCACATGTATTATTCCAAGTTGTGATATTAAATCTTAATATTGTAATAGGTAGTTACAAGACACTCTATTGCCAATTCAATAATTGTTCTTAATCCAAATAGACGTAGGGAGTAAGACAACTAGTTGAATGAACATATTGTGTACCCAAAATTATGTGTTGCAAGATAATAAACCCCAATTACATTTAAGTAATTGAACTAGGCTTTTAGGGAAGAAAGTGTGTGAATCTGAACTATCCGACAACTGAACCAGGAGTACCTTGTTTTCTCATTCATAGTATTTGTTTTAACAACCAGTTGCAAGTATTAATTTTTTTTTACATTTGACTATTTTAAAACAAGGTTTAACCACGAACTCCTCGTGGATTCGACCCTTACTTACCCTAGCTATCTAGTGGTTTTTGAGGTTATTTTTTGATTAAGACAACGACGTCGATCAATTCTCTCCCATGGCGAGCATGCCACACATCCCACTTTTCGTGAAACAACCGATATTCAACCCCTAATCCCACGACCTTCAGGAAACACTCCATCAAGCAACACAATTGCAAGGAAACAATGCCCAAACAACACCTGCGCATGGGACGAACTCGCGCACGCCGGAGCAGCCGAAGTTAAACCCACAATCTCATCAGCCCATCTAGCAAACGCATTGCAACCACCATATATCCCACAGACATCCATGTACAGACAAGGGTATAATTATGGGTACGGCCATGGGTACAATAGTTTGTACCATGCCTAGCATCTCATGACATATGGCGGATCCCCCTTCCCCCAGATGGAAGGCTCGGTGGGAAGCGCCAGCTAGGAATTCTGCCAAGAGCTCCTGTAGTATGAAATATCGCATTAAGCCATGATACCAAACAAATTGAAATACGATGGCACAACCGGCCCAGATGAACACATCGAAACCTACAAGTTGAAGATGTCATCGCTCATAATGGACAAGAGATGTCATCGCTCCGACTAAGTATCTAACTAACAAGGGCTACCCTATCCTAACCACCACACGGTTACCAACCACTGACCATAGAGTCATCCCACCCTAAACGTGAACCAATACCTTGCTCAAGCCAATTTCCACCGGGTCTCACCCACTCTATCACAACCAAACGGACCTCGCCCACGGGTCTCATTCAATTTGCACAATTAAACGGCCCTCGCCCACAGGTCTCACTCAATCAAGTGTTATACAGGCCTAGCCTCGCCTCGGATCCAACGATCCTCATCCCAACCAAAGAGTAATCCTCCGACAATATTGTCCGCCTCGACCCAAGCATACATTGATTCTCTTTCAGTCTAACGGCCTGTGATATCCCCATTTTCACGGCCAGAAAAAACCAATTTCGTTTATGCTTTTATATTAAAATCAGAGTAATCTTTTAAATAAAATGGTTGCGGGAATTGTTCCCAAAACAAAATATGATAAAAATTTATCAAAGCATTTCTTAAATAAATGTATTTTTCATTTCATTACAAAACTCGGGATGTCAACATCGATACAGACCAAAAGCATAATGTAACATCCCAAATTTTCAAGCCAAAAATTTCATTTTTAATTAAGTAATTTATAAAATCATTTATCAAAACGTAGTCACGAATATAACAATCCATAACACCATAGTATTTGTGTCTCAAAAATCATATCATCAAGTAGTAGTAAAATCAGAGTACAATCCCATGAATCACAAAATACGGAAAACTGATGTGTATGTGATGTACAGCTACCACGCCGGCTCCTTCCCCTTTGCTGAAGAGGTACCTGAAACAAAACTAAAACTGTAAGCACAAAGCTTAGTGAGTTCCCCCATCATACCACATACCATACAATCACATAGCATACATACTGTCGGGCAATTCTGGGGTGCCCGACCTACCCGGTCTGGCCATTCTGGGGTGCCGACCTACCCGTGTCAAGCCATTCGAGGGTGCTGACCTACCCATGTCAAGCCATTCTGGGGTGCTGACCTACCCGTCGGTCCTAACAACCGAACTCCGGGGACTATTTCACCCCTACTACTACTACCACACATATCATAACATAATCATATTGTCAGGCATATCTGGGGTGCCCGACCTACCCTTCGGTCCTAACAACCGAAATTGGGGACTCTTCCCCTCCTACCACTATCACATATAACATATGCTAACACATAAACATACCAGATAGTAGCAAACCGGACAATTATCACAAAGACAATTATCTCAACTATAATCAACTACTAGTGGGTCGGCCTTGGTGCCTTAGACCCACTTCTACTGGAAGGTAACTCACCTCGAGAACTGAGTGTCGAATCTCGCGGATAGTAGTCTCTAACAGCTGCTCTGATGACTCCCGGCTAACATAAACACATTAACACCCGATCAGAGTCTATAACACAACTTGGGGTAAAATGACCATTTTACCCCTTGGTCCAATTGGGACATTCAAGAGTCCCAACTCTAATCTATTAAGCCCAGTCCTCCAATGGCCTATTAAAGACCCCTTAAGGCCCACTAATTGCCCAATTCCTTATTTGGGCCTCATCCCCCTAATTGGGCCCAAAAGCTCCAAGTCCAAAGGTAACAATTCCAAGGGTCCAATCTTGGCCCAATATGCCCAATGCTCTAGTTCCAGATTTCTAAGTCCAAAGTTGTACTTCTCAGTGGGCCACAGGGCCCCAAGCCCAGGCCCAGATCCTTAAGGCCCAAAAGCCCATGGTTTCCATTATGCACACGTACGCGAGGCGTACTTGGCAAGTACACCCAGCGTACTCTTGGCCGTAAACGGAGGTTGACCGTAAACGATAACTGGCCATGAACCACCCCAGTACGCGCAACGTACCAGGGTTTACGCTTAGCGTACTACCCAGTTTCCTTGGGACTTCACTTCTGACTTAATCCATTAAGTCTTTATGTCTAAAATGTAGATCCAGGTCCTTTAAGGCCTCCCAAGCCATAAAGTTACGAAATTTAGGTGCTTGCATGCATGGTTGGGGTCAAAACATGATTTTGGTCCATTATACAAACTTTAATACCATCTAACCCTTGCATGGTTTTGGCTTAACCACCAAGATCTGATTTTTATGACCCTGGGTGCTTCTAAGAGTCAAAAAGGACAGCTCTTATGCTCTGGAACCAACAATACTCAAGCACTCCCAACAATGGGGTCAAAAGGACATAAAAACCCCCAAATAAACAAATCTAAGCATACAATGGCCAAGTATGAAACTTGATACCTCAAAGGAGTCAGAAATGGTGTCAATCCTCTAGATCTACAAGCTCTAGGTGGATCCTTGCTTCTTCTTCAAGCTCCTTTCTTCTTTTCTCACTAAAACAACACATAAACACTCTTAAATGGCTTCTAGAACACAAAGGGAGTTAGGGTTTCCGTGGTGGATGGGTAAGAGTGAAGGGAGGCTGAACCAACAGGGGTTATGTTCTTTATATAGGGAGCAAACTCTAATTTTAGGGTTCAAGGATCTACACACGTACGCTGGGCGTACTCCTGGTACGATGGGCGTACGTGCATGGCTTCCGCGTTTTCCTTTTCCTGAGTACGCTGAGCGTACATAGCAATGTACGCCCTGCATACGAGGTTCCTCAGCCCACCCTTAAGGGCCCAAAGTCAAAGCCCAACCAAAAAATCCATAAATTAATTAAGGCAAATACTCATAATACCTGGAAAAATCTCGGATGTTACAAATCTCCCCCACTTGAATTAGACTTCGTCCTCGAAGTCCGCAGCTGCTGCTGAAAACAGCTCAGGGTAGTGCTCCCTCATCTCATATTCTGGCTCCCATGTCCATTACGAGCACTTGCGGTGCTGCCATTGCCCCTTTACCAGCTTCACCCTCTTGTTCCTCAAGTCCTTCGCCTTCCTGTCGAGGATCGCCACTGGTCGCTCAATGTAGTTGAGGCTGTCATCCACCTGAATATCCTCCAAAGGCACTACTGTCGAGTCATCCACCAGGCACTTCCGTAACTGGGAGACGTTGTCACACCCCCGGACCAGACGGCGGAAACGTCTGGAGGCGGAGACTTCATTGTGCAGTATCATAACAATTCAATATAAATGAAACATAGA
Source organism: Lactuca virosa (assembly GCF_052849685.1). Classification (NCBI taxonomy): domain Eukaryota; kingdom Viridiplantae; phylum Streptophyta; class Magnoliopsida; order Asterales; family Asteraceae; genus Lactuca; species Lactuca virosa. Next base: position 28,445,375 of record NC_136430.1, on the reverse strand, counting down.
AAATCCAAACATCATACATCAATATAACAAACTTACATTGTTTTTACATATTGTTCATGTTCTTGAAATACACAAAAGAGACGACATTCAATAAATTCCAAACTACATCAAAATAATCTTGAATCCACATTCACTGACCTGCTTATTGATTCCCTGAGAATACAAGTCGTTTGAAAATCGTAAACATATAATATGTTGGTGAGTTCATAAGCATTTTGTATAAAAGAATCTGTGTTAGTTGGAAAACCAGAAAATCCCATATTTTCTTATCAAATGGTTATAAATCTTGTTTCAAATCAAGTATAGTTTCATGTGTGTTCTAGTTTATCGTTTTCATAATCATATAAAACCGTTTTCCCCAGAAAATCCTGTATTTTTTGATGTATAAAAATGGTAGTACTAAAACCCTAGGACTTGTGTGGTAAAAGCTTCGTTTGATATATCCAGACATTAGTTGTTCATATTCGAATGGTGTAACTTGTGTAAAGTACTAAATATTAATTGTTATATTCTTAGTGAGTCGTTATAACCATACTAATATGACGGAGTGCCTGTTCTGATGTTCTTCAGGCGTCGGTTTCGTTTAAGACATTTGTCACCCTAGACTGGCCGGTCTAGCTATAGCGAACAACGAAGGTGCGGGGTGTCAACCCCATATAGATCTATACACAAATTCCCGCTCCCCCTCCAGGAGACTCTGGTTATAACTCTTACAGGACTTTAAGTGTACACTATTATATATATATATATATATATATATATATATATATATATATATATATATATATATATATATATATATATATATATATATAGGTACTGTGAAGATTCGTCTGACTAGAATACTAACAGATTTTTGAGCAAATCGTTGTAATCCATTAATTATTACATAAATAACAATGGTGTACTTGTTGACTAGATATTTCGTTTTTGTTTATAGAAAATATTCCTTTGTAAATCAGGCTTGTCAAAATGACCCAATATTCTTGATGTTGGCAAAATGGTCCTTCATTTTATAATTTATCAAATAAGACTCATACTTGTCAAAAGGTGGCTCAAAGCTATGTGGTTGTTGGAAGTGGTACATTTCCTCCAAAATACTTGTTTAAGCAATTTTGACGTAAATACTTATGATTTTTGGTCATAAAAATTTGTAACTTATATTTTGTAACATACTAGTTCTTGTTTCTTTGCCTAATTTGTGAAATATGATTCAAACTCTTGAGACTTGCTCAATATTTCGAGTTCTTGGAGTTTTCATAACTTTAGTACATATAACTTAGCATACAAGCATAACAAGCAAATTAATCAAGGTTTATAACAAGATTTTGACTTGTACTCTCCCCCAAAAACAATAAAAACTCGAAAAAGTAGGGGTATGAAGCTCACCTTAAGTTGGTTGATGAGTTGTTTGAAGTGATGGGGTGAAGATCTCAAGCCTAAGCTCTTAGATGAGTTGAGGAACTTCCTTGGAAGGAATGTTGTCCTAAGGGTTTTTATCACATATTATTATGAGTAAAATAATATGGCTTTATCTTGCAAATGACGTAAAACACTAGATTAATGGAATATCTTACCTAAAAATCTTAAGGAGAACTGGAAGAGTTAAGCCCTTAACAAAATCCTTGCTCTTGCTCTTGAGGGAAGTATTTGAGAGAATATGAGCGAATAAGAGAAATGGTGGGGTTTGATATTCTTCTACTGTCGTTGTTTTAAGGAATAAAGAAAAGTGGGAAACTATCTGCATGGAAATATGATGGTTCAAGCATTGTTATTTGGTAGGTAATGCATGGGTTACTGTGATTTGCATGGAGAATGGGGGATTACATCACATCATAAAGTCAAACCCTCTTATCCTTATCTTATTCTTATCTTGATTTAAATAATACCTTTATAAATCTTAAATATTATTTTATGTAAATATGTTTTAAATGTTCAAATTTGGCATAAAATAGGGGTTTAGGGGGTCGAAGTTATGAAAAATACGAGTTGGGTGGGATTCCTGACGTTAAAATACCTTAAAATGAAGAAAAGGTCCGAAATGGACAAAAATCCGGAGTGTAGTCCGGAATCTGCGAGGGTCCGAAGAGTATTAGGGCGTTCCGGAGTCATTTGGCAAAATCCGGAGTTAAAAGGGCGAATTCCGAAGTGAAATTAGTGAAATCCAGAGCATTTCCTCGGTTCCGGAGTCAAATGCAAAGTCAACAGGTCCGGGCCGAAGGTACGAAATCGGCTAGAAATTTCGAAGCGAGTCAATGCGATATCTTCCGGAGCTGCAAGGATGTCCGAAGCAGGGGGGGTTCCGAGATGCGAATCTTCTCGGTTCCTTAGAATGTATTCTGGACTAAGAGGGTTCCGGACCAAGAGGGTTCCGGACCAAAAAGAGAGGCTCCGAGAATGAATAGTGTATTCTGGAATGGGCTTGTTCTTTTGAGTTTTCTCCTTTCGTTTTGAGTTGTTTTCGACTAAGGGAGATACATAGAGAGATTTGGTAGAGATTTGAGATTCATAGAGAGATTTGGGAGAGATTTGAGATTCATAGATAGATTTGGGAGAGATTTGAGATACATAGAGAGATTTGAGAGAGATTTGAGATACATAGAGAGATTTGGGAGAGATTTGAGATACATATAGATATTGGGGAGAGATTTGACATACATAGAGAGATTTGGGAGAGATTTAAGATATATAGAGAGATTTGGGAGAGATTTGAGATATATAGAGAGATTTGGGAGAGATTTAAGATACATAGAGAGATTTGGGAGAGATAGAGAGATATAAATGCTTTGTATTATAACAATACATGGTTCATTAGGAACCTTAATGTAAACTTTAATGTGTTAGCACAAGTCTTACAATAGTTGATGTTTACATGAGGACAGAATTAGCTAGTTAAAAATACTAGTTATGACATCATCCCCCCCGTTAGAGGGAATTTCGTCCCGAAATTCTTTTGAAAGGTAGGATCATAAACGAGAGAATAAGTGAGGGTACTTCTGCTTCATCTGGTCTTCACGTTCCCAAGTGAATTCCGGTCCACGCTTAGCGTTCCATCGAACCTTCATAATCGGAATGCGACTCTGTTTTGTGCGCTTCACTTCCCTATCCATTATCTCGACCGGTTCTTCGACGAACAGGAGATTCTCGTTTATCTCAATCTCTTCTAGAGGAATAAAAAAGGTTTCATCTGATAAGCACTCTTTCAAATTTGATATGTCGAACACGAGGTGTACGTTGCTGAGCTCGGAGGGTAGCTGCAGTTTATAGGCCACCGGACCAATTCGGGAAAGAATCCCGAACGGACCGATGTATCGTGGGTTTAACTTTCCTCGTTTTCCAAAACGGATCATTCCCTTCCAGGGAGAGACCTTTAATAGCACTCGATCTCCGACTTGGAACTCCAGAGGTTTTCGTCGTTTGTCAGCGTAACTCTTTTGTCGGTCACGCGATGCTTGGAGTCGGGCTTTGATTTGGATTATCTTCTCTGTAGTTTCTCGTATGATTTCGGGTCCCGTGAGAGTGTTGTTTGACGATTTCCCTTTTACCAGCTGTGTGTCACCTACTTCAGCCCAACAGAGGGGCGATCTGCACTTCCGACCATACAAGTCCTCAAAGGGAGCGACTCATATGCTCGTGTGGTAGCTGTTGTTATATGAAAATTCAACTAGGGGCAGGTGGGTATCCCAGGCTTTGCCAAAATCTATTACACATGCCCTTAGCATATCTTCTAAAGTCTGAATAGTTCGTTCGCTTTGGCTATCGGTCTGAGGGTGGTAGGTAGTGCTCATATCCAGTTGGGTTCCCAATGCTTTCTGGAACGACTGCCAAAAACGAGAGGTGAATCAACTATACCGATCCGAGATGATAGATATGGGGACTCCATGAAGTCTCACCACCTCTTTCAGGTATATTCGCGTTAGCCTTTCCATTTTTTACGTCTCCTTTATTGGCAGGAAATGGGCGGATTTTGTTAATCGGTCAACGATCACCCAGATAGCATCTAGACCGTCTGTCGTCTTGGGTAATTTGGTTATAAAATCCATTGTTATCCTCTCCCCTTTCCACTCGGGTATTTCGGGTTGCTGAAGTAGACCCGAGGGCTTCTGATACTCCACTTTAACCTTGGCACAAGTGAGACACTTGTCTACATAAGTGGCAATCTCCGCTTTCATATTTGGCCACCAATAATGTTGTTTGATATCCAGGTACATCTTGTCGGAACCCGGATGGATAGAGTACCTTGTTTTGTGAACCTCATTCATTATCACGTCTCGGAATCCACCAAACCTCGGTGTCCAGATTCGGTCCATAAGATAATAGGCTCCGTCTTCTTTGACCATCAGATTCTTTTCCATTCCGCGCAATGCCTCATTGGCGACGTTTTCAGGCTTCAAGGCTTCCTGCTGAGCCTCCTTGATTTGTGAGTATAGATGGGAATGGACGGTCATTTTTAACGTCTTTACTCGGCGACCCGAGTATTCCTTTCGACTTAAGGCATCGGCTACCACATTCGCTTTGCCTGGATGGTACTTGATTTCGCACTCATAGTCGTTTAGCAGTTCGACCCACCTTCGTTGTCTCATGTTCAATTCCTTTTGATTCAAGATGTGCTGGAGGCTCTTGTGGTCTGTGAAAATGGTGCACCTTGTACCATATAGGTAGTGCCTCCAAATCTTTAAGGCGAAGACTACAGCCCCCAGTTCGAGATCGTGGGTGGTGTAGTTTACTTCATGGGTCTTTAGTTGCCTAGATGCGTAGGCTATCACCTTTCCGCGCTGCATAAGCACACAGCCTAACCCTTGATTTGAAGCATCGCAGTATACTACGAAGTCCTCCGTTCCTTCTGGCAAGGACAGCACTGGAGCACTGCAGAGGGCTTGTTTCAGGGTTTGGAAGGAAGCTTCTTGTTTGTCATTCCAATGAAAAGGTACACCCTTCTGGTTGAGAGTGGTGAGAGGCTTGGCGATTTTGGAAAAATTCTGGATGAACCTTTGGTAATAACCAGCGAGGCATAAAAATTGTCGGATTTCTGTTGGGGTTCTTGGGGTTGCCCAGCCCTTGATAGCTTTGATCTTGGTAGGGTCCACATGTATTCCCTCTTCACTGACTACATGACCCAAAAATTCCACTTTACGAATCCAGAACTCGCATTTAGAGAACTTTGCGTAAAGCTTCTCTGCTCTCAGCGATTCCAAAATCTGTCATAAATGTTGGATGTGCTCTTCCTTATTCTTAGAGTAAACGAGTATATCATCGATGAAAACGATCATGAAGTTGTCGAGGAACAGCCGACAGACTCTGTTCATCAGGTCCATAAAGGCTGCCGGTGCATTTGTGAGACCAAAAGGCATGACAACAAATTCGAAATGCCCATAACGGGTTCGGAAAGCAGTCTTTGGGATATCCTCCTCTCGGACTCTTATTTGGTGGTATCCGGACATCAGATCTATCTTGGAAAAGTAACTGGCTCCTTGGAGCTGATCGAATAGATCATCGATTCGGGGGAGTGGGTATCGATTCTTGACGGTGAGCTTGTTTAACTCTCGATAATCGATGCACATTCTGAAAGATCCGTCTTTCTTCTTGACAAACAGGACCGAAGCTCCCCAAGGTGAAAAGCTCGGCCTGATGAATCCTTTGTCGAGAAGTTCGCTTAGTTGACTAGATAACTCTTGCATCTCGGTAGGAGCTAACCTGTAGGGTGATTTGGCGATTGGAGTGGCTCCAGGTACAAGATCGATTCGGAACTCGTCCTGGCGCTCGGGAGGGACTCCTGGCAAATTCTCGAGAAATACGTCAGGAAAGTCACGTACTTCTGGAATATCGTTAATGTTTTTATCCTCCTTCGTTTTATCCACGACATGAGCAAGAAAGGCGTGATCCTTTTTGTGCAAGCACTTTTGTGCTTGGATGCAAGAAATGAGTCGGAGGTGTGAGCCGAGTTTATCGTCATACACTATTAGGGTTTCGTCGTTGGGTAGATGAAGGCGAACGACCTTTTCGTGACACATAATTTCAGCATGGTGGGGGATTAACCAATCCATGCTAACAATCACATCAAAGCTCCTAATATTAACAGACATCAAACTGATTGGGAAGGAGTGATTATTTAATGTTAGTGTGAACCCTATGTAGATATCGTTGGTTGATTCTGTTTTACCGTTGGCCATTTCGACCGTAAAAGTTTCGTTTAATTTGTAGGGATTTTGGTTGAGTAGGTGTTTGAATCCGTGACTTACGAAGCTTCGCTCAGCGCCACTATCAAATAAAATGCATGCATAAGAGTTGTTTAGGGGAACGTACCACTAACCACTGTTGGATCTTGCACCGCCTCTCCTTGCCCCATGGTTAGGACCCTTCATGCATTCTGATTGTTGTTCTTGGGGAAGTTGCGTTTAAAATGGCCGGTTTCCCCGCATCTGTAACATGCACGGTTGGCTTCGGCGTTGTTGTCATTGGGCTGCTTGTTTTGTTGTGGGGGCATCTTGCAATACCAGACAGTTTGTCCTTTTCGATTGCAGTTGGTACATTGGAAGTCCTTGCATACCCCGTAGTGGTGATAGTTACACTTGTCACACTTGGGATTGGAACTCGCGTATGACTTTGTTGGCGCTGTTGTGGTTGAGGCTGGGGCGGTTGGGGCTGGTGCGGCTGGAGCGGTAGCAGAATGGACTGCTACTGTTTGTGATTTCTTGGATGGCCCTGAATTCTGTCGTCCTTTACGCTTGTTCTCCCAGATCTTCTTGTTCCCTCCTTCTTGTTTGCTCTCTCCCTCAGTTGCTTTGGTACTTTTCTTGTCACTGTGATCATAAAACTTCTTGGCCAGGCGCTTTGCACTGTCATTGGTCTCGGGTTTTGAGGCAATCACGTTACCTTGAATGGGAGGTGTCAACCCCCAGATGAATCGCTCGACCTTCTTTCCCTCAGACGTAATCATACCAGGACACAAAAGGGCTAGTTCATTAAACCTCAAGATGTACGCGTCAATGTCTGAGTTCTGCACTGTAAGGTTCCATAGTTCTTGCTCGAGTTTTTGTACCTCCCCTCAGGGACAGTACTCGGCGATTAACATTTCCTTGAGTTCTTCCCAGGACATGGAGTTTGCAACGGGGAGTGTCATGGCCTCAATGTGACCGTTCCACCATGACAATGTCTGGTCGATGAAGGTGCAGGCCACGAATTTGCCTTTACTCCCTTCCGGACATTCGCATATCTCGAACACCGACTCCACCTTCTCGATCCATCGTTTCAAAGCTATGACTCCTCCAGTCCCGTTGAAAGTGTGGGGTCTTGCATTGGAAAAGTCCTTATAGGTATAGGCCTTTACAGGCCCTTGATTCATCCCTTGATAGGAGCTTCTCGTCCCATGGCCATTTCCACCACCATTATTTCCATTTTGAATGTGGGCTAGCGCTGCTGTTACTGCAGCTGAAACTGCCGCTTGAAAGGCCACAGAGTTCATCTCCTGCGGGGGCGGCGGTGGTGGTGCTGGGTTTTTGTTCTTACAGATCGGTCTCCTCGGCATCTTTCTGTCATGGATCAGAAGGACAATGTGTATCCAATGTATTTTACTTCACGATTTCTTGATTATAGATTAGTTTTGGAGACTCGGTTGCATACAAGCAAGTGTGTGCATACAATCAACATGTAATAGTAGTAATAGAGCACATAACAGGTAACACATCATAAGAAAATATATATATATATATATATATATATATATATATATATATATCCGTTTTTCATTGATAATAATTTCTTGAGTACATGAAAATTTGCCTTCATAAGGCATACAATACATGAAGTGAAATAAAACCTAACAGAGTAATGACTCCATGAGTAATGTAATCACTTAATCATGTAGTCGATAATACATAGAGCAGTGCATGAAGGAAAAATCGAGGCGGTGGCGAGTAAACGGGTACTAGCCACGACGAGTAGGGTCTGGTGGTGCTAACGACGAGGTAGATGCGCCTTGAAGTCTAGCCAGGTGGTGCTCGGCGTCCCGAAGCCGGGCTTCCAATGTTGCCTGGCGCGCTTGGTAGTCCTTGACTACCTCATGTGTCATCCTCTCCGCGCGCTCAACCGCAGCCCTCATGGCCACCATTTGGCCAGCGGTTGCCTGTGTCTGCTCGCCAATGTCGCGTGTCCTCTTCACCATTACAGGCCGGGCTCGGTCTGCAGGCCCACCGTGACTTAGGTCGTAGTAGTCCCAGTTCATACCAAATAGAGGTCGTACTCCTTGTTGATGACTCCACCTCCAAATCTCGTGCGCCCATGGGGGCGTAGGACCATTGGGGCCCATCCTGTATGGGAGTACCCTTGCCATATAGGGCGGATTGATAACTTCGGACTCAGCGTCTGAGTCATCAGCGTTGCTGCCATCCTCCTCCTCGTCTGAATCAGCCACCGGTTCTTCCGGTCCGCCCATAGGCTCCTCCTCCTCTGTCTCCTCTTCGGGTTCTTCCTCTGGCTCCTCCTCGGGTTCTTCCTCGGGCTCTAACCATCCGCCATTCCCCTGGTTGGGGAAATAGGGATCTCCAGGATGATGAAATCCAACCATAGTGTCTGCACGAGGGGTGAGAACGTGTAAGGAGAGTGTGTGTAAATAGGTTCCAACATACTCCTATAGTATTTTATTTGTTTAGGTTTGGTTCTTAAAACTTTTGGACAACAAGTTGGGAAGTTTTAGACTTGTTGCAACACCACTACCACTCCCAAACATATGTTGGCCATATCTCGAATAAATATAGTTGATCAGGCTATATTTATCCCAGATATGATTACATAACTGTCCAGGTTTGACTGTAGTGTTCAACCTTTAACTTCTTTTGTTTTGTTCCAGTTATGATACGGTCCTAGCAAGTATGTATACTTTTAGTCAGAGTGTTTTAGTCCCATTGTATTTATAGTTGTAGATCTTGTATGGCCAGATATACTAGTTCACCATAAACAATGCTCTGATACCAATCTGTCACACCCCTGGATCAGACGGCAGAAACGTCCGGAGGCGGGTGACTTCATTGTGCAGTATCATAACAATTGAATATAAATGAAACAAAGCAAATCCAAACATCATACATCAATATAACAAACTTACATTGTTTTTACATATTGTTCATGTTCTTGAAATACACAAAAGAGACGACATTGAATAAATTCCAAACTACATCAAAATAATCTTGAATCCGCATTCACTGACCTGCTTATTGATTCCCTAAGAATACAAGTCGTTTGAAAAGCGTCAACATATAATATGTTGGTGAGTTCATAAGCATTTTGTATAAAAAAAATCTGTGTTAGTTGGAAAACCAGAAAATCCCATATTTTCTTATCAAATGGTTATAAATCTTGTTTCAAATCAAGTATAGTTGCATGTGTGTTCTAGTTTATCGTTTTTCGTAATCATATGAAACCGTTTTCCCCAGAAAATCCTGTATTTTCTTATGTATAAAAATGGTAGTACTAAAACCATAGGACTTGTGTGGTAAGAGCTTCGTTTGATATATCCAGACATTATTTGTTCATATTCGAATGGTGTAACTTGTGTAAAGTACTAAATATTAACTGTTATATTCTTAGTGAGTCGTTATAACCATACTAATATGACGGAGTGCCTGTTCTGACGTTCTTCAGGCGTCGGTTTCATTTAAGACATTTGTCAACCTAGACTGGATGGTCTAGCTGTAGCGAACAGCGAAGGTGCGGGGTGTCAACCCCGTATAGATCTATACACAAATTCCCGCTCCCCCTCCAGGAGAGTCTGGTTATAACTCTTACAGGACTTTAAGCGTACACTATTATATATATATATATATATATATATATATATATATATATATATATATATATATATATATATATATATATATATATATATAGGTACTGTGAAGATTCGTCTGACTAGAATACTAACAGATTTTTGAGCAAATCGTTGTAATCCATTAATTATTACATAAATAACAATGGTATACTTGTTGACTAGATATTTCGTTTTCGCTTATAGAAAATATTCCTTTGTAAATCAGGCTTGTCAAAATGACCCAATATTCTTGATGTTGGCAAAATGGTCCTTCATTTTATAATTTATCAAATAAGACTCATACTTGTCAAAACGTGGCTCAAAGCTATGTGAGTTGTTGGAAGTGGTACATTTCCTCCAAAATACTTGTTTAAGCAATTTTGACGTAAATACTTATGATTTTTGGTCATAAAAATTTGTATCTTATATTTTGTAACATACTAGTTCTTGTTTCTTTGCATAATTTGTGAAATATGATTCAAACTCTTGAGACTTGCTCAATATTTCGATTTCTTGGAGTTTACATAACTTTAGTACATATAACTTAGCATACAAGCATAGCAAACAAATTAATCAAGGTTTATAACAAGATTTTGACTTGTACTCTCCCCCAAAAACAATAAAAACTCGAAAAAGTAGAGGTATGAAGCTCACCTTAAGTTGGTTGATGAGTTGTTTGAAGTGATGGGGTGAAGATCTCAAGCCTAAGCTCTTAGATGAGTTGAGGAACTTCCTTGGAAGGAATGTTGTCCTAAGGGTTTTTATCACATATTATTATGAGTAAAATAATATGGCTTTATCTTGCAAATGATGTAAAATACTAGATTAATGGAATATCTTACCTAAAAATCTTAAGGAGAACTGGAAGAGTTAAGCCCTTAGCAAAATCCTTACTCTTGCTCTTGAAGGAAGTATTTGAGAGAATATGAGGGAATAAAAGAAATGGCGGGGTTTGATATTCTTCTACTGTCGTTGTTTTAAGGAATAAAGAAAAGGGGGAAAACTATGTGCATGGAAATATGATGGTTCAAGCATTATTATTTGGTGGGTAATGCATGGGTTACTGTGATTTGCATGGAGAATGGGGGATTACATCACATCATAAAGTCAAACCCTCTTATCCTTATCTTATTCTTATCTTGATTTAAATAATACCTTTATAAATCTTAAATATTATTTTATGTAAATATGTTTTAAATGTTCAAATTTGGCATAAAATAGGGGTTTAGGGGGTCTAAGTTATGAAAAATACGAGTTCGGTGGGATTCCTGATGTCAAAATACCTTAAAATGAAGAAAAGGTCCGAAATGGACAAAAATCCGGAGTGTAGTCAAGAATCTGCGAGGGTCCGAAGAGTATTAGGGAGTTCCGGAGTCATTTGGCAAAATCCGGAGTTAAGAGGGCGAATTCCGAAGTGAAATTAGTGAAATCCGGAGCATTTCCTCGGTTCCGGAGTCAGATGCGAAGTCAGCAGGTCCGGGCCGAAGGTACAAAGTCGGCTAGAAATTTCGAAGCAAGTCAATGCGATATCTTCCGGAGCTGTGAGGATGTCCGAAGCAGGGGGGGTTCCGAGATGAGAATCTTCCTGGTTCCTTAGAAGGTATTCCAGATCAATAGGGTTCCGGACCAAGAAGAGAGGCTCCAAGAATGAATAGTGTATTTCGGAATGGGCTTGTTATTTTGAGTTTTCTCCTTTCGTTTTGAGTTGTTTTCGACTAAGGGAGATACATAGGGAGATTTGGGAGAGATTTGAGATTCATAGAGAGATTTGGGAGAGATTTGAGATTCATAGAGAGATTTGGGAGAGATTTGAGATACATAGAGAGATTTGGGAGAGATTTGAGATACATAGAGAGATTTGGGAGAGATTTGAGATTCATAGAGAGATTTGGGAGACATTTGAGATACATAGAGAGATTTAGGAGAGATTTAAGATACATAGACAGATTTGGGAGAGATTTGAGATACATAGAGAGATTTGGGAGAGATTTAAGATACATAGAGAGATTTTGGAGAGATAGAGAGATATAAATGCTTTGTATTATAACAATACATGGTTCATTAGGAACATTAATGTAAACTTTAATGTGATAGCACAAGTCTTACAATAGTTGATGTTTACATGATGACAGAATTACGTAGTTAAAAATACTAGTTGTGACAGACGTAAAAAGTACTGTGAATCTGACTGAGTTCGGTTGGCAGGTCCAGCCGATATGCCACCTTGCCCACCCGGGCTATAACCCTGAAAGGTCCAATGTACCTAGGGCCCAACTTGTTCCGCTTCCTGAACCGAATGTCACCTTTCCAAGGAGACACCTTCTGGAGCACCATGTCTGCAACCTGGAACTCCAGGTCCGAACGACTCTTGTCGGCGTAGCTTTTCTGCCGACTCTGAGCAGTCTGGAGCCTGCTCCGAACCTATTGGATCCTTTCTGTGGTCTTGAGTACCACCTCGGTACTCCCCATGACCCTCTGACCAACCTCACCCCAGCATATCGAGGTCCTGCACTTCCTCCCATAGAACATCTCGAAGGGAGGACGGTCGACACTCGCGTGATAGCTGTTATTATAGGAGAATTCTGCCAAAGGAAGGTAAGTATCCCAACTACCTCCGAAGTCCAGAACACACGCCCGCAACATATCCTCCAGAGTCTGGATGGTCCATTCACTCTGACCATCCGTCTGCGGGTGGAAAGCGGTGCTAAAGTGCAAACGAGTACCCAGCTCGTTGTGAAACCTCTTCCAGAACCTGGAAGTGAAACGCACATCCCTGTCAGAAATCACCGAGACTGGCACCCCATGCCGAGCTACTACCTCTATGATATAGATGTCGGCCAACCTTTCGGCCATAATTCTCTCCTAAATCGGGATGAAATGGTTGCTCTTGGTCAACCGATCCACGATGACCCAAATCAAGTCCACTCCCCATGCGGTCCTGGGAAGCTTCGTGATAAAATCCATGGTGATATCTTCCCATTTCCACAGCGGGATATCCAACGGCTGAGTCTTTCCGTGAGGCCTCTGGTGCTCGGCCTTAACCTTCTTGCAGGTCAGGCATCTCTCAACAAACCAAGCTACATCCCGCTTCATGCAGGGCCACCAATAATCAAGACGAAGATCCATGTACATCTTCGTCGCCCCGGAATGGATAGAAAACCTGGATTTGTGCGCCTCTTCCATCAATACATGGCGCATACCCCCATGATATGGGACCCACACCCTACGGTGTATCGTCAACAATCCATGGCTGTCATAATCGAAGGAGGAAACTTGTCCCACAATACGCTCACTATTACGATGTTCCTCCTTCATGGCCTCCTGCTGGGCCTCGCAAATCCGCTCCAACAGCGGAGTCACCACGGTCATCCTCATACAGATATCCCTGATCGGCGCTGCCTTGCGGCTAAGCGCATCGGCCACGACACTGGACTTTCCCGGGTGGTAGAGGATCTCACAATCGTAATTCTTCACCACATCTAGCCATCGACGCTATCTCATGTTCAGATTCGGCTGATCCATGAGATACCTCAAACTCTTATGGTCCGTGTAAATGGTACAACGGACCCCATAGAGGTAATGACTCCAAATCTTGAAGCCGAAAACCACTGCCCCCATCTCCAAGTCATGTGTCGGATAGTTTGCCTCATGAGGCTTCAGCTGCCTCGAAACGTAGGCAATAACATGCCCCCTCTGCATCAACATCGCGCCCAAACCTGAGATGGACGCATCGCAATACACCACAAAATCATCCATGCCCTCAGGCAGGGCTAAGATTGGCGCCTCGCACAATTTCTATCTCAGCGTCTCAAATATGGCCTGTTGCTCAGTCCCCCAGCGAAATACAACGGCCTTCTTCGTCAGCCGGGTCAAGGGTACGGCTATCTTGGAGAAATCCTGGATGAATCTCCGATAGTAGCCGGCTAATCCCAGGAAACTCCGAATCTCAGATGGAGACTTCGGAACCTCCCATCTCATCACGGCTTCCACCTTGGCTGGGTCAACCAATATCCCATTCTGGTTGACAAGGTGCCCAAGAAACTGCACCTCGTGCAACCAGAACTCGCACTTGGAGAACTTGGCATACAAGCTCTCCCTCCTCATGGTATCTAACACCTCTCGCAAGTGCTCCTCATGCTGCTCCTGTGTCTTGGAATAAACCAAGATGTCGTCAATGAAAACTATCACGGACCGATCCAGCATCGGCCTGTACACGCGGTTCATGAGGTCCATGAACGCGGCAGGGGCATTGGTGAGCCCGAAGGGCATCACCACGAACTCGTAATGGCCATACCGAGTTCGAAAAGCAGTATTTTGAATATCCTCCTCTCTAACCCTCATCTGGTGGTATCCTTACTGTAGGTCAATCTTGGAGAACCAAGATGCTCCCTGAAGCTGATCAAACAAGTCATCTATCCTCAGGAGTGGGTAACGGTTCTTCATTGTTACCTTGTTCAGCTCCCGGTAATCTATACACATCCGATGCGACCTATACTTCTTCTTCACAAATAGTATCGGGGCTCCCCAGGGTGAACTGTTTGGTCTGATAAAACCCTTGTCTAGCAGCTCCTGCAGCTGCGTAGACAACTCCTGCATCTCGGGAGGAGCCAACCGATATGGTGCCTTGGCTATCGGAGCCGCACCAGGGACTAGGTCGATCTGGAACTACACATGTCGCTCTGGGGGTATCCCAGGCAGCTCCTATGGGAATACATCAGCATAATCTCGCACCACGGGTACATCGCTCATCGACGCCTTTCCCGCCTCCCGGGTATCCATAACATAGGCAACATACCCAGCGCAGCCCTGCTGAAGGTAGTGCCTAGCCCTCGTTGCTGAACATAATGCTGGTACATGTTGTGACCTCTCGCCGTGAATCACCAGCTCTCCCCCAACTGGGGTCCTGACACGCACTAATTGTTGTGTGCAGTCTATCACCGCCCCATTGGGGCTCAACCAATCCATGCCTATAATCACCTTGTTCCCACGCAACGGGATGGGAACCAAGTCTACAAAATAACGTTCCTCAAACAACCTCAAAACACAATCCCTGAAAACCTCTGATGCTCGCACCGATCGATCGTCCGCAATCTCAACCTCTAGGGGCAATCCAACATGCCCAAAGACTCAGGGAACCTCTTGCTAAGCGCAAGAGAGACAAATGATCGGGTAGCACCCGAATCAAACAACACCTGAATTGGGATATCATTCACATGGAATGATCCCGTCACCACATCGGGTGCGGCGCGTGCCTGCTCGGTAATCAATTGGAAGGCTCGGCTCCTCACCACTGAGCCTCTATCTTGCCCTGCCAGCCATCAGTGATCCGCAGGGTTGCTGGAGCTGGCGTCGCCACTGGTGCTGCTGCTGCTGTTAATCTCGGACAGTTGGCCTTTTTATGGCCTCGCTGGTTACAGTGGAAACACAGCAACCCTGATGTCTGAATAGTGGTCGCAGGGGCGGTACAGTCCCGACTGAAATGCCTTGTCTTGCCGCACTTGTAGCACCCAGACGATCCCAGTCTACAAGCTCCCTCATGCGGCCTGCCGCATTTCCTGCAGCGGCCCTGGCCCGACTGGCCCTTCGACCTAGTGTCGGATCCCTTGGGCTTCTTCCTCGAAGCCCCAGTAACCTGATCTGTCTCAGCCTTCCTCTTCCTGGTGTGCTCCAAATCAATCTCCCTCTCCCTCGCCCTGGCAATCATGGAATCCAGGGTCGGACACGCTGAGAAGCTGACATGCTCCTGGATATCAGCTCTCAACATGTCGTGGTAGCGGGTCCTCTGCATATCCTTATCTCCTGCATACTGAGGCACCAATAAGTCCTTCTCTCGGAACTTGGCGGTAATCTCCGTCACTGTCTCTGTCGTCTGCCTCATATCAAGGAACTCCCTGGCCAACTGCTGAAGCTCCATGGCCGGCTCAAACTTGGCCCTAAATCTGGTCACAAAATCCGACCAAGTCATAGCCTCAATAGCTGAAGGTCCCAATGAGTCACCAACTGACTCTCACCAATCCCTGGCCATGTCTCTCAAACATCCCGCAACATAGCAGACCTTTAACCCTTCTGGGCAGAAGCTCGTCAACTGTGCAGACTCAATGTCTGCAATCCATCTCCTGACAACAATGGGGTCCTTAACCAAGTGGAAATCCGGGGCGCCACTCCCCCTGAAGTCCTTGAAGGACAGTGTGCGCGTACCCGACTGGCCAGACGCCATGTCACTCCGGAACGCTCTGAGGCGATCCTCCATCAACTCAATGATCCCTTCCTTGATCAACCCGAAAATCACTGGGGTCGACTCAAGGATACCTCTCGTGATCTCAGACGCGATGAACTCACGTAGTCCCTCGTCCACTGGCTCGGAACCTGCCCCCGAACCCGATCCTGAACCGACTCCTGATCCTGAACCTCCCCCTCCATGATGTGTGATCATCACCATTATGAAACATAACACATGATCGTCAGAATCATTCATAACCCTCGAGAGGTCTCATACACTCTACAAGTTTCCTGGTTCTATCTCGGCCCTCCTTGACTCGAGTACAGATCCTCTGCTTTCAGTAGTACGGGCCCATACTACCTTCCACATCTATCCGTACTTTCCTCAAGGATTGCCTTGACTTTTGTCACACCCCAAAACTGGAACGGCGGAAACGTTCTGGGGTGGAGGACGTCATGTTTAGTATCACCAGACATGCATCACGGTAACAAAGTATGTGTTCACATAACATAGACTACAAAGCAAATAACAAAATAAGACATGAAGCTATACTGCTCCATCTTCTGAATCCCAGTGCGCGTACCTGTCTACTGGTCTCCTGAGAATACAAGTTGTTTTGAAAGAGTAGATCAGCATTTAAGCTGGTGAGTTCATAAGATTTTAGTGATGTAAGTAAGTTGTAAGAAAGTTGTAGTAAGTTGTAAGTTCTGTTTTAGAAAAGTTCGCTTATTCCTCCAGAAAATCCTATATTTCCTGTTTTGATGAAAGATAAGTAAAAATGACTCTACAATCCTTTCTATGAGTACTAAATGGATACAAGTTATATAAAACCCAGAGTAAACAAACAATCGGTTATGTGTATCTGCCCTAAGCCCACAACCAAACAAGGAACAGGAAATGAGGCGGAAGGCACACATCCCATTGTTTGTTAGATCATCGTTGTATATAACCTTGTCGTATTCACTTGGTACTCACGGAGTTAACTGTAATAGTTCCTTTATATTTAATGAAAAGATTCTTTAAGAAAACCCTTATTTCTTTTAGTAAAAATGGTAACCACAGTGGTTCCTTCTATAATCACTTAGTTTATACTAGCTATATATAATCTAATATCGAACAGATAGTTAATTGTGTGAATCTGCCCTAAGCCCACAACCAAACAAGGAACAGGAAATGAGGCGGAAAGAACACATCCAACTATCTATCGGGTATTAATTATATATAACCCTTATGTATAAACTAAGGTATTATAGAATTAACCACCTAAGGTCCCTTAAGTTTATATTGGTTTAATAAAATGGATTAAACCCTTTACTGGTAAGTTTCTAGTTTTTAAATAACAAATGTTCTATTTGAAAAGTATGTTTTGTACTAGAAAACGGTGCATTGAATTAGTGTCCTATGACCTGGCCCATACCTGGTACCCCTTATGATTACTTGGTGTATACGGAACATATATATAGCTAAGATCGGATAGATAGTAGGCTGGGTGAATCTGCTCTAAGCCCACAACCAAACAAGGAACAGGAAATGAAGCGGAAAGCACACATCCTACGACCTGTCGGATCCGATTAATATATATTCTTGATGTATAAGCTAAGGAATCATAAAGTTAGCATTATAGGCCCCTCTCTACTGAAGTACTAGACTCGATTGTTCTGTTTGTAGTTTGAAAAGATGTAAGTTTTCCCTAGTTTATAACTATCTTAACTCGAAAATAGTTTGCATTAACTTTCAAGTGGAACTGTCACAATATGAAAGTAATGGGAAAATGTAAGTACACAGTTGTCTTTTGAATTGACATCCTGACGTACTGATTACCTTAAAACATGTTTGTTTTATTAATGTCATAATGTGATGGATAGTACCCATACTATACGCTCTCCCTGCAAGAGATTCTGGGGACCAAACGCGACTTCCGCAAACAAATTGCTAGGCCGTGTAAATTCACATTAAAGTTATGATCATGTATACCCAATTTACTATCACCTTTTGTTTAAAACAATGAGTTAGTGATTATTGGTACAGTTAGATCCTGTATTGTTCTCCTGCTATAGCATTTAGTATGTTCGTTATGTTATAGTATCTTAGTATGTTCTTTCTGTTATCGTGTATTGTATCTTCCTCCCTGATTCTCTTTATAGTATGTTCTAGCATCTAGTATGAACTGAACCCCTAAACTATACCTACTATAGTTTACTAGTATGTTTACTTGAACTTGTTATTGAAAAGACTCATTTATCTACTAAGTTATGATTGTACTTTAAAAACGGAGTTTTATAAACTATAAAGTAACATAACTTAAAAATAGTTTTTGAAATGTTTTGATCACTTATAAAAGACATAAGTAATCTTTTGAAAGATGTTTATAACAAACATTTACACAATTATCATTGTGTTCAACTTGTATTCCCCCCCTTAAAAGCATTTAAAAACAGTTTAAAAGATTGATTATAGGGGTATGAACTCACCTAATGTGGGTGATTCAACGAATGTCCGCGTAAGGATGAGAAGTTCCACGAATGAAGTCCCGAGATAAAAACGAATCCTAAATGACATATATGCATATATTGGCATGAATTTAGTTTTTAGAAGCAACTACATGCAAGGAAACACCTTTAGGGACTAGGAAACACTTGGACCAAGTGTTAGAATCACATGTGATTCATCTAAGGGAGTTTGCGGCCAAAGGGATGAGTTCACGGCCAAGGTGTTCACGACCCTATATGTTTACGGCCATAGGGTTTATGGCCCTATATGTTTACGATCGTAAACTCATGAGGTCTTGTGCCAAAGGGTGTTTTTAAGGTCTTTCAAGCATCAAGGAAGTGTTCTAGACCCATTCCTAGCCTTAAGAAGAGTTTATTGGCCAAACTAGTAGCCTTAACAAGGGTTTACGGCCAAGGGAGATGCTCCTGGCCGTAAACTCACATTGATTTTGGAAATTGGTTGGTTTCAAGGATGTAAATCAGGAGCTTCTACTAGATAGCAAGTGTATGGAAGGAATACTCACCTTTTTGGAGGCTTTATGGAGTTCACGGCCACCAAGAACAAGTGTGTGTTCTTGGTGTTCTTGGTGAAATTTGATGATCTTGAAGATCTAACCAAAAGAGATGATTTTATGGATGAAATCATAGGTGTGTACTAGATTAAGAAGGATTTCAACTCAAAGATGGAAGAAATACTTACGTTTTTGATGATCTAGGATGAAGAGATCGATGATAGTTGAGAGAGAATCGATTTTCTAGACTTGGAAATTGAGAAGTGGTGAAAAAATGAAGGAATATCATGTATACGGGAGGAGTTTACGGCCAGCCTAGAGTTTACGGCCGTAATCTCTAGTTTACAGCCGTAAATTCCAAGTGATGGAGTTTCTGTCTCGATTGCAACATGAAGAACTTAAGTTGACGCATCCATACACTTAATCCTTAAGTGTACTAGGCTTAAAACACCCCAACAGACCCTCAACAGGGCTAAAAGATAGTAGAAACGAGTCTAACACACGGTTGAACTGAATGGCTGGACTTACAAGGCAAAAAATTTCGGGTTGTTACAACTTTACAAAGTCCCCTTCACGACTATAGCTCACTGCACTAACCTCATCCTAGGCCTACCCTAGGGTAACTCTCCGACCTACTCTCCGCCATCAGCTGCATAAGGAATCCCTGCTACCTTTACCTAACTAGCTTGCGAATACCATTACATATCACTAAGACCAAATAATTCTTCAAATGAGAGGTCCTACCCTACAATGGTTGGACTCAAACAAGAGCTGCGAAATAGGGCTAGACCTAACCCTCTGAAATTATTCAACCCTTGCAATGTGTAACTTGACGTATTCTTTTACCAATTAGTTACAGATAACTAGAACTCCTAAAAGCACAAAGCAAGCAGCATTCGAGCATTGAGTAACCATACCAAACATGTCCTATTTGGTAATCATATCACTGACTAATCAGTTCTAGCATGTAATTCAATAGGCACATATAACAGGCACATAAGGCATCTTCCTAGATCCTTATCCCTAATCTAGCATGCAGTTCTCATACACATATAATAGGCATACAAGGCATCCTTCCTAGATCCTTAGCCCTGGTCTAGCATGCTGTTCTCATGAGCATATCATATTGTAACATAACATGTATGGGTAACTTGGGGAAAATTTACTTGAGCTCGGTCGGTCACGCACACCACACACCTCGTTCTTTCTCAAAACTTCTCACTTTATCTTTTGGAAAAACATTTTTTTTTGTGAAAAATCTTTCAAACCCTCGATTAGAGTCCAGACACCCCCAAAGGTGTGTCCGAATCCCTCAAACCAAGGCTCTGATACTAACTTGTAACATCCCAAATTTTCAAGCGAAAAATTTCATTTTTAATTAAGTAATTTATAAAATCATTTATCAAAACGTAGTCTAGAATATAACAATCCATAACACCATAGTATTCGTGTCTCAAAAATCATATCATCAAGTAGTAGTAAAATCAGAGTACAATCCCATGAATCACAAAATGCGGAAAACTCATGTGTGTGTGATGTACAGCTACCACACTGGCCCCTTCCCCTTTGCTGAAGAGGTAACTGAAACAAAACTAAAATTGTAAGCACAAAGCTTAGTGAATTCCCCCATCATACCACATACCATACAATCACATAGCATACATACTGTCGGGCAATTTTGGGGTGCCCGACCTACCCAGTCTGGCCATTTTGGGGTGCCAACCTACCCGTGTCAAGCCATTCTGGGGTGCTGACCTACCCGTGTCAAGCCATTCTGGGGTGTTGACCTACCCGTGTCAAGCCATTCTGGGGTGCTGACCTACCCGGCAGTCCTGACAACCGAACTTTGGGGACTATTTCACCCCTACTACTACTACCACACATATCATAACATAATCATATTGCCAGGCATATCTGGGGTGCCCGACCTACCCTTCGGTCCTAACAACCGAACTTGGGGACTCTTCCCCTCCTACCACTATCACATATAACATATCATGCTAACACATAAACATACCAGGTGGTAGCAAACCAAACAGTTATCACAAAGACAATTATCTCAACTATAATCAACTACTAGTGGGCCGGCCTTGGTGCCTTTACCCACTTCTACTGGAAGGTAACTCACCTCGAAAAATAAGTGTCAAATCTCGCGGATAGTAGTCTCTAACAGCTGCTCTGATGACTCCCGGCTAACATAAACACATTAACACCCGATCAGAGTCTATAACACAACTTGGGGTAAAATGACCATTTTACCCCTTGGTCCAATTGGGACATTCAAGAGTCCCAACTCTAATCTATTAAGCCCAGTCCTCCAATGGCCTATTAAAGACCCCTTAAGGCCCACTAATTGCCCAATTCCTTATTTGGGCCTCATCCCCCTAATTGGGCCCAAAAGCTCCAAGTCCAAAGGTAACAATTCCAAGGGTCCAATCTTGGCCCAATATGCCCAATGCTCTAGTTCCAGATTTCTAAGTCCAAAGTTGTACTTCTCAGTGGGCCACAGGGCCCCAAGCCCAGACCCAGATCCTTAAGGCCCAAAAGCCCATGGTTTCCATTTTGCACACGTACGCGCGGCGTACCTGGCAAGTACACCCAGCGTACTCTTGGCCGCAAACGGAGGTTGACCGTAAACGATAACTGGCCATGAACCACCCCAGTACGCGCAACGTACCAGGGTTTACGCTTAGCAGACTACCCAGTTTCCTTGGGACTTCACTTCTGACTTAATCCATTAAGTCTTTATGTCCAAAATGTAGATGCAGGTCCTTTAAGGCCTCCCAAGCCACAAAGTTACGAACTTTAGGTGCTTGCATGCATGGATGGGGTCAAAACATGATTTCGGTCCATTATACAAACTTTAATACCATCTAACCCTTGCATGGTTTTGGCTTAACCACCAAGATCCGATTTTTATGACCCTAGGTGCTTCTAAGAGTCCAAAAGGACAACTCTTATGCTTTGGAACCAACAATACTCAAGCACTCCCAACAATGGGGTGAAAAGGACATAAAAACCCCCAAATAAACAAATCTAAGCATATAATGGCCAAGTATGGAACTTGATACCTCAAAGGAGTCAAAAATGGTGTCAATCCTCTGGATCTAAAAGCTCTTGGTGGATCCTTGCTTCTTCTTGAAGCTTCTTTCTTCTTTTCTCACTAAAACAACACACAAACACTCTTAAATGGTTTCTAGAACACAAAGGGAGCTAGGGTTTTCGTGGTGGCTGGGTAAGAGTCAAGGGAGGCTGAACCAACAGGGCGTATGCTTTTTATATAGGGAGCAAACTCCAATTTTAGGTTTTAAGGATCTGCGCACGTACGATGGGCGTATTCCTAGTACGCTGGGCGTACATGCATGGCTTCCGTGTTTCCTTTTCCTAAGTACGTTGAGCGTACATAGCAATGTACGCCCCGCGTACGAGGTTCCTCAGCCCACCCTTAAGGGCCCAAAGTCAAAGCCCAACCAAAACAACCCACAAATTAATTAAGGCAAATACTCATAATACCTGGAAAAATCTCGGATGTTACACATAAACAGTACAATATAGGCCTTAGAACAGCTATTTATATCTACTGGCCTATAATCCAAAATCCTTCGTCAAGTCATCCAACCATGCTCGTGTTCCACTACATGTAATACAGAAAGTTGAGTGGGTCAGGCTTGCGAGCCTGGTGAGCACATAGGGTTTTCAACCCACAATAAATAAATTTATTAATTTCATCAACCAATAATAACCCTGATTACCCACTCCCGTTATCTCACTTTACGTCCCTAAACACCTATCATAAGGGACCTAGCCTAAGGATCATCATCGGGATGGACAATACTGCTAAGGGGATTCCTCAGCCATATATGTCCGTAAGGCAACCATGAGGGGGATGGAGTACACCGGTGAACACATCGTTCACAAACACCTACAGGTTGCGAGCCTGCTAGCGTTCCACTGGGTTGTCTAGAAAGGTTCGTGGTCGTCATCTATACTCTGCTAGATGACTGGAACATCAACAACTTCGAGGCCTCTCATCATTTTTATTTCATCACACATCAACTATTTCAGCTACCCATGTTTTACCCAACATATTTGTAGATAAAAAATGCATATACATTTTAAATCATTATAAACATGTATAAAACATTCATTCAACATCCATCTCAAATAAACAAACAATATTTATACACATAACATGTATTTTATATAAAATACTTCATATCTATGTGTAAGATGAAAGTGACTATACACTCACTTCATAAGATGGTGATTGGACAACACTTTGTTACTTAAAACAATCTTTTTCGATGAAACCGGGAGGTTTGCTGAAAAATCGGGCTTTACGCGGGCAGAGTTTCGACTCAAAAAACTCTTTTTCTTCGAGACTTCGGGCTCTCTGGGGATTTCTTCTGGTGGTAGGATGGTACCCTAGGTTTGGGTGGGTTTTAGTGTAGCTTAAAAGAGAGTATAAGGTGAAAGGATGAAAAATTTTGTAAAATAATTCGGGCAGCCTCGCACCCCTTTTATAGGTGGTCGAAGCCCCTCATTACGTTGGGCGTAACTTTTTGGTACGCGGGGCGTACTACTTTGTTCAGCTCTTCGCTGGGCGTAGGGGAAAACGTGGCGCCTGATCGGATTCCGACCTTCAGACGCATGCAAGCTACATACACGCGTCCACCATGCGAAGGAGTAGGGGGACGTGGCCGACTTCGGACCATGTACACGAGTACGCTGGGCGTACTCCCCCAAATTTTATTTTTCAAACTTCAAAAATTTATAACTTTCACATACGAGCTTCGTTTTCGACGTTCTTTATATCCATGCGTAGGTGAGACCGTGCTCTACAACTTTCGTTTAGACTCCGTCGGCTAATTTTGAATTTATTTTTAAAGTTATAATTTTAACAAGCCGGGACAGGAAAAGTCTGTTAAATTTCATAACTTCTTCGTCTGACGTCCGTTTTAGTCTGTCTTTTTACCATTGAACTACTATCGACAAGATCTTCGATTCTCGTTTAGGTTGTGTCGGCTAAAAATCGCTCAATCTATAATGTGAATTCTAGGCTACATACTGTTATGCCAAATCTTAGAAAATTCATAACTTCCTCATACGAAGTCAGATTTGGACATTCTTTTTATGCACGCTCTCGGTTTAACGTATACTACGACTTTCATTTAGATCGCTAAGGCTAAAAATCACTTTATTGAAAACTCACTTTTTACGTCACACAGCGTCGTGTCGATTCTGTCGAGAAACTTCGACATGTCATAACTTCTTCGTTATAACTCGGATTTTGCCGTTCTTTATATCTCCGAAATCCTTGTTACAACCACTACAACTTTCTTCATAGATATCGAGTTTATCTAACATGTTGCTTTTGATGCTTATTTTTATCCTTAATTTATTATATCATCATAATTAAATATAAGGTACATAAATTCACATGATTCATTCTTATTACTTCAAAACACATTACAATAGTTGACCTAGACTATTACAACATCTTTAATGCTTAGCCCAGAAACACAGGCGTTACAATTCTCTACCCCTTAAGATGATTCCGTCCCCGGAATCATGCATCAGCAAACAAATGTGGATAGCGACTCATCATGTCACTCTCCGTTTCCCACGTGAGATTTGGCCCATTCGTATGTTTCCATCGCACAAGCACTAAATCGACCATCTTACATCACAACTTCTTAGTCTTACGGTCAACGATTACCTCTGGTTCTTCAATTAGCCTCTTGCTTTCGTCCATCCTTAACTCAGAAATTGGAATTATGTCGGGAACTTCTCCAGTGAACTTCCTCAAATAATACACGTGGAAAGTGTTATGAATACCGTCTAGTTCTTCTGGTAGTTCTAGCTTGTAATCTTGGTTCCTAATCCTCTGAAGAACTTTAAACGGTCCAATAAACCTTGGACTCAACTTTCCTCTTTTACCAAATCTTATAAGTCCCTTCCATGGAGAGACTTTAAGTAAAACCGAATCTCCAACTTCGAATGTTATCGGTTGTCTTTTCTTATCAGCATAGCTCTTTTGACGATCCTGAGCTGATAACATCCTTTCCCTAATCACCTTCAACTTTTTAGTAGTCTGATGAACTATCTCGGGTCCCATAAACAGCTTTTCTCCAGCTTCAAGCCAACATGACGGCGTTCGACACTTTTGTCCATACAAAGCTTGATAAGGTGCCATCTTGATGCTCGAGTGGAAACTATTATTGTAGGAAAATTCTACCAGAGGTAAATGTTCATCCCAGTTACCTTGGAATTCCAGGGTACATGCTCATAGCATATCCTCCAATGTTTGAATCGTTCGTTCGCTCTGACCATCGGTTTACGCATGGTAGGCTGTACTTAGACACAACTTCGTACCCAATTCCTCTTGTAGACTTCTCCAAAACCTTGACGTGAAACGACTATCACGATCTGATACAATCGTTAAAGGAACACCGTGAAGTCTTACTATCTCCTTCACATAAGCATTTGCAAGTTTATCCATAGACCATTTTTCATTGGCTGCTATGAAGTGTGCACTTTTAGTAAACCGATAAACGACCACCCAAATCTTGTCGTGACCGCTCTTCGTTATGGGCAGTTTAGTCACAAAATCCATGGTGATGCCTTCCCATTTACCCATGGGTACAGGTAAAGGTTCTAAACTCCCATACGGTTTCTAATGTTGTGCCTTAACCCTCTCACATGTCACACACTCGGCCACATACTTTGCAACATCGAGCTTCATCGTTGGCCACCAGTAGTAGGATTTCAGATCCCTATACATTTTTGTGCTGCCGGGATGAATCGAGTACATGGTCTAGTGAGCTTCTTCCATCAGAAGATCTCTTATTCCTCCCATCTTAGGTACCCAAATCCTATCTTGGAATACCTTCAGTCCTTAGCCGTTTGTACCAAATACTAACGTTTTGCCTAAACGTTCTTCCTTTCGGTCATTTTTCTCTAAAGCTTCTTCCTGAGCTTTCTTGATGCTTTCCACAATCGTTGAGACAACTTCGATTCTTAATGCCCTTGGCCTTTTCTTTTCAAGGCTCACTTTCCGGCTTAAAGCATCAGCTACAACATTTGCTTTACCAGGGTAGTAAAGTATTTCACAATCGTAATCCTTAAGAAACTCTAGCCACCGTCGTTGTCTCATGTTCAATTCCTTCGGATTAAAGAGATACTGAAGAATCTTATGATCAGTGAAAAGTTTGCATTTTGTTCAATAAATATAATGCCTCCATATCTTTAGGGCGAATATTACTGGTGCCAACTTCAAATCATGAGTGGGGTAGTTCTTTTCATGTTCTTTCAATTGTCTCGATGCATTTGCTATCACTTTATCCCTTTGGGTAAGAACACAACCTAACCCAACTACAGATGCATCGCTATAAACTGCGAAGTCTTCAACTCCATCAGGTAAAGAAAGAATTGGTGCTTCACACAACTTCTTCTTTAGCTTCTCGAATGCTTCCTCGTGCTTCTCATTCCAAGTATAAGTAGCTCCTTTATGGGTCAAAGCTGTCAATGGAGCAGCTATCGAAGAAAAGCCTTGGATAAAACTTCGATAATATCCAGCTAATCCTAGAAAGCTTCGGATCTCCGTGGGACTTTTTGGTTGTTCCCACTTTATTATAGCTTCAATCTTAGCTGGGTCAACCATGATCCCTTCTTGGTTAACCACATGACCCAAAAATTGGACTTCTTGAATCCAAAAATCACATTTGGAGAACTTTGCATACAACTTCTCCTTCTTTAGAACTTCTAACACTTCTTTTACTTCGGCTATAGAAATCGAATGGTCATATTCCAATGACCTTCCTTTGCATGTCACAAAAATACTTAATGAATTACACTGTTGTCTTTACGAGTCAAATACTAACACTAAAGGAACCTTCCTTTATGTTCTAATTGTTGGATTAATGTCTAAGTCCATAACTATAATTGGTAAGACTTGACCCGACCCGGCATGGTCCATTTGGGCTGCATGGCATCATGCATTTGGATAGACTATAATGAGAGAAATAACACTTAAGGTTGGTTAATATATTATAAGTTCTAATATATTAATAAGGTTATTTAATTAGTATTGATCAAGAATTAATTTGGAATTAATTAAGTGATCAAAAGGAGACTAATTAAATATATGGGTTGATTGTGTAAATCATTCATTCTTATATATGTGGGCTTGTGATCCAAGATTCCTTATGTTGGACTAAGTCCATGGGGTGACCCATGGATACTCCATGGAGGTTAAAATCCATGGAGCATAAGGAATGGGTAAAGTTATGAGTTACATGGTGTAACCCTAATAGCCACCATATAAAAAAGAATCCCATGGCTCAAGAAATCGTGCACTAATGTGTGAGTGTGAGGGCTAGACGATTTCAAGGAGTGTTCAAGTTTCTCTCAAGTTATTCCAAGTGTATTTGGTGTTGTGTGAACCATTTGAGGTGTCACACTTGGGGCACTAGGCACTCAAGCTTCATGAAGACATTCTACATCAAAGAGGTATGTATTCTATCTTGTTATATTTATTATTTTGTATGCTAGATTAGGATAATACCTTGGATGTTCATAATTGTATGTATAATAGAGAAAACATAGATCCAAGGTATTTAGGGTTGCATGTACACTTAGGAGTGTTAGAATGCTCATAACCCAACAGTGGTATCAGAGCCTAGGCTTGTTTTCTTGTTATACTTGCAAAAGTAGCTGAAAAATCGAGTTGGATGCATATATTCGATTGTTTTGGCTGGAATTGGACTAGGAACATTACCCTAAGATGTTTTTGGACTTATAAACTTGTTTTTGATGTGGTAATGTTCATGCTAATCCAATTTCTAAGATAATTGTCATAATTTCAAGATTTGTATTAGTTTGTATGTTCATGCTAATTTCTTGAAGATTGATGATTTGAATTATCTTGTTCTTATGAGGTTCTTAGATTAATAGAAAAGTTGTGTGAAATAGTTGTTTTCAATCCATTTTAATCTAAGAGTTGATTCCAAAGTGTGTTTTTGTAACTTGTCCTCAAGTTATATGAAAAGTCACATTTAAGAATCATAAAACTCATAAAAGTTGGCAAATGTTACAAAATGAAGAGTCTAGTTCTAATTAAATGGTTTTATGACTCCATAACTTGTCCTCAAGTTATGGAGGTTCAAGAGTCTCTTCATTAAATTAAAAAAAAAAGTGTAACCTTAATTAGTTACATAAGTTACAATAAAAAAAAGAAGTTATTTTTTTTATTAATTAGTTTAAAGTCTTCCATAACTTGTCCTCAAGATATGGAACTTGAAGAGTTTTTTTTTTTTTTTAATTAAAACTACTGTAAACTCATAAGTTATGGAATTAATTAGTTTTGAATAGTTTCAAAACTTGCCCTCAAGTTTTGGAATTTGAAAAGTTTTCACTTATGAATACTTTAATTCCAAGTTAGCCCTTAGAATTTTAAAAGTTAAAATTCAACCCTTATACTTTATAATATTATAAGTTAATAATATTTATATATATGTATAAGAGTAAAGTCAGTCTTACCGTTAGTAGGCCTCATTCACGAAGCCGGTCTATAAGGGGGGGTATAAGGTTACTGCCTATAAAATGGCAGTTTAATGGGTGTCCACTCTCACCCACCGCTTCCTTGACTGGTGGAGGGTCGTTAGCCGAACGGGTAGGACAAGGACTATACTTAGGAAAATGTGAATTTGGTGCTAACCCATGAAATTACACTTTGCACTTTGCTTAAGTCGTTAGTGGAGCGTGTGTGGTTAACCGGCACACTAACCTGGACTTAACAAGGTAGGCAAAGGGTAACTTAATATTTATCATAGTATCGGTGGAGCGTGTGTGGTTAACCGGCACACTGATTAAGGGGTAAATATTAAGGGTACCAAGTATATTTGCATGGTTATTCACACCTTGTTTTGTGATCCTCGGCATCCCAGTCACAAAACCTGAAGGGCACACTCGAGATTGAAACATGCCTTTGAACAGTTCAATGAATCTCAAAGATCTAGGACTTTCAAATCCAATTAAAACCTAATAAATTATTTCGTTTTTCATGGTGGAAATTGGTGAATCGTCATTCACCTACCTTCAATATTTTATAGCTTGGATTACGGCATCCCTCTTCTAAGTTATAAAATAGTTTGTTGGGTCCTAGCCTTAATATTTCATATTGGGTGTCATATTAAGGACTTTAAATCAACTATCTTGAATATCTCCCAAAAAGATGTCTGGTCTAGACATTTACGATCTTCCCAAATCTCTTGAAACAAGCTTTCCTAAATGAAGATGATGTCCCATGGATATCATACTTCTTTCACCTCCTCCAATTATTCTCCCTAACCCACAAGTTCCTAAAAAGTTTAAGGTCACTCAAGCCCTATTGGCAAGGCAAGGTCTACGTGTGATCACATCTTGGAGATGTAGTCACATATTGACAAGCCGGGAGAGTTGGGTGTCAAAGTCTTGAGAAAATTGGTGGCTCAACTACTTTCTAAGTCACATAGTGAGTTCTTTTGGGAATCCTATGAAATAGACTAAGACAAGACCCTTAATGATCTTATCTATTTGCTAAGATCAACTTCCTAAAACGCTATGGACATTGACAATGATGACATTGGATATCCAGTAAAGCTCTCTCTTCCCAATGGAAAGGGATCGGCCATAGTCAACTCGGTTGACCCAATGGTAAAGAGAGAGGCGAAGTCTGAGATAGTCCCATTATCAAGGGTCCATAGGTAACTATTGCCAAAGGAAGGGGCATTGGTTACGAAGCTGCCAAATTTACCTAAGGATGTTAAAGTCAATAAGTTTGGCTCTACTTCAGGTAAAGTCCATTGTCTAACTCTATTAAGTACATGCTGATTCTGATCGCGAAGATGGATTTCAATCGCATGGTTCGGTGATCAGAATTTTGGGCTATTACTTAAGAGTTATGATATTTATATTGTTTAGGAATAGATAACAACAAGGTTTTCATATGGATTGTAATGATAAGTTTTTCCGCAAAGTTTTAAAATAAAAGAAAAAGGTTTTGATTTTATTTATTTTAAGTATCCTTACAATGGCATTTGTGAAAAGTTGTTGCTTATAAGATTCCATTGATAGAAATATTGGAAAAATGGATTTGATTCTTTCGGTTGTGGTAGTGTCTAATATTACCAAATAAGGAAAGATTCTCATCACCCAAGGTTCAATTGGACCGAAACTTGGAATCATGCAAGCTGTATAGTATGATGAATGAGAACTTTCAGCTTGGAAAATTAAGACTAATTCCTTATGTGAATAAGGAAAGGACTAAGGGATCGAGTACACATTCTTGTGCACTGGTCAAGTCCACCACAAAAGACCAAGAAGACTATTCGTCATGATTTACTTAAGTTCAGTAAATATGGTTATACTTATAAGTTTAAGTATAAGTCTGTAGCATTGGAGAAGTTTCAATGTGAGACAGAACGAATAAGAAGAATCAAAGTATGGCAGAAAGATAAAAGTT
The DNA here is from genome assembly GCF_052849685.1 of Lactuca virosa. Classification (NCBI taxonomy): domain Eukaryota; kingdom Viridiplantae; phylum Streptophyta; class Magnoliopsida; order Asterales; family Asteraceae; genus Lactuca; species Lactuca virosa. Next base: position 28,414,849 of record NC_136430.1, on the reverse strand, counting down.
TCTCAAATCTGAAAAGATGGGAGAGTACTTTAGTATCATGTTTATGATCATCTTAATGATTAAGATACCATATCACAATTGGTCCTCTAAAGTCATCTTAGTGCATTCTTATGACTAAGAAGAGGAGTCATGAATTGTTGAAATGGTTAAATCAAAAAGATGAGTCATACTTCGTTCCAAAACAATTCTTAGAGTCATACTCCAAGATTGTAACTTGAGTGACATATCTTAAAGAGGGTTTGTTAACACTAGTTAAATGTAAGAGTAAATGGTTATCTACTCTTGTACATTTTAAATTGGTAAGTTGTGATGTTTTGGATAAAACAGAGACCAACTTAGGCCAATTGTGTAAAGTGTTAGTCTTGATAAAGAATCTGCACTATCTCTTGAATATTTGACAAGGGAGTCTTATATGTCAAGAGGACAGTGGGAGTCTTAAAGCTCTTGAAAATTTCAAGACTTAATCAAGAATAAAACCTAAAGTCCTTCACTAGCACACGACTTGAGGTTTATAACCTATCGTGTTGAAATTTTTGTGCCTATTCAAGTTGGCTTTGCATAGGAGTTCTGAGAGTTCTCAATTGGTTGCACAACTACTTGGAAGCAATGGCAGGCACCTGAGCTGCCAAATGGCAAGAATTTAAGATTGCACAAGTTTAATCAATATGAGTTTGGATTTGTCACTAACCTTGTCTTGTGATTATGGTTTTGACAAATTCACATGGATAAGAACACATACACTATTAAATCTAAGTGTTATAAGGTTTCTCTCCGATTCATGAAAATGATGGTGAGGAAACACTTTCACTAAATAGATTTTAGCTAGATAGCAATTGTGATATTTGCATTCTCAAAGTCGTTATTGGAGCGTGTGTGGTTTACCGGCACACTAACATGGACTTGTGAGAAGTGGCAAAGGTCTAAACAATTGAGACTATGATTACGGCATCCCTTTTCATAGTTCTAAAATTGTTTAGACACACATGTGAGCTATCTAAGAGAGGTGTATGATTTTGATAAAGTTTTATCAAAACAATCTAGTATCAGAAATCTGAACTTTGGTAAGAAAGTCAGCTGATTTCTGAGTACATGTCAAAGCTAGTGGGAGCATAAGTGTTATGCTAATAATCATCATGTTAGTGGGAGCATGATAATTATGACAAAGGTTGCAAGTTAGCAATGTTAATTATAGAAAACAAAAGTTTCAATTCGTGAGGTTGCAGGGGTTGAAAAAGTTGTTTTGCTATAATTAAGGGAGAGGAAATTATACTTCATTTCAATTCTAAAAGCTTAGATTGAGATTTTAATCATATTTAATCAAGGATATATATATATATATATATATATATATATATATATATATATATATATATATATATATGAATTTCATGTTGGAATGGCTCAACATAAGGAAATTCTATATATGGGTCCATTATTTGCGTTCTAAAATTCGATTATGATTACGGCATCCCTTTTCATAATCTGAATTTTGAGAACTTGGCAAATTGAAATGGAAATATTATAGCAAAAGACTGGTTTAGTCTTTATGTGAGACATCATGAATCGTGTCCCATATGCTTCGGATATAGGATCGATTACATGTGCTATATTCATCCTTTCTAAAATTTTCCAAATGCCTGGGGCATTATGAAGGGAAAAGGTCTAGAATTGGATATGACTAAAATGATTAAGCAAATGTCGAGGACAATCTAAGGTTTACCAAAGATTGGTTGCTCAAGGACAGTTGGAAGTATAATGTTAATTCTGGAAGGACCATATTTACATAATCTGTAAGGAGGCAACTCTTGTTCAGAAGTGATAGTCAAAATGGAATATGAAAATGTTTCAAAGTTAGAAATTATTCAATCTGTGTAAGATTAGGAAACTTAATGAAAGAATGATGTTTCCAAGGAGCTGATCTCCTTTGGAATGCTCTGTAATGATTGTTGTCAAGTCTTTCTGACTTCGTGCATAATCATTAAGAGGATCAATGCGTATAAGTTTAGAATCTAACAGATTTCAGTAAATGGCATGAATTTGGAATTCTTGCATTTGCAGTAAGGATTTGGGACTGTGAAAAGAGGATCATTGGAGTGATGTTCAATTGATCTATTTTACAAAGTAAAGATCATAGACAAACATAGTATGCATACTTGGTGTATGGCATGACTAGTGTTTAGAAAACATAGTGTACATGCTTGGAGCATGGGACAACTATTGTTTTAAATTCAAGTATAAAGTTGATAAAACCGAAACAATGAATAATGAGTAATCAGTATGGTGATAAATAAAAGTGTTTATTTATATTCATAGGGTTTGATACCATATTTGATTCATTTATTCTTGTGTTTCACTTTGCATGTTTTGACTTCCAGAATAACTAAGTCGCTCTTCCTGAATGATTAAGTTATTCAAACCATCCACAGTCGGTCATATGTTGGAAGTAGATATTAATCAAGACTGTCATGGGTTGGTTTGTAGAGGTCCAAGTGTTGGATAAGGTGTCTAAGTCCATAACTTATTTGGTATATACTTGACCCGACCCGGCATGGTCCATTTGGGTTGCACTTCACCCAAACTGTTTATGGATAATTTTATGAGAATTGTATACTTACAATTTATTAATATATTATAAGTTATAATATATTAATATAAAGTCATGTTATTTAATTAGTTTTAATCTTGAATTAATTATGAATTAATTTAGTGATTAAAAGGAAGACTAATTAAATCATGGGCTATTATATTTGTATGGTGTGGGCTAATACTCATTTGTTAATGGGCTAAGCTTATGTGGAAGTCCATGGATGATCCATGGAGCTTTTAACCCATGGATCCTTGGAAAGGAAAAGACATGGGTTATTAGGGTTTCACCCTAACCATGCACACTATATAAACAAGCTCATGTTGCATGAAATACTACCCTAGTGTGTGTGTAATAGTGGTGGCCGATTTCTAAGTGTTAGTATACTCTCTCATACATTTTCCAAGTTTGTGGTGATTTGTGATTTCCATTTGAGGCATTCACATTATTGGTGCTTGGCTCTCAAACTCCAAGGAATCAACAATCAACAAAAGGTATGTAATTCATCTAGCCCTTTTATGTTTAAAAGTACCCCATGCCATACTAGATAGGTTATAAACCTTGGAAATTAATATTTTGCATGTACCTTAGACAAACATAGATCCAAGGTTTATTAGGGTTGCATGTACACTTAGGAAGTGTTAGAATGCTCAAAACCCAACAGTGGTATCAGAGACTAGGCTTTTGTTTGATACTTGATGCAAAATAGTGATAAAAAGTCGATTTTTTGCTGTCTGACTGATGAACTCGCCGAGTCCATGGGGACTCGCCGAGTTCATGTGTAAACTCATCCTACTCGCCGAGTAGGTTCGTGCACTCGGCGAGTAGGAGCCTCAGAATGCAGATTTTCGACTTTTGCTGCTGGAAATGGACTAGAAACATTACCCTAAACTGTTTTGGTGTTTTAAAACTTGTTTTAGTTGGTGTAATGGTAGTTCCAATCCATTTACAATAGCTTATATCAAAATTTCATGCTTTGTATGTGTTCATATAATTCTTGAAACTTTGATGATCATGTTCATGTTCTTATGAATTTAGAAGATGATAGGAATTATTTGCTGAATTGTTTATGATTAATTCTTGATCATTTATGTGTTTTAATGGAGTCCATAATTTGTCCTCAAGTTATGGATATCCAAAGGTCACATCTTTTAAACACACACTTAAAACACATAAGTTACATAAAATGAAGAGTCTTCATTTTTATGAACCTTTAATTCATAAGTTATGAAATGAAAAGTTTTGGATAGTTACAAAACTTGCCCTCAAGTTTTGGAATTTGTAAAGTTTCACACACTTTAATAAACTTTAATTCCAAACGCTTAGAGTTTTAAAAGTTAAAATTCAACCCTTATACTATTTATAACATTAATGGTTAATTATTATATATATGTATAAGATCAAGTCGTTTTACCGTTAGTAGGCCTCATTCACGAAGCTGGTCTATAAGGGGGGTATAAGGTTGTTGCCTATAAAATGGCAACTTAATGGGTGTCCATTCTCACCCACCGCTTCCTTGATCGGTGGAGGGTCGTTAGCCGAACGGGCAGGACAATGACTTTAAATTCTCATTAAAAGTATAATGAATATTATAAAGTAACTAAACCTTTTATAAATTCCCAATCTTAGTTACTTTAGGAAAATGTGAATATGGTGCTAACCCATGAAATTCACACTTTGTACCTTACCAAGTCGTTGGTGGAGCGTGTGTGGTTAACCGGCACACTAACTTGCACTAGTAAGGATCACGAAGGGTGACTTAATGTTTATCATAGATCGGTGGAGCGTGTGTGGTTAACCGGCACATCGATTAGGTGATAATATTAAGGGTACCAAGTGAGTTTGCATGGTTATTCACACCTTGTTTTGTGATCCTCGGCATCCCAGTCACAAAACCTGAAGGGCACAATCGAGATTGAAACATGCCATTGAAAAGTTCAATGAATCTCAAAAGATCTAGGAGTTTCAAATCCAATTAAAACCTAATAAATTATTTCGTTTTTCATGGTGGAAATTGGTGAATCGTCATTCACCTACCTTCAAATATTTTATAGCTTGGATTACGGCATCCCTCTTCCAAGTTATAAAATATTGTGTTGGGTCCTAGCCTTAATATTTCATATTGGGTGTTATATTAAGGACTTGAATCAACTAACTTGATTTTCTCCCATTGTAGATGTCTGGTTCAGACAATTATGATCTTCCCAAATCGCTTGAAACAAGCTTTCCTCTTGAAGATGATGTCCCTCAACATCATGCTTCACTCCCCCCACCTCCTCCATTTATTCTCCCTGACCCACAAGCCCGAAGACTTGAAAGGTTCAAGATCACTCAAGCTCTACTAGAAATGAAACATAAAGATGGAAGACCTGTGTGCACTCATGTCTTAGGAATGAAGTCACACATAGACAGGTTGAGAATGTTGGGTGCTGTTATTTCAAGGAAGTTCGCTGTTGACTGGGTTCTTCAGTCACTTCCTGAGTCATATAGTGAGTTTATTAAAGACTACCATATGACAGATCCCGACATAACCCTAATAGATCTTTCTTATTTGCTTGTTACTGCTGAATCAGCAATGATTTGGCGCAATGGTCGAGAAAATATTGATGGAAAATCTATTTCTCAAACTTCCATGGACATGGACAATGGTAACATTGGAAGTCCAGAAAAGCTTTCTCGTCCCAATGGAAGGGGATCGGCCTTGGTCAACCCGGTTGACCAAAAGGTAAAGGGAAAGGCTAAGTTTGTGATTGTCTCGTGTACCATTCCCAAAGAGTCTATATGTTTTTATTGTCATGAGAAGGGACATTGGAAGCGAAGCTGCCCTGAATACCTGAAATATTTGAAAGCAAGTAGAGACAAAATGTTTGACTCGGCTTCAGGTAAGTCCACTATCTAACTTTGTTAAAGTTCCTAATTGTTGATTCTTATTACATGATGTGACTAGGTTGCATCTTGATGTTTAGCAGGATCGAGCAAAAGGAAGGTTAAAATAAGAGTGTGCTGAATCTGATCACGAAGATGGATTTCTATCGCATGGTTCGAGGATCGGATTTTTGAGCTACTACTTAAAAGTTATGATAGATTGCTAGGAAATATGTAATATCATAGTTTTCATTTGAAGATGCATTGTAAGGAATATTTTTTCGCATTTTAATAAAGAAATAAAAGTTTTGTTTAGTTTATTTTATATTATATCCCCTTACAATGGCATTTATGGAAATTGATGTTTGTATGTTTCTAGCAATATTGGAAATATGAGTTTGATTCTCTCATATGTGGTAGTGTCTGAATTTACCAAATGAGGAAAGGTTCTCATCACCCAAGCTTCAGTTAGACAGAAACTTGGAATCATACAAGTTGTATTGTATGATGAATGAGAATCTTCATCTTTGTAAAAATTGAGACTAATTCATTGATCACATGCATATGTGAGTCAATTGAAGGACTAAGGAATTAGGTACACTGGGTGTGTGCTGGTCAAGGTCCACCACAAAGATCAATTCGTCATGATTTACTAGAGATTAGTAAATATGGTTATACTTATAAGGTTAAGTATAATTCTGTAACATTGGAAAAGTTTCAATGTATGGCAGAACGGATGAGATGAATCAAATTTGGCAGAAAGATAAAAGTTTCTCAAATCTGAAAAGATGGGAGAGTACTTTAGTATCATGTTTTTATGATCATCTTAATGATTATGAAACCATATCACAAATTCATACTCTAAGGACATCTTAGTGCATTTTTATGACTAAGATGAGGGGTCATGAATTGTTGGAATGGTTAAAATCAAGAAGATGGATCATACATGTTTTTATGATCATCTTAATGATTATGAAACCATATCACAAATTCATACTCTAAGGACATCTTAGTGCATTGTTATGACTAAGATGAGGGGTCATGAATTGTTGGAATAGTTAAAATCAAGAAGATGGATCATACTTCGTTCCAAAACAACTCTTAGAGTCATACTCCAAGATTGTAACATTGAGTGACATAAAGTAAGGTTTAAAACACTTATCAAATGTAGTGTAAAATGTTTTCTACTCCTGTACATTTGAAATTGGTAAGTTGTGATGTCTTGGATAAGACAAAGACCAACTAAGACCAATTGTGTGAAGTGTTTATCTTAATAAGAATCTGCACTATCCCTTGAATATTTGTTTTGTCAAGGAATGGTTCTTGACTAGGGAAACTTATATGTCAAGAGGACAGTGGGAGTCTTAAAGATCCTGAAAGGATTTCAAGATTTAATCAAGAGTAAAACCTGAGTTTTATCACTAGCTCACGACTTAAGGTTTGAAACCTATTAAGTTGACATAATTCTTGTTTCTGTGTCTGTTCCTATTAAGTTGACTATGCATATGAGTTCTGTTAGTTCTAAACTGTGTGCATAACAGCTTGGAAGCATTGGTGGGCCTTGTGCTACCAGATGACAAGAAATTAAGATTGAACAAGTTCAATCCATGTAAGGCTGAATTTGTTACTAATCTTGTCTTGTGATTATGGTTTTGACAAATTCACATGGATAGGAACTCATACACCATAAAATCTAAGTGTCATAAGGTTTCTCTCCGATTCATGAAAATGATGGTGAGGAAATGCTTTCACTAAGAATATTTTAAGTAGATAGCAATTGTGATGTTTGCATTCTCAAAGTCGTTAGTGGAGCGTGTGTGGTTAACCGGCACACTAACATGGACTTGTGAGAAATGGCAAAGGTCTAAACAATTAAGACTATGATTACGGCATCCCTTTTCATAGTTCTGGAAATTGTTTAGACACACATGTGAGCTATATAAGAAAGGTTGTACGAATCTAAATTTCAGAAGTCCAGCTGATTTCTGGAAATATGTCAGAGCTAGTGGGAGCATAAGTGTTATGCTGATAATCATCATGTTAGTGGGAGCATGATTATTATGTTTAGTGTTGCAAGTTAGCAATGTTAATTATAGAAAAACAAAAGTTTCAATTCGTAAAGTTGTAGGGGTTGAAAAAGTTGTTTTGCTATAATTAAGGGAGAGAAAATTATACTTCATTTCAATTCTAAAAGCTTAGATTGAGTTTTAATCATCTTTAGTCAAGGATATATATATATATATATATATATATATATATATATATATATATATATATATATATGAATTTTATGTTGGAATGGTTCAACATAAGGAAATTCTATATATATTGCGTTCTCAAATTCGATTATGATTACAACATCCCTCTTCATAGTCGATTTTTGAAAACATGGAAAATAAAAAAAAATATTGTAGCAAAAGACTGATCCAGTATCAGGTCTTTATGTGAGACATCGTGAATCGTGTCCCATATGCTTCGGGTATAGGATCGGTCACATGTGCTATAATATTCATCCTTTCTAAATTTTCCAAATGCTCAGAGCATTAAGAAGGGAAAAGTCTAGAATTAGATAAGACTAAAATGATTAAGCAATTGTCGAGGACTATCTAAGGCTCACCAAAGATTTGTTGCTCAGGGACAGTTGGAAGTATAGTGTTAAATTTTGGAAGGACCATATGGATATATTCTGAAAAGATGTAGCTCTTGTTCAGATATGATAATCAAAATAGGAATATGGAAATTTTCCATATTGGGAGTTGGATATTAAGAATCTATGAGAAAGTTAGAAACTTTTATGCAAGAAGGATGTTCAAAGCAATGTACTTTGAATATGAGAGTTCGTTTCCATAGAGTTGATCTCCTTTGGAATCCTCTGTAATGACTGATGACAAGGTTTTGGTGACCTTGTGCATAATCATTACGAGAGGATAAATGCATATAAGTTTAAAATCTAACAGTTTTTTTGGTAAATGGTAGGAATTAGGAATTCTTACATTTACAATAAGGATTTGGGATTGTGAAATGAGCATCATTGGAATCATGTTCAATTGATCTATTTCACAAAGTAAAGATCATAGACAAACATAGTGTGCATACTTGGAGTATGGCATAACTATTGTTTAGAAAAACAAAGTGTACATGCTAGGAGCATGGGACGACTGTTGTTTTTTGTTCAAGTATTAAGTTGATTATTTGAAACATTATACAATGAATAATGTGTATTCAATATGGTGATAAATAAAAGGTGGTTTTATTTATATTCAAAAGGGTTCTGAGACCATATTGGATTCGACTATTATTGTGTTTCACTTTGCATGTTTTGACTTCCAGGATAGCTAGGTTATTCTTTCCGAATGACTAAGTTATTTAAACACTCCACAGTCGTTCATATGTTGGAAGTAGGTATGAATTAAGACTGTCATGAATCGAGTTTGTAGATGGCTAAACGTGTTTAGACATAGCAATGGTTGCTACAACATTCATGAGTACTCATAAGTTATGAGTATTGGAATTAACCCACGCTCACTTGTATCACTTCATGGAATTTATCTCGAGTGATCATGAGACGGTAATATCATATAAGTCTTCAAACCTAGAGATATGAGTTGTTACCTATGAGTTGGTTGTGCATTGATTGCACGTAAACGCATCAGTAACTTGATGTTATAAAACGTGCCTTTGTGTATAATTCAACAAGTAGTAGAAACAAGTATATGAGTCGAAGTTTATCTGTTCCTTCTAGTCCTTGGAGGATTAGAAGCGATATCTGGGCCCCTCGATGATTTTGTTTTGACCTATGTACCGGGCCCGGTCAGAACCTAATTGATGTGTTCAATTTAGTTCTTTGTCAAACAAATCGGAAATCGGGAAACAAACTGCTGGACAATAAGTACGACGTTGTTCCATGTATTTGTCCGGCTGATATCATGAGAACAGAGGATTATATGATCACTTATCTAAAATGGCGCTTCATAGTTCAACAGAGTTTTCGAGAGCTACGATTGTTGGTTGGTTCCTGAAGTAACATACGCAAATACAGTTATTAGACTTATCCAAGTGGGAGACTGTTGGATAAGGTGTCTAAGTCCATAACTTATTTGGTATATACTTGACCCGACCCGGCATGGTCCATTTGGGTTGCACTTCACCCAAACTATTTATGGATAATTTTATGAGAATTGTATACTTACGATTTATTAATATATTATAAGTTATAATATATTAATATAAAGTCATGTTATTTAATTAGTTTTAATCTTGAATTAATTATGAATTAATTTAGTGAATAAAAGGAAGACTAATTAAATCATGGGCTATTATATTTATATGGTGTGGGCTAATACTCATTTGTTAATGGGCTAAGCTTATGTGGAAGTCCATGGATGATCCATGGAGCTTTTAACCCATGGATCCTTGGAAAGGAAAAGACATGGGTTATTAGGGTTTCACCCTAACCATGCACACTATATAAACAAGCTCATGTTGCATGAAATACTACCCTAGTGTGTGTGTAATAGTGGTGGCCGATTTCTAAGTGTTAGTATACTCTCTCATACATTTTCCAAGTTTGTGGTGATTTGTGATTTCCATTTGAGGCATTCACATTATTGGTGCTTGGCTCTCAAACTCCAAGGAATCAACAATCAACAAAAGGTATGTAATTCATCTAGTCCTTTTATGTTTAAAAGTACCCCATGCCATACTAGATAGGTTATAAACCTTGGAAATTAATATTTTGCATGTACCTTAGACAAACATAGATCCAAGGTGTATTAGGGTTGCATGTACACTTAGGAAGTGTTAGAATGCTCAAAACCCAACACCAAGTTGGTGGACAAAAGTGGTGCTACAACACTCATGAGTGCTCATAAGTTCTGAGTATTGGATTCAACCCGCGCTCATTTGAATCACTTCATGGATTTTATCACGAGTGATCATGAGACGATAATATCTTATATTCTTCAAACCTAGAGATATGAGTTGTTACTATGAGTTGGTTATACATTGATTGCACGAAAACACATTGGTAACTCGATGTTATAAAACGTGCCTTTGTGTATGATTCAACAAGTAGTAGAACAAGCCATATGAGTCTAAGTTTATCCATTCCTTTTACCTTCGGGATAAAAACGATATATGTGGGCCCCTCGATGATTTAAAGATGATACATGTGAGTGCTTGGCCAAGCCAGGACTGATTTGATTTGTTCAATCAGTCAGTCATCATAAATCGGAAATCGGGAAACAACAAATGGACAGAGAGAATGATTGATAATCCATGTCTCAGTCCATATGATATCTAGAATGGAGGAATATATGATCCCTTATCTAATGGACAAGTCATTGACAAAGGTCAGAGTTCATCGACAAGGTCAGAGTTCGACATAAGCTTTTGAGAGCTACGATTGCTGATCGGTTCCTGAAGTCATACGCAATAATAGTTTTAGACTTATCCAAGTGGGAGACTGTTGGATTAATGTCTAAGTCCACAACTATAATTGGTAAGATTTGACCCGACCCGGCATGGTCCATTTGGGTTGCATGACATCATGCATTTGGATAGACTATAATGAGAGAAATAACACTTAAGGTTGGTTAATATATTATAAGTTCTAATATATTAATAAGGTTATTTAATTAGTATTGATCAAGAATTAATTAAGTGATCAAAAGGAGACTAATTAAATATATGGGTTGATTGTGTAAATCATTCATTCTTATATATGTGGGCTTGTGATCCAAGATTCCTTATGTTGGACTAAGTCCATGGGGTGACCCATGGATACTCCATGGAGGTTAAAATCCATGGAGCATAAGGAATGGGTAAAGTTATGAGTTACATGGTGTAACCCTAATAGCCACCATATAAAAGAATCCCATGGCTCAAGAAATCGTGCACTAATGTGTGAGTGTGAGAGATAGACGATTTCAAGGAGTTTTCAAGTTTCTCTCAAGTTATTCCAAGTGTATTTGGTGTTGTGTGAACCATTTGAGGTGTCACACTTTGGGCACTAGGCACTCAAGCTTCATGAAGACATTCTACATCAAAGAGGTATGTATTCTATCTTGTTATATTTATTATTTTGTATGCTAGATTAGGATAATACCTTGGATGTTCATAATTGTATGTATAATAGAGAAAACATAGATCCAAGGTATTTAGGGTTGCATGTACACTTAGGAGTGTTAGAATGCTCATAACCCAACACTAATATGGTACAATCACATCATAGCATGTATCATTTCTAGCTAATGTCTACTTAATACTTTAACGAAGGTTATTATACTTCTATTAATTACTCTGATCATCTCCTTCTCAAATCTTTTGACTAAATTTGGTCACTACACCAGACATGGTTCTCTGAACCAATCAACTCACTTTGCAGATTTATATCAACCAGAATTGATTCTTTATGACCACTAGGGTTTGAACAAAAAATCATATTCCTAGTCATCACCGAAATGATGGTAATGACGGAACTGACGAAATAAACTTAGCTCCCAATGCCTTAGTTAGCTTATGACTTTTTCTGATCCAAATGCGAGTCTTGTGCTTCGGGTAGTATAGGCCTCTACTACCTTTAAAACCTACTCATACTCGTCCCAAGAATTGTCACGCAGTCCCTAAGTCACCATACCAAAAATCACAAAGCAACTTATCACACATGAGTGTTTTCAGACAAGCACATACAAAAATTCCTCCTAGACTCAACTCGGGATTTCGCGTCTCTATCAATAACATCTTGGATTTCCTAGACTCACCCTCTAGGACCCTTCTCACGTATATACTTGATTTAGCATATTTTCATACTTTTCATAGTTCTCTAGGAATTTCACTTCCAAACTTTTCACAAAAATTCTTTCTCGGGTAATGCTAGTCTACAAGGCACACTAAACCAGAATATACTATGGCGGTATAGAGACAAATGATCTCCAACTACTTGTATCATTTTCTAACTCATGCAAGTTTCCATGCATATCATCCTTCCATGACATCGTCATTAATCTTAGAAGGTCTGCTTCTTATTTGTATAAATTTCATGTCTACTTCATAAGAGTCAATCCTAGGAAGTCTTCATTTTAGCTACATCTCAGCATGTTCTACTAGCTTCAACTTGGTTCTCTGTCATTCCTAACAACAATATCTCTTCTCATACAATACTATGGGGGTATTGCTTCTTCAACTAAGTATTCCACATTACTTAGACAAGTAAGTCACTCAGACTTTCACAACCAAATGATTCATTTCACCACCCTAATAATGTATGTTAAAGTCGGCTTAACACACTATGGAACTTTCGTAAGGATGGGATAGAAGTCAATTGTCACTCTGTATTTTTAAATACTAAGCCTGAGCATCCTGTATAGGGTACAAATCAGCTCTTATTACACCACTCAAATTGCATACTATATCACAATGTTAGACAAGGTATTGGCTTAGTCTGAAAACTCTGTTAGCCTTTCCTTTAATCTCCATTGAATTCTTCTTAATCTTACACAACATCAATTTCGATATCATCGAATTATTTATCACCATCTTTAGCTCTTCTAACTCCGTAAGCAATCACTGCTTCATTCTGGTCAGCGGTGGAACAAATTCATGGATTATGCCAAAACATTCATCTCGTCTAGATGTACTTCAAATGCACAACATTCCTCCAAAGGTATTATTATTTCATAAAACATACTTTGAATGTACAACACCACTTTATAGGTATTAAATTACTATTTACGATATCACTTGATAGGTATTATTTTACGATATACATCGATCGTTATTTATGAAGTTATCGATGTCAACTATCATAAGTCTCCTTATCACCCCGAAACGTTATATGCTAGTTCTAATATCGTAGTCATATGCTTAGAATCCTGAACACATAAGGTTTCCAGATCCGGTCGGCAACAGACCATAGATCCGCACAAATAATGGCATATATGTCAAACATATAACATTTAGCATATAAAAGCATTTTAGGCATCTTTCCTAAAATAAACAAGTGCTCGAGTCTAAAATATGGTAGACACTCATCTCACGATCATCACTTAGCATTCTAAGTTTAAGTCTAGAAATCCTACAAATTCCTAGTTCGCTTAAACTAATGCTCTGATACTAACTGTGACATCCCCATTTTCACGACCAAAAAAGACCGATTTCGTTTATGCTTTTATATTAAAATCAGAGTAATCTTTTAAATAAAAGTGTTGCGCAATTTGTTCCCAAAACAAAATATGATAAAATTTTATCAAAGCATTTATTAAAGAAATGTATTTTTCATTTCATTACAAAACTCAGGATGTCAACATCGATACAGACCAAAAGCATAAACAGTATGTCACAACTAGCATTTCTGGCTAGGAAATTTTGTCTATGTATGATTAACCTTTGACGTATCTTGTAACTCCAAGTCCATGTTATTCATGTTATTCAATTCAAAAACAACTATTCAAATCAAAACTCACTTGTGAAGCCCAAAACCTAATTCAATACATTTCATACACTCTACTTTGGGGTTGTAGCCCTAATTTCCTAGTTCAAACATCTTTTAAACCAGGAATCATTTATTGGGCCTAATGAACCAATAAACCCACAACTTGATTATTTTGGGCCGAAAACCCATTTCCTTTGCCATTTTGGGCCATAAACACATATATATGGGCCCAATGGGCCGAAAAATTCTTATTGGGCTACATGCTTTCGATGGCTATCAAGTTCAAACCCAATGTTTAATCTTTTCTCCTACCCCTCTCTCATCCTCGGTTTTAAAACAAACAAAAAATAATAATAATAAGAGGACAATTAGGGTGTTGCCACCTCACTAATGTTTAGTGGTAATCCAAGCAACAAATCTCATGTTTCTAGAACTCTAAACCATCATGTAAAAACCACTTAATCTCTCTCTCTCTCTCTCTCTCTTTCTCTCTTCTTAACTCTCGGCCAAGGTGCATCCCACCACTTTCATCTTCTTTTCATTTAACCTACACCAAAAACTCTCTCTAGAACTCCAAGAATTCACCCATCCTTTCTCTTCAAATTTCGTGTGTGCTTGTCTGAGATCAAGAACTCTTCATCAAAGATCATCATTCTTGGTAAGCTACTTTCTAATCAAGGTGTTCAACTTCATTTTAAGTTAAGCCTTTCACTCATAAACACTCCATTTCATGATCCATGCTTCTTAGAACCCCATAAGTTCGAGATCTACTCAAAGGAGCTTGCTAGGGCCAAAATCTCCTCTCATCTCTTCACCAAAAACTAATCCATCACCCCAAAGTGAGTTCATACCCTCTATTTTCGACTTTACTATGTTTTGGGGGAGGATACAAGTTGTTGTGTGTTAGATCTATGTGTTTATGCATGTTTATGTGAGTTTTCAATGTTATATGTGGTGATTATGTGATGAAACTTCATAAATCTCGAAAACTCTACCAAAACTTGGTGATGTTTGTAAACTAACACACATTATACAACTTACTATGAAGTGAAAGGAGTAAACATGTTGTGAAACACTAGAAAACTAAACAAAACTGTTTAAGGGGCCATTTTTAACAAATAAACAAAAAGGTGAAGCCTTTAGGACATTCACGGTTTTTCAATGACCAAAAGAGTCATTTTTATATAAAAATGGGTCTTAAAGTTATTTATGGTTTTAAAAGGGCCAAAAAGTGTTAATTTTCACAAAATGGGCTTAAAATTGGGCCTTCACGGTTTCATGGCTAAATTAGTAAAGTTTTGACTTTTGTGGATTAAATTTTCATTTTAAACAAATTTGAGCCAAAAATGTAAATTTTCGGTTAAATGGGCTGAAAATGTAAATTTTATTAAGCTTGGGCCGAAAAGGTTAAATTTCTATACATTGGGCCGCAAATAGCAATTTTCATCAAAATTGGGCCGAAAATGTTATTTTTAACAAAAGTGGGCTAAAAATGTTATTTTATTTAAAATAAGTCGTTAAATGTAAACTTTTGGTCGTAAGGGACCTAAAGTGTCATTTTTAACAAAAATGTGTCTTAATTGTAAATTTTCGGCTTAATGGGCCAAAAATGTCATCATTACAAAAAGTGGGCCTTTTATGTCATTTTGGCAAACATTTGAGCTAAAACAAACAACGTAATAACAAACGGACTAAATACGTCATTTTCACTTTTATTGGGCCTGGAATATACCTTACATGTTTATTGGGCCTTAGTGGTCCATTTACATGCTTATTGGGCATGGAATATACATTACATGTTTATTGGGCCTTAGTGGTCCATTTACATGCTTATTGGGCCTGAAATATATATTACATGTTTATTGGGCCTTTGTGGTCCATTTACATGCTTATTGGGCCTTGTAAACTTAAAACATACACGGAAACATTATTTACTGCGTTACATAGTGTGATACAATATTCGCGTAAATTAGTTAATGTTCTTGTGAGACACGTTCTTTCATTCGTACCTACCTAGTATACAACCTTTAGTCCTGTAGTTATAACCAGAGTCTCCTGGAGGGAGAGCGAGAGTTTGTATATAGATCTATACGGGGTTGACAGCCCCACACCTGAGCTGTTCGCTACAGCTAGACTAGGCCAGTCTAGGGTGACAAATGTCTTACCTTAAACAAGTCGACGCCTGAAAAACGTCATGACAGGCAGATCTGTCATATCAAGCATGGTTATAACGACTCACATAGAAATTAACTCCACTGTAAAAATTTACGGAATACATATACATTTCTACAGTTACAATTCTATACAAACACTATTTTACGGTCTTTGGGTTTAATACCACAACACTTATACAAGTAGAAAATATCGGATTTTCTGGGGAAAACTTACATTATACATTACATTCCACTTACAACAGAAAACACATGATTTTCTGGAATACTCTCTTTATACATTTTCAAAATAGAAAACACACATGCCTTAATACAAGATTTGATACAAAGCGTTCAAACCATTTATTTCTTTTACAGAAAATATCGGATTTTCTGGCGTTTACAAAGTGATACAAACTTTTCATACAAATATGCTTATGAACTCACCAACATTATATATGTTGACCATTTTTAGAATAACTTGTATTCTCAGGAAATCGTTAAGCAGGTTGGCCTTCAAGAACTCATGGATTTTGATGTATTTTTGCTATCATCGTACACTTATATATTGGGAATGTAATCATGTAAACCAAAACCTGATGTAAACAATGACTATTGTATTATTGTATGTGTGATGATGATGTTGTCGTGATTCAATTATATACACTGTGATGGTATTACAAGATGAAGTCACCCTAACACCCGGACATTTCCGCCGTTTCTTCGGTTCGGGGGTGTGACACAGTACAATATAGGCCTTACAACAGTTATTTACATCTACTGGCCTATAATCCAAAATCTCTCGTCAAGTCATCCAACTATGCTCGTTTTCCACTACCTATAATACAGAAAGCTGAGTGGGTCAGGATTGGGAGCCTGGTGAGCACATAGGATTTTCAACCCACAATAAATAAATTTATTAATTTCATCAACCAACAATAAATTTAGTAATTTCATCAACCAACAATAACCCTGATTACCCATTCCCGTTATCCTCACTTTACGTCCCTAAACACCTATCATAAGGTACCTAGCCTAAGGATCATCATCGGGATGTACAATACTGCTAAGGGGATTCATCAGCCATATATGTCCGTAAGGCAACCATGAGGGGGATGGAGTACACCGGTGAACACATCGTTCACAAACACCTATAGGTTGCGAGCCTAGTAGCGTTCCACTGGGTTGTCTAGAAAGGTTCGTGGTCGTCATCTATACTTCGCTAGATGACTGGAACATCAACAACTTCGAGGCCTCTCGTCATTTTTATTTCATCACACATCAACTATTTCAGCTACCCATGTTTTACCCAACATATTTGTAGATAAAAAATGCATATACAGTTTAAATCATTATAAACATGTATAAAACATTCATTCAACATCCATCTCAAATAAACAAACAATATATATACACATAACACGTATTTTATATAAAATACTTCATATTTATGTGTAAGATGAAAGTGACTATACACTCACTTGCTAAGATGGTGATTGGACAACACTTCGTTCCTTAAAACAATCTTTTTCGATGAAACCGGGAGGTTTGCTCAAAAATCGAACATTACGCGGGCAGAGTTTCGACTCGAAAAACTCTTTTTCTCGGAGACTTCAGGCTCTCAGGGGCTTTCTTCTGGTGCTAGGATGGTACCCTAGGTTTTGGGGGTTTTAGTGTAGCTTAAAAGAGAGTATAAGGTGAAAGGATGAAAAATTTTGTAAAAATAATTCGGGCAACCTCGCACCCCTTTTATAGGTGGCCGAAGCCCCTCATTACGTTGGGCGTAACTTTTTGGTACGCGGGGCGTACTACTTTGTTCAGATCTTCGCTGGGCGTACTCTCGTACGCTGGGCGTAGGGAAAAACATGGCGCCTGATCGGATTTCGAGCTTCGGACGCATGCAAGCTACATACACATGTCCACCATGCAAAGGAGTAGGGGGACGTGGCCGACTTCGGACCATGTACACGAGTACGCTGGGCGTACTCCCTCAAATTTTATTTTTCAAACTTCAAAATTTTATAACTTTCGCATACAGGCTTCATTTTCGACGTTCTTTATATCCACGCGTAGGTGAGACTGTGCTCTACAACTTTCGTTTGGACTCCGTCGGCTAATTTTGACTTTATATTTAAAGTTATATTTTTAACAGGCCGGGACAGGAAAAGTCCGTTAAAATTTCATAACTTCTTCATCTGACGTCCGTTTTTGTCTGTCTTTTTACCGTTGAACTACTATCGACAAGATCTTTGATTCTCGTTTAGATTGTGTCGGCTAAAAATCGCTCAATCTATAATTCGAATTCTGGGCTGCATACTGCTATGCCAAATCTTAGAAAATTCATAAATTCCTCATACGAAGTCAGATTTGGACATTCTTTTTATGCACGCTCTCGGTTTAACGTATACTACGACTTTCATTTAGATCGCTAAGGCTAAAAACCACTTTATCGAAAACTCACTTTTTGCGTCACACAGCATCGTACCGATTCTATTGAGAAACTTCGACATGTCATAACTTCTTCGTTATAACTCAGATCTCGGCGTTCTTTATATCTCTGGAATCCTTGTTACGACCACTAAAACTTTCTTTATAGATATCGGGTTTATCTAACATTTTAATTTTGACGCTTATTTTTATCCTTAATTTATTATATCATCATAATTATGTAACACCCATAAAAATCAAGCCAATTTAAAACTTTTTCAAATATCCAAAAGTCATTAGTTATTACAAAATGTTTTCAAAATAGTTTAGTATCAGATGATCGCAGAACCCATAACTCCAAAACACGAGGATGTGTACGGTCACGCCTTCGCCTTGCCAAGACATCTGAAGCACCTGAAACAATAAACTGAAACCGTAAGCACAAAGCTTAGTGAGTTCCCCCAAAATACACATACCCACAACAATACACATATAATCATAAACAGCATACAATGGGTCCAGTCAACCATCGAGTTGGAATACCCCAGGCCCGCAACCAACAGGTTGGAATGCCAACATACTATGAGTCCAATCATCCTCGGGATGGAATACTCAAGGCCCACAACCAACAGGTTGGAATGCCCGAATCTATTGGCTTTCGCACAAAGCAGATAAGCCTCAACCGCCACACAAATATGTGCACACACACACACACACACACACACATATATATATATATATATATATATATATATATATATATATATATATATATATATATATATATATATATATATATATATATATAACAGATAATCACATAACAGTCTATAGACAACAACTAATCTAACGGATCATACCACATAGCACATAATACCATCCTATCTACCAGGATACCGATCTAACAGATCATACCACACACTACATAATATTATCCTACCCTCTAGGATACCGATCTAACAGATCATACCACATACCACATAATATTATCCTACCCTCTAGGAGACCGATCTAACAGATCATACTAGCATAACATAACCAGATAACAATCCAAAGGGTCGGCCTTGGTGCCTTAGACCCTTGAGTATAGTGAGGATAACTCACCTGGTACTGCTGAAGTCCCGCAGATGAAACTCTAGCTGCTGGTTGACAGATTCCCGAACTGCCAACATCAAACAACACCGAGTTAGTAATTGGGCTCCAAGCCTAAGGTCCAACTCACACTCCAAAGGCCCAAAATCCAAGTAATGAGCCAAAGCCCAACATGTGGCCCAATTTTCCAGATTGGGCCCAGACCTCTACATGGTCTTTCCTTAAGGCTCGTTCAATTATTCTAGTCCAAACTGTTAGTATTCCCACGGCCTAATATCACATAATCATAAAGGCCCAGTTATGGCCCATCTATGGCCCAATTTTCCATATTGGGCCTAAGTCCTTCACATGGGCCTTACTCTAAAACTCATCCAATTATTTTAGTCCATTTACTTGTTCTTGGATAGCCCATCAATAGTCCCACCACCAAAGCCCAAAAGAAAGGCCCAACTCAAGGCCCAATAGGAAGGCCCAAATGAATTTAGGGTTTTCACATGAAATGACAATTAGGGTTAAGTGTTCCTACTTAACCCATTAAGGACTTAATCCATTAAGTCCATTATTGCCTTAGATTAATTTTCCAATGATTATTAATTAATATTTTAACTTTACTAAATAATTCTCGTTCGTGTCCCGATCAATTCCCAAAATTAGGGTTCCACATAAAATGACAATTAGGGTGAAGTGTTTCTCACTTAACCCATTAAGGACTTAATCCATTAAGTCCACCACTCTTCTAAATAAATCATATGGTGTGATTGGGCTTAACACATAGTCCAATTCCAAAGGCCCAAATGTGGGTCCCGAAGTCCAAAGCCTATAAATCCAATCTTAGGGTTTTCTAAACCCTAATTAGGGTTTCCAATCTCGTCTTAGCCCAATAGGCCCAATAGCTAAGTCCTTTGATCAATTAAGGTTCATTAGGCCCATTAGGGTTTCACTAGGCCCATTAGTAACATGTTTGGGCTTTTAGGTCAATTACGGCTTCATTGGGCCCATTAGGGTTTCAAGCATCCCGAACGAATCAAACACAACAAGGCAAAGCACACCGCCACCCGACACGGTGGACGGTGGCGGCAGGAGGCGGCAGCCACCACCTTACGGTGGTGGTTTTGAGCTTTCTTTTTATTATTCCACTTTCTAATTACATTGTACAAATCTTTAATCCCAAAATAAACACACACTTAAGGGAATAAACACACACACACAGCCACCTTGTGGTGGCCGGCGGTGGCAGATGGTGGCAGCCACCATGGCTGGAGGCCATGGTGGTCCCTTTTACACTTCCGTCCAACAAAGCACACATTAACACGTCTTTTGTTGCAAAATAAACCCAGCCACCCACCTGGTGGCGATGGTAACACAATAAGTCCGGCAGCAGCGGCGGTCGACGACAGCAGCTCTGTTATCGGTGGCAACCACCATGGCCGACCACCATGGTGGTGTTTCGTGACTTCTCTTCGACAGAAACCACACGTACTCGCGACCTCATCATGAACCATGAACCACAGCGGTGGCTGACGGCGACAAATGGCGTTGGCAGCAGCTTCACAGAGGAACAGTCGCATGGCGGCATCCACAAAGACAAAATCGATCATCAGCAGCTCGACCGACCCTCCCACGACCGCAACGTCGGTCCCTGCGGTTTTCCCTAGTTAGATACGACGTCCAACGACGGGCTAGAAGAAGCTAAGGCGGCTGAGAATAAAGAGAAGGGGAAGGGCGGCGGTTGACGATGGCGTTCCAGCTTCGGCACGAGGGCAACGCTTGTGGTTGGTGCTCGAACTCGTCAAGGTGGCAGCGGCCGGCGATGGGGATACAACGTCGGCAGCGGAGATGGTCCATCGAGAGGGTGGCGGATGGGAAAGGGGAGGTATAAGGGTGGCGGCCGATGTTGTGTCTAGGGTTAGGGTTGTTGACGGGCAATCAAACAGTTAAATACCCGGCTCCATGCAAACATATAGAGAAAATGACAGAACTGGTCCCTCCCATTCCAATCTTTTCAAACAAAGTCCAATAATTACCATTTAGACCCCTCCATGACAAATTCTTTTTAACTTAGGTACATAATTTACTCTTTTAGCCCCAACCATTCAAAAACCTTTCATATTAAGTCCAAATGATACCAAACGCCCCCTGACTTCTAAAATCCTTTTCAAAATAAGTCCCGAAATTACACTTTAACCCCTGGAGGTTCAAACCTTGTCATTTGGCTTCCCCAAACTAACACCCCACTAAATATTATTCGATTTTGGGCTATAATAATACGAAATAACAATAAAAATCACTTCTCGGGGTTCTGGGTTTATTATTTGATTATTATATTTAAATGAGATGTTACAACTCTCCCCCACTTAAATTTGATTTCGTCCTCGAAATCGTTTCTTCTCATTCCTTACACGCCAAAAAACTTGAACTACAATCCCGAGCATAACCCTAGCCTTTCCAAGGCAACCGTAACCAACCCTCGCGGGGTTCTAAAACCTGAAAATAACGAATCCCTTGCAATATGATCACATTTACACGATCCAAAATCTGAAGTCTCGAGATGGTCTAGCTTCCTGACCGACTGCCCACACTGGATCATTGTCGAATGCATTGCACTTAACTCCCAACTGGCTACTCAACTTCTGATAACCTGAGGTTCCCAGTAGAAAACAGAATCACAAATCCCTCACTGCTAACTATGATCCTTTTCTTGACAAGAGATTAAGTACTCCTTCACGAGAAACTCGTTCTGGTAATCAATTCCCAGGGATATAATGAACAACGGGGTGTAAACTGGGAGATGAACCCTTTTTGGATCAACCAGACAATGTTTCCTTTAGTTCCCGAACCACATACATATAATAACCGGTTCATAAGCACAAATATTCATACCTGGCCCAATCAGCCTCGGGCTGGAATACCAGGCATTCCTACGACGGGTCCAGTCATCCCTAGGATGGAATACCCTCGTATCACGCACATGTTTGGTCCAATCAACCCTCGGGTTGGAATACCAAACATGTCAGTTCCACTCAATCGTAGGGTCCGGTCATCCTCACAATGGAATACCCTAGATTGGAATACTACTTTATACATAACTCGGGTCTAACCCATAACTTGAAATCCAAGGACCTATCCTTGCATCTCATCTAAAATCCTCTGATTCGTCACAACCGAGTAACACTCACTTGAAATACCGGGTTCCGGCCCGGTCGCGGAGCTAAAGGACTCCCATATAGTTGCCTCACACGACTTCCGAACGAAATCCTTCCCTGGAACTAGTTACCACTAGTTATAATGCCTCTACGACTCTAACAACCTCCTGATCCAACCGATCGGATCCATGCGTCAAATCCTGTCGTTACCAAATCCACGGCTAAAAGCGATTGCTACATGACCAATGGTACCCTTACATCACAAGAAACCTTAAGCAATCCATTGCTTCGTTGGTTTCATAATTGTAGTGACGTTCCTACAGTCTTATCACTGGCTTAACCAGGTCTAATCCCTCGGGGGAAACCCATAAACCCGTCCGTGGATTTCCATATCCTCACTGCTACACCCGAACGGGTGGTTACTACTGTCCCTTCCGCGTCCTAACAACGCGCTCATGCTATCTACCAACCTAGTGAATGTTGCGGCTACACCCACAAACTTACGTCACTCTAGCACTATCTGCTAACCTGGAGAATGCTACGACTACACCCGCAGACTTACAGCACTTTCCATACCGGTCGAGCACGCACTCGACCTAACACACAACTGAACTTAATTCATGGCTAGAATCCCAACCTAATTTCCCCAGGTCCTACTATCAAGCACCGAGGAGAAGCGATTCATATCCTGGGGAGTTTTACCGAACTCCCAACTCACACAACACTCAAACCAAGCAGCCCCTAGGGTTGTCTTCCTTCCTGAAAACGATGCGAAACTTATCCCAGTTTCAAAACCGATCCTGCTTCTGCGTTTCGGGACGATTCTCCCCCACTTAAATTCAACTAAGTCATCACAATACATGAAAATTTGAGAATTCCCAATCCTTCTCACTTTCCAACGATCGATCTGATGACAACCAGACCTTTCCAAATAGTACTCCTTTACTAGCCAACCGCAAATGATCACACGCTTCTAATAACTAGATGAACACTTCCTCAATCCCCAGGAAACCAACAGTCCCTAAAGCTCGAATGATCCCACACCCAAATCTTGAAGTCCAAAAACAGATGCTCCAACTAATATCTCAACAACGAGCTACTTCCCTTGGTGCCTTCCCCCGCCAGTCAATAACGGTTACTAAAACCACTGAATCCTGACAATGCTGAATAACCATCATGTGGGACCTTGTCTGCAGACCTCCCATATAATACCCTTCTTCCCAAAGTGCTCCAACAAATCTCCCGCTCTCGGCTCTAGAAATCATATCATTCAGGGTCTCGCACCCTGACTCACTCACCAGCTCGATCATCCACAGCTGAACTACAGTAGTTGAAACAACCTTTGCCCTTAATCAGGCTATAACTACTCCCAATACATTGTCTACAATCCCAAAAGTGCAATAGATCGTACAATCAATCCTTATCGCCTGATACAAGAGATCCAAGGCGAACTGGACCTCCAAAATACTTATGCCACATCGACCCACCCGCGCTTACCAGCGCTAAACCACTGTCGCCAATCCCGGCGACCAACTGACTCCGAGCTAGAATACAACCTGATCCTGGGGTCACAAGCCTGCTCAATCCTTCGAGCTCGTAAACTGAAAGGGCACATTCCTTGCCCTAGAAAACAACATTCCAATCCAATCAATTAACCATTCTAATTCCAGCTGCATAACTCCAGCTGAACATAATCATTACTCCTTTCCGGAGTCCCTGCGACTCACATTCCGGCCTCGACCAAAACCCACGAAGCCTCAAATCTATAAATGCATGTGCTAGACTCTCCCACTTACCAGCGGAATGTAACAAGTACAGAACATCTCCCTGATCCCAGGTGACTGCAGCCCTCTGCTCATCAGAATATGTCCCAGTAACAAGTCCCGGTACTAGAAAGCTCGCCCAACTCCTCTCCCTGCCGTGGTTACAGCTGTTGAAGATTTGCGGCAGCCGTCTCAGCACTGGCTGCATGGCGCTCAACAAATACTCAAGCATGACGGTCTTGTAAGACCCAGCCATCTCTGGAATCTGTCCCTGGACGATCTCGATCACCTCCTCCTGGATGATCTCCCTGACACGATCCTCTGACAAAACCGGCCTATCCTGGCTGCCAGCTCCCGGTCCTGATCCGGATCCGATCTCAAGACGTCTCATAACCATCATTCTAATAATACACCAGAAAGATCTCTGATGACCCATATGATGACAGGGAACCAACTCTCAATTAAACCCTAGGGGTTGTGACTTCCTTGATACGCGTATGGGTCCTGTGCTTTCAGTAGTACGGGCCCATACTACCTTCCACACCTACCCATATTTGTCTCAAGTATCACCACAACGCCGTAACTATATACATAACCTGACAAGCGCTCAATCCTCGCTCCTAGAGGAATGCTAAATATCTCATAACTGGCCTCCCGGCCTCTCACAGCCCACCCATCCATGAAACTTCCACCAACCTTGTAGCACTAGTGTATTCTAGCCATACATAACGCTGGACCCTATAGACTTTCAAATATATGATCCTACCCTAAGTCCCTAATCAACAAGAACAGAACATAAGGCCAAATCAAACATTCTCTGGCTATAAGATCTTAATTATGTACAGCCGTGATACATACACAAACAACTACAGTAATGATGTCAATTTCATATAGAGAAAACCCTAGGCTAGCAGGCATCATATAATCAAGCAATTCTATCATGCAATTCCTGAAGATCCCTAGCCTAGTACTAGCATGATGTTCTAACATATCACAATATCAAATAACTGTATGGTATTTTGGGGTCTACTTACTGGCTCCGGCTGATCGTACACTTCACATCCTCTTTTACTTATTTTGAAAACCATTTAAAATCATTTTGAAAATCTGTCCTTGATTTGAGACTGGATTCACACGAGTGTTCCTCCAATTCACTCAAACCAAGGCTCTGATACCAACTTGTAACACCCATAAAAATCAAGCCAATTTAAAACTTTTTCAAACATCCAAAAGTCATTAGTTATTACAAAATGTTTTCAAAATAGTTTAATATCAGAGTATCCCGGAACCCATAAGTCCAAACCACGAGGATGTGTACGGTCACGCCTTCGCCTTGCCAAGACATCTGAAGCACCTGAAACAATAAACTGAAACCATAAGCACAAAGCTTAGTGAGTTCCCCCAAAATACACATACCTACAACAATACACATATAATCATAAACAACATACAGTGGGTCCAGTCAACCATCGGGTTGGAATACCCCAGGCCCGCAACCAACAGGTTGGAATGCCAACATACTATGAGTCCAATCATCCTCGGGATGGAATACTCACGGCCCACAACCAACAGGTTGGAATGCCCAGGTCTATTGGCTTTCACACAAAGCAGATAAGCCTCAACCGCCAAACAAATATGTGCACACACACACACACACACACATATATATATATATATATATATATATATATATATATATATATATATATATATATGTATATGTATATATATAAAACAGATAATCACATAACAGTCTATAGACAACAACTGATCTAACGGATCATACCACATAGCACATAATACCATCCTATCTACCAGGATACCGATCTAACAGATCATACCACATACTATATAATATTATCCTACCCTCTAGGATACCGATCTAACAGATCATACCACATACCACATAATATTATCCTACCCTCTAGGATACCGATCTAACAGATCATACTAGCATAACATAACCAGATAACAATCCAAAGGGCCGACCTTTGTGCCTTAGACCCTTGAGTATAGTGAGGATAACTCACCTGGTACTGCTGAAGTCCCGCAGATGAAACTCCAACTGTTGGTTGACAGATTCCCGAACTGCCAACATCAAACAACACCCAATTAATAATTGGGTTCCAAGCCCAAGGTCCAACTCACACTCCAAAGGCCCAAAATTCAAGTAATGGGCCAAAGCCCGACATGTGGCCCAATTTTCCAAATTGGGACCAGACCTCTACATGGTCTTTCCTTAAGGCCCGTTTAATTATTCTAGTCCAAACTATTGGTATTCCCATGGCCCAATATCACATAATCATAAAGGCCCAGTTATGGCCCATCTATGGCCTAATTTTCCAAATTGGGCCCAAGTCCTTCACATGGGCCTTACTCTAAAACCCATCCAATTATTTTGGTTCATTTACTTGTTCTTGGATAGCCCATCAATAGTCCCACCATCAAAGCCCAAAAGAAAGGCCCAACTCAAGGCCCAATAGGAAGGCCCAAATGAATTTAGGGTTTTCACATGAAATGACAATTAGGGTTAAATGTTCCTACTTAACCCATTAAGGACTTAATCCATTAAGTCCATTAGTGCCTTAGATTAATTTTCCAATGATTATTAATTAATATTTTAACTTTACTAAATAATTCTTGTGCGTGTCCCGATCAATTCCCAAAATTAGGGTTCCACACAAAATGACAATTAGGGTTAAGTGTTTCTCACTTAACCCATTAAGGACTTAATCCATTAAGTCCATCACTCTTCTAAATAAATCATATGGTGTGATTGGGCTTAATACATAGTCCAATTCCAAAGGCCCAAATGTGGGTCCCAAAGTCCAAAGCCCATAAATCCAATATTAGGGTTTTCTAAACCCTAATTAGGGTTTCCAATCCCGTCTTAGCCCAATAGGCCCAATAGCTAAGTCCTTTGATCAATTAAGGTTCATTAGGCCCATTAGGGTTTCACTAGGCCCATTAGTAACATGTTTGGGCTTTTAGGTCAATTAGGGCTTCATTGGGCCCATTAGGGTTTCAAGCATCCCGAACGAATCAAACACAACAAGGCAAAGCACACCGCCACCCGACACGGTGGACGGTGGCGGCAGGAGGCCGCAGCCACCACCTTACGGTGGTGGTTTTGAGCTTTCTTTTTATTATTCCACTTTCTAATTACATTGTACAAATCTTTAATCCCAAAATAAACACACACTTAAGGGAATAAACACACACACAGCCACCTTGTGGTGGCCGGCGGTGGCAGATGGTGGCAGCCACCATGGCTGGCGGCCATGGTGGTCCCTTTTACACTTCCGTCCAACAAAGCACACATTAACACGTCTTCTGTTGCAAAATAAACCCAGCCACCCACCTGGTGGCGATGGTAACACAAGAAGTCCGGCAGCAGCGGCGGTCGACGACAGCAGCTCCGTTATCGGCGGCAACCACCATGGCCGACCGCCATGGTGGTGTGTCGTGACTTCTCTTCGACAGACACCACACGTACTCGCGACCTCATCATGAACCATGAATCACAGCGGTGGCTGACGGCGACAAATGGCGTTGGCAGCAGCTTCACGGAGGAACAGTCGCATGGCGGCATCCGCAAAGACAAAATCCATCATCATCAGCTCGATCGACCCTCCCACGACCGCAACGTCGGTCCCTGCGGTTTTCCCTAGTTAGATACGACGTCCAACGACAGGCTAGAAGAAGCTAAGGCGGCTGAGAATAAAGAGAAGGGGAAGGGCGGCGGTTGACGATGGCGTTCCAGCTTCGACGCGGTGGCAACGCTTGTGGTTGGTGCTCGAACTCGTCAAGGTGGCAGCGGCCGGCGATGGGGATACAACGTCGGCAGCGGAGATGGTCCATCGAGAGGGTGGCGGCCGGGAAAGGGGAGGTATAAGGGTGGCGGCCGATGTTATATTTAGGGTTAGGGTTGTTGACGGGCAATCAAACAGTTAAATACCCGGCTCCATGCAAACATATAGAGAAAATGACAGAACTGGTCCCTCCCATTCCAATCTTTTCAAACAAAGTCCAATAATTACCATTTAGACCCCTCCATGACAAATTCTTTTCAACTTAGGTACATAATTTACTCTTTTAGCCCCAACCATTCAAAAACCTTTCATATTAAGTCCAAATGATACCAAACGCCCCCTGACTTCTAAAATCCTTTGCAAAATAAGTCCCGAAATTACACTTTAACCCCTGGAGGTTCAAACCTTGTCATTTGGCTTGCCTAAACTAAGACCCCACTAAATATTATTCGATTTTGGGCTATAATAATACGAAATAACAATAAAAATCACTTCTCGGGGTTTTGGGTTTATTATTTGATTATTATATTTAAATGGGATGTTACACTTCATGATAGCCTATTTTCACACCCCAAAACCAAGAACGGCGGAAACGTTCAGGGGTGGAGGACGTCATGTAAAGTATCATAACAGTGCAAAGTAGTAAACAAGCAACAACATCATCCATTGCATTAAGAGTAAAGTTTTAATACATGAGTGTTCTTTCATAGTAATAAGACACCAAAATATGTAATCAAAATAAAAGACGAGTCTTGTCTGTGCCCCGTCTTCTCAAAACCTGGTCATCGTACCTGTCTAATGGTGACCTGAGAATACAAGTTATTTTGAAAGTGTAGATCAGCATAAAGCTGGTGAATTCATAAGTATTATGGTGCCATTGATTTGAAAAGTTGTTATGAAAGACTTGCAAATATTTGATGAAACATTTAGTATAAGTGTGAAAACCCTAGAAAATCCCATATTTCCTACTAGTATAAAAGGTAGTCTTCTACCAAGACCTGAATGCTTTGAAAGTTGCATTTCTGTATCAATGAAAGTTTTTCCCCTATGTGACTATTATTATAAATATATAGTCTACCTCATCGTTTATGTGAATGTGTCAAAAAATAAAAGTAAAAGGGAAAATATATAATCATTTAAGTATTATCCTTTGGTACTAGGATAAACACGGCATAGTAATTGCCGAATAGTATTAACCGTAGACATCCGCCGATGTGCATTTTCCCTCTATAGCTAACAGCTGGGTGTAGAATGGTTAGTCTCGTACATATATAATAGTATCTACACATATAATATGTAATAGTATCTCATCATATAGTATCTATGTAACAGAATCCATGTAAAAGTATCCATGTAATGGTATCCATGTAATGGTATCTCTTCATATTGCATGTAATGTATTAGTATAGACTCATGAATGAACTGACTCTTGTGTAATTCCTTGTAATAGGAATAGCAGTTTGTATCCCCTAAACTATACCTATAATAGTTTACTGGAATGTAAATTGAATGTCCAAGTAGGTTTATACACCCTTGCTACACAAGAGTGTTGGAACTGAAGAAAGAATGAAAGCTCTCATATCAATACATATGTATATGAAACATAAGTGTATAGATATGGTTTTTAACAATAAGTTGAAAGAGGTTTTGTAAAACATTTAAGAGTTTTGAACAATAAATAATGATGACTTGATGTCAGTTTATAAAAAGATTCAAAAGTAAATCATTTGATAACAAAGTATAAAACAGCCGAAAACTATTGTATCTATCACATTTTGAAGTATGTGAAATCAGTTGGTTGAAAACACAGTTATAAATCACATGTGATTGATTCTATAACTTCCTGTTTTCTACTTGTATTCCCCCCCCCCCCATGAAAGCATTTAAAATCATTTAAAAGATTGATTAAGGGGTATGAACTCACCTGTAGTGGGTGGTTGTGGATGAACTGAATGATGTAGGATCCTAAGTGTCAAGTGAAGACTTGTACACACGCAATGATCCTAGTTAACATATAATCACATATATGTATCCAATTAGTCATAAAACAACTAATTAACCAAGTTTAAGACATCCTAAGACATGTAAAACACTTGATTTAAGTGATATAAGTCATAAGGATTGCATCTAAGGGTGGTAGGACCTTGCTATTGAGTTTGGGGTTCAAGGGTAAACTCCTTTGGAGTTCACGGTTTTGTGACCATAACTCCTTGAGTTTACGGTCGTAAACCCATGAGTTTACGACCGTAAACTCATGTTTCTTGACCATTTTGTTTTCTGAAGCCTTAAAGATCACAAGAAGCATTCCTACTTCATGTTTAAGCCTTAGGAAGAGGTTAGGGCACCATTTCACTCCTTTTTAGGAGTTTACGGTCCTTGGACCATTTCCCTTTGGGTTTACGGCCGTAAACCCAAATGGTTTGTGGTCTTTTGATGTTTTCAAGTCCTAAACACATTAAGGAAGGGATCTAGGCTAGTTTCCAAGGCTGAGAAGGGACTAGGGCACACTTTGGCACCTTTTTTAGGGTTTACGGTCCAAGGTGTTCTTAGACCGTAAACACCTTTGATCCTTGGTTTCCTTGGTGTTTTCTTGATGTATAGAAGTGTAACAAGCCTTATTATACTCTAGGATAGAAGTACTTACAAGATAGAGGCTTGAAAAGGTGCTAAAAGTCCAAGAACACCAGTGTGTGTTCTTGGTGTTCTTGGTGAAACTTGAAGATCTAACCTTTTGGAATGATTTCACGGATGGAAGTGTGTTAAATCACTAGATTAAGTAATATATCAACTTATTAGGGCTAGAAACACTTACAAGTTGAAGATCTTGAAGAATTGTTGGATGATACTTGAGAGAGAATTTGATTTTGGGTCTTGAAAATGTGAAAAGTGGTAAAATATGACTAAGTGTCATATTTATACCCCCTTTTAGGGTTTACGGCCGTAAACACCCTTGTTTAGGCCGTAAACTCCAAACTCTTGGAGTTTTGGAATATTATTGTTGCACAATAAACCCTAGGGCATCCTCTCTCCTGATATCTCCTGAAGTACTAACTTAAAAATACTCAAACTTATTTCTAAAAGCTTGAAAGTTAGCAGAAACAGTTCTGACTTCCATTGAAGTGAATGGTTGTACAGAATAGAAATTTCGGGTTGTCACACCTATCCTCCTAGTGAATGCTATGGCTTCCCCGTAGTCTTACAACACTTCGACATCCTCCATGGACCCACCCCATGGTCTTACTGTCTAACTACCACGCCAACCAGGATCATCATGAGTTGAACTCGCATCCGACTATACCCCAATCAGGTGTTTGGGTCATGCTTCGAACCCCAAAGCCTTCATCAGAAAAGAACACGCAGAGAAGCTCTAACACAACCCTTAACCTAGATCCAATCACACGTCTGCCAAGTGTTATTATGAATGCGTCAACCTATCGTTGAAAGTTTCTAAACCTCAAACCTTGTGCGACCTCTATCTAGACAGCCACTTGAACTGACTTCCCTCTCGACTAGGATGTGGAATTCTCCTTGGTTCCGCACATGATTCTATCCCCAGATATCCAAATGGTTCTCTCCCACTTGGATTTAGCTACACAATGCCCATCTTACTGGAAACAACGAATATTGAATCCCTTTGTCGGACTGACGGATCACCTACCCAACATCCCACTTACCGAAGGATCTATACAATCCTAACCATCTTCAACCGATACAATTTCGAAATTTCTTGACACTTCCAATGTTTGAACAAGCCCACGTGGCCGCCATCATCATCCACTTGCTACCACTCCTTCCCTAGCAACGGTAGCGATCGGACCCAAAAGTCTTTCTATAAACGATCGTCATCCTTGCTGAGGGATGCAACACTTCTGAACTTTGACTTTGTTGCTGAATTAATCACGCTAATCTAACTACTGATCTTCCAAGAGATACCCCTAAATTTTTTCCACCAATGGCCCACAACAAACTGACTGACCATCTAAATCTAGCTCAACAAGATGTGCCCCACTCATAACTCTCGGCATGCGAAAATGGCATATATCAATCCTTGATAATATAGACCAGGCAATAACAAAGAACTAAGCCAAAGATTATGCTTACACATACCAGCACATGATTCCAAAGTGCATATATATATATATATATATATATATATATATATATAAGGCATGAAGAAAACAAAAGATAACATACCCGCGATAGCATCTGAGAAACTCTGGCCTCCCCCGACTGACACTGTAATGCTCGGCTCCTTACTGCTGGGGCTCTTTCCCTACCCCCACGACCGTCAGTGATCCTCAAAGTAACTGGAGCAGGTGCACTCACTGCTCCAACCCTCAACATCGTACAGTCAGCCTTCTTGTGGCCCACCTGGTTGTAGTGAAAACACATCGGAACCAAACCACGGGGGAAATCCCTACGAAAATTACCCATCAGACCACAAATGAAACACCCCTTTATGTCTCCCGACAGCCACCCTCATGGGTCCTCCCACACTTGGCACAACGGCCCCGACCCTGATGGCCTCCGAAACACGAATCTTGAGTCTTGGGCCTCTTATCCTGGCCCACTGCAATCTGAATTTGCTCTAGCTTCCTCTTCCCGTGGTAATTCAAATTAATCTCCCGCTCTCGAGCTCTAACTCTCATGTCCTCCAAGGTCTGACAAGCTAAAAAGCTAACAAACTCCCGGATATCGTCTCGCAACATATCATGGTACCTTGTCTTCTTCGTCTCCTCGTCTGTGGCATACTGCTGGACCAAAAGCGTCCTCTCCCAAAACTTGGCGGTGATCTCCGCCACAGTCTCAGTTGTCTGGCGAATGTCCCGAAACTCCCCCGCCAACTGTTGCACCTCAATGGTTGGGGAAAACTCCGCCCTAAACCGGGTGACAAACTGATCCCAAGTCATCGTCTTAATGACTTCGCCTCCTAAAGCGAAATCTACGTCCTCCCACCAATCTCGAGCTCTGCCTTTCATAAGACAAGAAGCAAATATAGTCGTCGACCCCTCAGGGCAGAAACTCGTCTGGAATGCGTTCACCATATCCGCTAACCACCTCGTACTATAAATCGGGTCCTTCTCCTCAAAGAACTTGGGAGCTCCATAAGCATGAAACTCGTGTAAGGAAAGAGTGCGAGCTCCCACAATGGCCATAATCTCAATGTGGAATGTGCCCATACGCTCATCCAGAATGTCCATAATCCCCTCCTTAACCGTCTCGAAGATCACATGAGTCTGCTCTAAAATACCGTGGGTGATCTCCGACGAGATGAAATCCCGCATCTGCTTATCAATCGGCTTAGTGTCAGCACCTGATCCCGAACCAGATCCTCCGCCACAAGTGCTCATCACCCTACTGAAGAGCAACCATACAATAATCAGATACCAAAGAATCCTCATCCACAGGCTTCCTAGATTCTCCGTGACGCCCCTGGATTCGAGTATGGATCATGTGTTTTCAATAGTACGGGCCCAATACTACCTTCCACACCTATCCATACTTTCCTCAAGTGTTATCCTGAATCTTCCAAGTCGCCTTCTCAATTCGGTACTCCAAGTACCTGCTAATCAACACAACCAAACCCACTAAAGCACTTCCTAGGCTCTCCTAGGTTCCAACCTCACCCTGCCATCAACTGTTGAAGAACTCCCACTAATATCAGCTAACCAATTCATGAATATAATCACATGCCATAATGTAACGTCCCAAAAATATGACCCAAAAATTTCATTTTAAAATTAATAAAACGGTATTCTGAAAAATTGTCATACAACCAAGAAAGACCAAAGTGTATCACTACATCATAAAATATCAGAGTAAATCTAAAACACGGAATAAAGTGGTGTGTGCTCTGCAATCATCTCGGGCTTTTCCCCTTCGAACCAAAAGTACCTGAAACATAAATTGAAAACTGTAAGCACAACGCTTAGTGAGTTCCCTAAAATACCACATACCATACATAATAAACACATATTGTTCCCCCGCCCGACATCGAGTCCCACCCGGCCTCGGGCCCCACCTTGACATCGAGCCCCGCTCGGTTTACAGATCTGTCAATCACCAGGCCCCGCCTGACATCGGGCCCCGCCCAATATACATATAATCATATAAACATGTAATAATACTAACACATGCGATAATCACAAAGATAACATCATACAATACAGTCATCGGGCCTCCCATCCACAAGTATTACATTATAAGGACCAAAATGCAATAAATCTCAATATAAGGGTAAAAAATAAAAGTACCTCAAAACATGATGTTACAATTGGGATTAGTGAAAGATATAGCTTTCATTACCATATTATCATAAAGATTAATAAGTTATAATATTATAGGTTAATACTTGATAGAAGCGTTACATGCTAGTTGGATCGCCAGTAGGATCGCCGAAATAACTGTCAGTCTTCTTAATAACTGTCCAAGTGAGTTATCTCGCTATACTATGTATTACAATATATATGTTCATGTATGTTAGGATAAAGAGCTAGTAGTTGATAGTATAATCTCTAGGTGCGCAAGTCTAAACTGGTAGAGTATAAAGTATAAATGTATTTGTACTAGTAGAGTCTGAAGTGCAATCTCTAAGCTCACGTA
This sequence comes from Lactuca virosa, assembly GCF_052849685.1. NCBI lineage: Eukaryota > Viridiplantae > Streptophyta > Magnoliopsida > Asterales > Asteraceae > Lactuca > Lactuca virosa. Next base: position 28,379,979 of record NC_136430.1, on the reverse strand, counting down.
TACCCGTGTTGAAGACGAAATGGTTGGGCCGTAAGTCTAAAATACACATATTATTGGCAGATAGTGATCCATTGTTTGTATACATGTATATGTATTGTGGTATATGGTTTTTGGGCAACTCACTAAGCTTCGCGCTTACCAAGTTGATTGTAAATGTTTTTCAGGTACTTCATTGATTTATAATAATGACAAGGTTTGACTGTAGACATGCACATTCACAACATGTTTCCACATGGTGTAATTATATTATGATATATTTTGATAAATAAAAATGAAAAAAAACCGGGTTGAAAACCGGGACATTATAATATCTCTCTTTTCAGTAAAGGTCAGTGCACCAAAGAAAGTTTTGTATGCCTTTGCTTCCATAAACGTGTGAGGTGTGACTTATGGATTGTTGTGCAAATATACAACAAATTGGGTGAATCGTTATTTTTGGTGGTGCTTTTTCAGTTAATGGGAATACTTGTGCTACAGTAGAAGAAACCCAAAAAATGGATGGAAACATTTCATCAAGCAAAACAATAGGTAGAAAGAATTGAAATCTTTATTACTTAATTCGATTACATATTTTTCTTTTTTCGTAATATTGGGTATTTTAGTTTACATGTACTTTTTTGTAATATTGGGTGTTATGTTTATATTTAGCATCCTACTTTGATGAAAAAAAGTTCACATGTATGGTGTTCATTTCTAGCATCTTACTTTGATGAATATTTTTTCAAAGGTTTGATGTTGTAATTTAAAGAAATGATAAAAGAAGGGTAAAATAAATTGTTATTATTCAGTCCAACAATTTAGAGGTTCTAACCAAACAACATGTTAAAGTTCAGATCTTAAAAATTTAAACCTCTTAAAAATTCAGATCCCGTTAAACGGCCCCTTAGTCTTTAAACTCAATATTTCTCTCTCTCTCTCTCTCTCTCTCTCTCTCTCTCTCTCTCCTTGAAGATTGCAATCAGGAAGGAAGGAGTCATTCCCTCCCAACCTACTCAACACACTTCCACATCAGTTTTTTTCTCTCTTTTTCTTTATTTTTCTCAACCCACAACACATGTTAATCCTATCTTTTTCAACCCACTCAATTATATAAAAAAATACAAAACAACTAAGGTACAAGTCTTAAAACACATGGTATAAGAGAAAATGAGAGAGAGAAACTATAGAGAAATGATGAAGCGGGTTAGTGAAACCAATTAAACAACCCACTACTCCCAACCCACCGAAGAGGGAGTGATATCTTAGAGGTACGAGTTGTAGTTCTATTGCTAATTAAGACTTGTACCTTACTTTTTTTATATTTTTGTAATTGAGTGGGTTGAAAAATATAGGGTTTCCGTATGTCGTGGTTTGGGAAAGATGAAGAAAAAAAATTTAATTGTGATAGTGGGTTGAGTGGGTTGGGAGGGAATCACTCCTTCCTCCCTCAGAGGGCGTCTCTTCATTTAAAATGTTGTCATTTGAGCGAGACACCACTAACTAGTTACCCTATTACCAAAGGGCTTCTAGCCCAGCGGTATTAGGTGGTGCTCTCCCTCCTTGAGGTCGAGGATTCAAGTCCCGTTGTGGACGTAGGTGGATTTAGGTGTTAGTTTAGGAATAGATTATATATTATATTTGCCGGTTCAAAAAAAAAAAAACTAGTTACCCTATTAATTTTATCTTATACAAAAATGGTCCTTTTATCTTTCTAAATACCATAAGTTAGCACCATTTGACTAGTGAATTAAATAATGAAGTTTTATAACTAAGACTTTTGCCCCCCCCCCTTTTTTTTTTTTTACTAATTTCCTAACAAGTAGGTTGTAGATTGTAGGTCCAATTATTTTTACCAAAGGGCTTGTAGCCCAGCGGTATCAGGTGGTGCCCTCCCTCTTTGAGGTCGAGGGTTTAAGTCCCGTCGTGGACATAGGTGGAATAGGTGTTGTGAGCTTAGGAGTAGATTAAATTTGCCGGTTCAATATATATATATATATATATATATATATATATATATATATATATATTGTTATGAATTAAGCGTAATTAATGTAACTATAAATCAAACCAAACTAGTAAACTTTGATAAGAACTTTAATTGAGAAGAAAGAATATTTAGAGAGAATATGAAAGTTATATCTCTTATAACTTTTGGTGTGTTTCATTCTTTACAATGGAGGGGTATTTATACTACAAATTTTACTAACATATAATTGTAACTAGTTAGAAATGTTGACAAATTTACCATGCACCAATTATTATGTCATCCACCAATTATTTACAACATCACCAATTATTTACAACACTCCCCCTTGGATGACATCATTTTAGCATTCAACTTTGACGTACTGCCTCATTAAAAACCTTGCTAAAGAAAACCCAGTGGGAAAAAAACTTTAGCGAAGGGAAAAAGAGTGCAGTATATAGTTGACTCCCCCTTATTTAGACATCTGTCACATTATATTCTATGCACATGTCGCATTCCGATGCCATGGACATGTTTCCTGAAGATTGCAGTAGGAAGTGCCTTCGTAAAAAGGTCTGTTGCATTGTTACTGGATTGAACATATTTGATTTCAACTTGATGGTTCTTTATAAGCTCTTGAGTGTACTCAAAAAACTTTGGAGGTATATGTTTTGTCCTGTCGCTCTTGATATATCCCTCTTTCATTTGAGTGACACATGCTGAGTTATCTTCATAAATTAAAGTTGGACATGTATCCTTTTCAAGTCCACATGAAGTTAAAACTAGTTGTGTCATCAATCTTAACCATGTACATTCTCTACTAGCTTCATTTAGTGCAATTACTTCAGCATGATTTGAGGATGTGGCAACAAGTGTTTGCTTTTGAGAACGCCAGGAAATTGCAGTACCTCCATTCATGAATACATATCCAGTTTGAGATCTAGCTTTATGAGGATCAGACAAATAACCTGCATCTGCATAACCAATCAAGCCTTGTTTTGAATTGTTAGGGTAAAATAACCCTAAATCACTAGTTCCTCGAAGGTATCGAAAAATATGTTTGATTCCATTCCAATGTCTTTTTGTTGGGGCTGAACTAAATCTTGCTAGCAAGTTTACAGCGAAAGAAATGTCAGGTCTAGTACAATTGGTAAGATACATAAGAGCTCCAATTGCATTTAGATATGGTACTTCTGAACCAAGGACTTCTTCATTTTCTTCGCATGGACGAAATGGATCCTTGTCAATATTTAATGATCTAACAACCATTGGAGTGCTTAAAGGATTTGCATTTTCCATATTGAAACGTTTCAAGACTCTTTCTGTGTAATTTGATTGATGCACAAGTATTCCGTTAGGTATATGCTCAATCTGTAAACCAAGACAATATTTGGTTTTTCCAAGATCTTTCATTTCAAATTCTTTCTTTAAAAGTTCAATCACTTCAAGGATTTCTTTATTCGTTCCAATGATGTTTAGATCATCAACAAAGACTGCTATGATCACATATCCAGATGTTGTTTTCTTAATAAATACACATGGACAAATAGTGTTATTTTTATAACATTTACTTGTCAAATAATCGCTTAAACGATTGTACCACATGCGCCCAGATTGCTTTAACCCATACAAAGATCTTTGTAATTTTATAGAATACATTTCTTTGGGTTTTGCACTTAACGCTTCAGGCATTTTAAATCCTTCGGGGATTTTCATATAGATATCACTATCAAGTGATCCATACAAGTAAGCTGTAACAACATCCATAAGACACATCTCTAAATTTTTAGATACTGCCAAGCTGATTAAATATCTGAAAGTGGTTGCATCCATTACCGGTGAATAAGTTTCTTCATAATCAATTCCAGGTCTTTGAGAGAAACCTTGAGCAACAAGCCTGGCCTTGTATCTTACAATTTCGTCTTTCTCATTTCTTTTTCGTACGGAGATCCATCTATATCCTAATGGTTTCACAACTTTAGGTGTGAGGATAATGTTCCCAAAAACCTTTCTCTTGTTAAGAGAATTTAATTCAACTTGCATAGCTTCCTTCCATTTAGCCCAATCATTTCTTCTTTGACATTCAATGACAGATTGTGGTTCGGGATCATCATTCATAATATCACATCCAACTGAATAAGAAAATATTGCACCTATATTGTCAGTTTCATTTTGGTCACATATTCTATTTGTCTGACCATAATTTAATGCATCATCCTCCTTTCCTGGGGGAATTTGAATAATTCGTGTTTCTCCAGGAACACTTTCATCGTGATCTAGTGCATTTTCTGCTCCTCTTCTTTTTCGTGGGTTCTTATCCTTAGAACCAAATGGCCTTCCACGCTTCAGGCGTGTTTTAGACTCTTGAGTGACTTTATCATCAGATTGTCCATGTGGAATGTCAATTCGAGCTGGAACATTGACAGCTGGTATATATGATTTAGTCACCCTTTTTGTGTTAGTAAATGCATCAGGTAATTGATTTGCCATTTCTTGGAAATGCATTATCTTTTGAACTTCCATGTCACATTGCTTTGTGCGAGGGTCAAGATATGATAAAGTAGGCTCATGCCATGACACATCCTTTTCCAGAATCTTCTTTTCTCCACCTAATGATGGGAAATTTGCCTCATCAAATTGACAATCTGCTAGGCGTGATGTGAAAACATCACCTGTTAATGGTTCAAGATATCTTATAATAGAGACTGACTCATAACCAACATATATTCCCAACCTTCTTTGAGGACCCATTTTTGTCCGTTGAGGTGGTGCAATAGGGACATATACTGCACACCCAAAAATTCTCAAATGGGATATATTTGGCTCTTGACCGAAAGCAAGTTGTAGTGGAGAATATACATGATATGAACTTGGTCTCATGCGTATCAATGATCCAGCATGTAAGATTGCATGGCCCCAAACAAAAACAGGAAGTTTGGTCCTCATTATTAATGGTCTAGCTATTAGCTGGAGACGTTTAATCAGTGATTCAGCTAAACCATTTTGTGTGTGTACATGAGCAACTGGATGCTCAACAATAATTCCTACAGACATACAATAGTCATTAAATGCTTGTGAAGTAAATTCACCAGCATTATCAAGTCTCACTCTTTTGATAGTATAATCAGGGAAATGTGCCCTTAATTTAATAATTTGGGCAAGAAACTTTGCAAATGCCATATTACGAGTTGATAATAGGCAAACATGAGACCATTTGTTGGATGCATCTATTAAGACCATAAAGTATCTAAATGGTCCAGATGGTGGGTGAATCGGTCCACATATATCACCTTGAATTCTTTCTAGAAATCTAGGTGACTCCCTTTCAACTTTCATTGGAGAATGTTTTATAATTAACTTTCCAAGGGAACAAGATGCACATGGTTTTATGCTATTGGATTGAGGAAACTTTTGGTCCTTCAATGGATGCCCGTGTGTATTCTCAATTATCCTTCGCATTATTGTTAATCCTGGGTGGCCCAACCTATCATGCCATAAACTGAATGTCCCAGGATCACAATGTTTTCCTTCTACTACCATATTTGATTCAATCATATGTATATATGTATAATTCAGACCAGAATCAAGTGTTGGTAGTTTTTCAAGCACATGGTTTTTGTCTATAATATACATATATTTCTTATTTTCAATGGTCATAGTTTTTGTGTCATAACCTTTGAAATATATGTCATTGAAACTTAATAAGTTTCTATTAGACTTTGGAGAAAATAAGGCATTTTCTATACAAAAGCTTGTACCATTTGGTAATATAAAATGGGCTTTCCCGGTTCCCTCTATCAAGTCTGCAGGACCTGATATTGTATGTATGACTGTTTTTGTTGGTACTAATTCTGAAAAATATTTCTTTGATTTCAGAATAGTATGTGTACTACCACTATCTGCTATACAAAGATCTCCAATCTTTTCTTGGTGTTGTGCTCCAGTTGGGACTCATATTAAACTTCACATATAAAAGGAATAATAAGTGAATAAACATAATCATAATTATTATTAAAAAGAAAGCTTATTTATTGTAGGAAAGACATTACATGAAAAACAAACGAAGGAAAAACAGTTTTACTAGAACAATAATAGATTTTTTTTTTAGTTTATGTCTTCCATGTCATTATAGAAATCAGCAACATTTAGCGGAGTGAATTCAACATTATCAATGAGGTTTGCTTCTTTTCCTTTTCCTTTAATGGACTCTTGATAAAGTTGACAAAGATGTGCAGGTGTACGACAGGTCCTTGACCAATGGCCTGTGCTACCACATCTATAACATGAACCATCAGATTTTTGTGATGTCCCAGTGTCATGCCTTGCCACTTTGGCCTTATCTTGTGTGTGGACATTGTTTCTTTGTGAATATTGGTAATTATTTCTTTTCTGGCCACGACCACGATTATTACCTTGTCCACGACCAGAATTATGGTTCTGATTATGGCTTTGGTTTCGATTAAAATAGCCACGGCCTCGCCCTCGACCACGACCTTGCCCTCGTCCACGTGTATTGTTTCGATGACCATCAATATTTGTAGCATTTGCTTCAGGAAGTGCTACTGATCCCGTTGGACGAGATTCATGGTTTTTCATTAAGAGTTCATTGTTTTGCTCTGCAACGAGCAGACATGCATTCAGTTCAGAATATCTTGTGAACTTTTGCATCCGATATTGTTGCATCAAAGTAAAGTTTGTTGCATGAAATGTTGAGTAAGTTTTCTCCAACATATCTTCATCAGTAACCTCTTGTCCACAATACTTGAGTTGTGAACATATTCTGAACAAAGCTGAGTTGTATTCATTTACTTTCTTGAAGTCTTGAAATCTTAGTGTTCTCCATTCATCTCTAGCATTTGGAAGTATAACTTCCTTTTGATGATCAAATCTTTCTTTCAAAAGATTCCAGAGAATACTTGGATCAGTAACATCAAGATATTCAAATCTCAACATTTCATCAATATGCTTACGAAGGAAAACTTGTGCTTTTGCTTTGTCTTGTGCCAAGCAATTATTAAATTCATATATAGTATTTGAGATATCCATGGATTCAAGATGCATTTTTACATCTATCATCCATGGCACATAGTTTTTCCCACTAACTTCAAGTGCTGCAAACTCGAGCTTTGCAATGTTGGACATAATGTAACTTGATTAAGATAGATGTGATTTTCCACTTGTTTAATAACCTTGATTAGAGCTTTCGTGCTGATAACGTGTTATGAATTAAGCGTAATTAATGTAACTATAAATCAAACCAAACTAGTAAACTTTGATAAGAACTTTAATTGAGAAGAAACAATATTTAGAGAGAATATGAAAGTTATATTTCTTATAACTTTTGGTGTGTTTCATTATTTACAATGGAGGGGTATTTATACTACAAATTTTACTAACATATAATTGTAACTAGTTAGAAATGTTGACAAATTTACCATGCACCAATTATTATGTCATCCACCAATTATTTACAACACCACCAATTATTTACAACATATATATATATATATATATATATATATATATATATATATATATATATATATATATTTAAATCCAACCCCAAGTTTGATTAGCTTGTCAATTTTAACCCTTTATTGTTTATTTTCTAATTTCAAGCCTAAATTGATTGTTTTCTTTTATATTTAATCATTTATCGATTCATTTACTAATAACTTTCTTTTATTATTTATGTTTTATTTTCTAAATTTTCTTTTACTCATTTCGCTCAAAACTTCTACACCCTATATGAAAATATTACATAAGGCGGGTTTGGTCCTAAAAACAACAAAAAAACGAAGGAGAGATGATGTCAAAGGGACAACACTCATTGGGAGTCCAATAGGCAGAATTTTAGACTTGGAAGATAGTGGAAAACATAATTGTCATAACAAAATATCACATAAGAAACAAACATTTGAATATGCTCCAAGCTAGCTCACAACCCCACTTTTGGATAAATGAGTATATGCGTTTATATTTCGTCTATCTAGAAATAGCTTACAAAACTAAATTATTTGTATATTGAACGTTACTTTATGTTTTATGCTTGAAACACAAATCGTTTTCATATAATATCTCACATTATAACATCTCACATTTGATTTTTATTGTTGACCCAAATATGAACGATAAATATCAATATGAATCTACATGATTCAAAGATATTCAAATTCATTGATTACCAAATCCCAAGGTTCTAAATAACGTAAGGCGTGACTTGGCGGCAATGTCAAGTTTCAAGCTTTTCCGAGCCTTGGCGAGCCATGTCGTTTGTAAGGCGTGACTTAAGGCGACAATTTTGTATATAATTCATATTTTTATATGTATTTTCAACTATTATTTATTTTTATACATATATATGAGTCAAGGCGGCGTTTTGGTAAAGCTTGGCGGCACATACAAGCCTTGGAGTCATGACGTGCCATGGCGGAGTTTTTTAGAACCTTGCCAAATCCTTTATTTATCTTTTTTCTCTCATACACAGTTCGGAAGAAAATGTATTACTTAACTATGTTTGCCCATAATAAACCTTCGTCTTTCTTGAAGAAATTGAAATACCAAACTCCAAAAAAACTATATTTTGTGTCGTGTCAATAAATCAAAATAAGATTGTATAAGAGAATCTTGGAATTTTAGAATTTTAATGTTTGATATTTTGAGCCCAATCAAAAATCCCAAAATCGACAATTATCAATATTTTTTATGTAACCCAATAAGTGTATTCCACCTGGCCGATAAATAATCCATCCATAATTCAATGCCCCTTTTTTACCCGGGCTAATTCAGTAACCCAAGTACTCTGGGGACTGGGGGGTTCGCCACTGGAACAAAACTGTACGGACAATTCCAATCTCTCGTAAGTTTCGTTAATTTGAATATTTGATTTGTTGTGATGCGGCTTAGATCTTAGTTACAGTCGGATGCTCGCTTAGAAATAGATAAATTTTACAATTCGTTTCACCCTTAATCTGTCATTTCGTTTTTGAAATCCTTGATCCATCGTGATTGGGCTTTATGTGAGCATCTTCGTTTTCTAGATTTGAACTTTGTGGAATATTTAATATTACGTTAGATTTGCCATTGATTCGATAATTGTTTGAAATTTTAATTAGGCTTAGTATTTTAGGGCATGACCGTTTGGAATCTGTGTTTCTGTTTGGTGTTTTGGTTTCGTTGCCTTTATTTGTTTGGTGATTTCATGATGCGTCTGAACTGTACTGGTTTTAGGTGTCTGATAATATACTGTATATACGAAGTGATATAGCTGTATTTTTCTTTAGCATGCCAGATGTGGCGTCTATTTTTATATCTAACTGTAACCTCTGTAATTGTGATTGATGATTTTGGGATTTTAGGTTTAACATCCGGGTTGATTACTAGATATGGGGGTTTACCTAAGCACACCTAAAACTGATAAAACATCCGACGATGGTGAGAATGAGAAACTGAGATATGGAGTCTCATCCATGCAAGGGTGGCGCACATCAATGGAAGATGCTGTAAGTCCCTAGTATAGGCTACTTGTTAGTTATATCTATATTCTAAAAAGGCATGATAGTTTAATGCTCTTATAATCTTGTTGGGTTTTCTCTATATCTCTCTATGATACAACCTTCAATTAGCCCAAACATTGATCAATATAGTACTTACCAAGATTTTATGTGCCAATATGAGGTGTTTGGTAGCATGCTGCTTTACTTGACTTGGACAACTCCACATCTTTCTTTGGCGTTTATGATGGCCATGGAGGTAAGCATATGGATATAGATTATACACACACACACACGTTTGTTTCTTCATATAAATGGGTGTTGTACCTTTATCTAAACTTGCATCTATAGTGAGCTGTCCTCACTAAGCTTTTTTTATCTTGCAGGTCAGGCAGTCTCTAAGTTCTGTGCCAAATATCTTCACCAGCAAGTCCTGAAGCAGGAAGCTTATGCTGCTGGTGATATTGGAACTGCTGCCCAGAGATCTTTTCTCAGGTTACTCTTCTATGTTATTTATTCACTAAGCAAATACATGGCTGTTTTGTCTTGTCTGTTATCTGAAGAAATTGGTATCTTTATGCAGAATGGATGAGATGATGTGTGGACAACGTGGCTGGAGAGAGTTGGCTATATTGGGAAATAAAATGGATCAATTCAGTGGCATGATAGAGGGACTAATTTGGTCACCAAGGGGTAACGATTTAAAAGGTCTAAATGATAATTGGTCTACTGAGGAGGTACTTTCTTCCTTCATACACACCAAATATACTGATGTCTGGATGAAATGAGTTTTTTCAATGTATGTATGTATGTATGTAGGGACCACATTCTAATTATGAGGGACCCGCATGTGGCAGCACAGCTTGTGTGGCAATCATCCATAATAATCAACTTGTTGTAGCAAATGCTGGTGACTCTCGTTGTGTCATATCCCGCAAGGGTCAGGTAATAAATGTTATTTTTGTCACTATGATAACTTGTATATGTTTTTTCCATTTTCATTCATGAATCATGAATATGCATTCAACTTTTTATACATACAGGCTTATAATTTATCAAAAGACCATAAGCCTGATCTTGAAGTTGAGAGAGAAAGGATATATAAAGCTGGTGGTTATATTCATTATGGTCGAGTTAATGGGAGTCTAAACTTGGCTAGAGCTATCGGTACTTCTCACTTCTTTTTTTTCTTTTTTTTAATTTCTTAGAAAACCTTTTTTATTACCACCATTATATCGTTCAGGTGATATGGAGCTGAAAAAAGATAAAACACTTCCCCCTGAAAAACAAATTCTAACTGCAAATCCTGATATAAACACGGTATGTTGAAGCATTGACATTATGATTTTTCAGGCCATACGTAGGTAGCAATTAGCATCATAAGTTGCTTAAAAACATAAAATTTGCTGATGAAATGCTTATGATTGTGGGTCCAGATAACATGATTTGCTTTTTCCCATTCTTCCTCCAACTAGGTTGAGCTTTGTGATGATGATGATTTTCTTGTTCTTGCCTGCGATGGAATATGGTAAGCTCTTTCTATTTTACTTCCTTCATTTTTATATTTTAGCTTACAATATGATTACACAAAATTGCATTTTGCCAGATCTCATAACCATTATATTATAAAATACATGTATTACTTAAAGTTTTATTATTGTTATTATTATTATTATTATTATTATTATTATACAGGGACTGCATGTCAAGCCAGCAACTTGTAGACTTTGTTCATGAACTACTAAAAACTGTAAGCCATCAACACAACATTATACTTATACGCTGCCTTGTTAGGTTCCTTTTGTTACACATGACCACACCGGACAAACTCTTTAGAGTAAATTACAAGTTTAGTCCCTGTGGTATGTGAAAAGTTATGGGTTTAGTCAAAATATTTCATTTCTTGCACATGTGGTCATTAAAGTTTGGTTTTGTTGCAAAGTTCATCCCTGGTACACCGTTAGTGTCAGGGACTTAATTTGCAACAAAACCAAACTTTAGCAGCTACCAATGCAACAAATGAAACAATTGGACTAAATCTATATACCACAGGGATTAAAGTTGTAATTTACACTATTTTCTAACTTGTATGATGAGAATATGACCATTAGCCATAAATGAAATGATGCAGGAAAGTAAGCTGTCAGTGGTGTGTGAGAAGGTATTTGATAGGTGTTTAGCACCGACCTCTGGTGGGGAAGGGTGTGATAATATGACCATGATTTTGGTCCAGTTCAAGAAACCCCAATCTCAATCTGGCCCATCTACTTCACATTCACATCCACCACCCGATTCATCTAACGATCAGGAAGTGCCTGGATCAGATTAGCCGGGTAATCCTGTCCGTTGGTTCGGTTCTTCTCAACATGATTTTTGTAAATGTTGATTTTGTTTTTGTTTTTGTTTTTGTTTTGTTGTGTTCATGGGTGCTTGGGTGGTGACATACAGATACAGTACAGATTATTACTGAATGCTGTTTTGTATTAGCATCAAATAGACAAATCTCGGATTCATGCCTGGATTTGACTCTGACTTGTATTGTATGCTGTAAGAGTCGTACATTGGCTTTCATTTTGAACCATACCTGATAATCTACTTTCTTAGAAAATGAAGTGCTTGTATACACAATTTTTTTTTATTGAACTAGTTAAGTTGTCACTATGTGCATATGGGAATGCTAGGGTCCCACAAATGGGGAATCATGCATCATCACTTGTACAATATAACACCATTTTTGTTGCAATAGACCGCTTACATTTTAAGTTAAATAAAAAGGTTAAAGTTGAACTCAACCAACCAGCTTTTTGCATTTTTTTTCATAGTTCTCCCACTCTTTTAATGGACGATTTTGACACAATTCTTAAGGGACCACTAGAGGGTTTTAGGATTCTAGTTTGTTCTTATTGTGTACAAAAAATGTTCATTGAGATAGCACTTAATTGATGAACGATCATCTTGCATGTGTGTGAATATTGACTGAGGAAATATATTTTGCTTCTTTTGCATATGGTTGTTTGTTTATTGCTCATAGTCCCCTGTTAATCTTTTGTGGGATAGCTTGTATTAGTTCCTAATGTGTTTGTCATGTTTTGGTAATTATGAATCCCAACACTGACATTGAAGTTTGAAGGAATTGTGGGAGCTCAACTCATACGATCTCTTGCATAATCAGATACATGTTCATGATCCTAAGTCCTAACCAACATAACAATGAAAACCTAAATAGGTCAAAAAGAATTCTATTTGAAGTATATTGATTGTCTACACAAACAAAAGGAACAATTTAAGGACATCACATTTATTGGTCCACTAGTAAAATAAATCTCTTAAGTGAATGTTCCAAAGGTATCACTTACATATTCTATATATGATTTAGTTGTTATACTTTATCTTAGTAGCTTAAGTTTTCTTGATCAAATTTTATTCATATAAAGTATTGTTGGAAAAAATTGGGTTTAACCCTATTTAGACAATAAAATCCTTGTCTTGTCTAATCTCAAGGGGTTTATATTATCCTATTTTATGCCTTTATTTTTTTTTATATTGAATGTCCAAAACAGATGAATGATCGTTAATCACCTAAGTATGGTGCCGAGAATTTGCTTTGTGCTCAAACTGCATGGTGCTGAAAAATGGTAGATGCTGAATTTGTTATCTTAAAACAGAATTAGGCACATTTTCAAGTTTAGTTTGTTGTGTTTAAATACTGCCTTCCGGTCCATAGAATGAATTATACAATGAACACTATTTTGCATCTCTTTGCTCTGCTAGCTAATGCAGAAAACTCAAGATTTTACACTCATGTAAAATTTTGTAATAGTGACGCCTGGTGGTTCTAAAGAAACGTTTTTGTTTGTTGTATCATTCGGAAACAAACATCTAATTAGTTTAAAAAAATTATATCCAACACATGCCTCACTTGTAATACCATTTACAAATTCGTTTATATTTTTGTATATATTATCTAAGAGATATCACTCAATGTTTTCATGATGACTTATATATGAAAAACATGCTTATTTGTAAATACTTTCAATATTTTTGTAAATTTCTATATTTTTTTTATACAGAGAAAATTGCAAAATGGTTCCTGTGGGTTGTTTATTTATTTGGATACCGTCCAACAAGTTTTAAAGTTGCGCATTTTGTAATTTTGGCATAATTTGATGGTGGATTTGGTCATGTGAAACTTGAAAAGACTAACTTATCCCAAAGCTATTTCTTTTTCAATTTTGTTTATTTATTTGCATTAATATCCCCCTAATAAATAAATAAAACTTTTTTGCCACATGGTATGCTCTCATTCAATTTGACAAATGTCAATTTGTGGTAATTTTGAATTAATCTTTTTTCCAAATGTCATTTTATGGGTTTTCCTACTTTATTAAATTCCATATAATATTTTAATGTAATAATTACAATAAATATAGTAATAAATGGATATCAAGTTCATTAATAATCTTATCTTCTAATTTCAAAAAATTTAAATTAAAGTTTATTGATTTCTTTGTTTATTTATTTGAATTATTTATTTAAATTTAAAAGATAAAAAACATTTCAATTTTAATAATTCTTTATTTTTTATTTTTTTTATAAATTCAAAGTTATCAATTATTTAGACATTCATATTTAACTTTTTTTTTAAAAATTAACTCATGTAATACATTGGTCTTATACCTAATGTTATTATAAAGTAATAAATGGCCTCACACCCACACCTCATCCATTTCACTCCCACCTTCCTAAAGTCAAAGTCATTCACCCCTATAACAACCCCTTTTATCGGTGACTTCATACCCTATCACAGGAGAAAAGCTCAACATAGACTACACCCCCACACTTTAACCCTTCATCTTCCGCTGATTGTTGGTGTCACTTCTCCCTCTTACTTATCCACGTATCTTATTATCTATCAATCACACAAACCCACCCATCTCATGGTTACATCGAGTTCCTACGTAGAATAAAAATATCAAGAAAATAAATGTGTGTACCCAGTAGGATAAACATTTTGGATGACTTTGCTACATGTAAAAATCGATTTATCAGATAATCACAAGTCTATAAATCAGAAGAAATCGATCTTGAAGATTCCAAATCGTTATCTGCCTTGATACAGTTAGAGGAAAATGACATAGATAGTGTTTTAGCGACGGTTTTATTTTAGTTTTTCTATATAAAAGAGAGTTGATTCTTCCACTGATGGTTTATTATCCATCCACTGATATTTAAATTTCTTGACATTTATACCTTTATATCCTCACTTTAACTATACCCTTTTTTGTTATCAAACCTACGTCCCCCATCTCTCTCACACCCACGCACACAAGAGCAACACAATCCATAATTTCATATTAAGAACCCAACTTTATCTACAATAACCATTTCGTACCATTTCTTCCGTTTCAATCACTAAATAATCTAAAGACGCTTCTCAACATATTTCAATACAAGTTTTAGAAAAATATATTACTCCACGATATAGCAACTGAATTCAAATAGTTTAAATTTCAACATGTCGAGATCCAAAATTTTGGTTATCAATTTTAGAGACATGAATCGACTGAAATTTTGCTTTTTAATCATAAAACATCGGAAAAATGTCAACGGAGATTAACTTATTGAACAAATCATACAAGAAGCTGAAGCCATAGAACTAGAAACTTGTATAAATCTGAAAAACCTCATAGGAGACCTTCAGACTCTTTTTCTTTGAGTAACTTTTTTTTCTTGGAGGACAAACCGCTTCGCCCCATTAAGCTTCTAATTTACTACTAATTTCACCTGCGATCAAAATACATAAACAACAAAAAGGAAAAGGAAAAGAGGGAAAATTTTGGTTCCCTCACGATGCTCTGAGCCACCAAACCACCAATAAGGGGTAAGAGAAGGGGACCGATCAAAGTGTATCTAAAGACACCTCTACGATTTCTATTTGGTTCTCTCATGAAGACTTTGGTTTAAAGAGGCTTTTGATATTGGGTGCTTTTTCCAATCGATATCAAAATTGTAGATGGAGCCGATACTCCATGGCAGTGGTGGTTTGATCGGAGATGGAGTTTGCAGAAAAATTAATATGGGTTTTCTATGGCTTAAAGCAAACCCAAGACTTATTCAAATCGTGAAGGGAGAGATGATCGATTTGAGTCTTTCTAGTTATTGTCATTTGATCGAACAAGAGAATGAGAGAAACAATTTTTTTTACAGTGAATGAACGGTTATGAAGAAGAGATGTGTGAGACAGGAGGAGTAGACGTGGGTTTTGAAACAAAAAAAGATTTTTTTTTCTTCGATAACCATAATTAAAATAAGGGTATAAATGTCAATAAATATAATTATCAGTTGAAGTTGAAGGATAAAAAGTTAATGTGGATTATGAGCTCCCTATATAAAAACCAAACATGCTAAGATATCAAAATTTTGTAACCGTCTCGCCCTAAAATATAAATTTCTCAATCGAAATTAATATATATAATAATATAAGAATGAAAAAGAAAAATAAATATTTTTTAATAGATTTCATGCCGATCGAAAGACCCACCGTTTGTTTTGGATGGGCCCGGGTTTTCTCATTGGAGTTCGAACGTGAAGAATATGACTCCAAATTTGATTGCGTCAGATTCCAACCGAGCAACGGCAACCACGTGTGTCGTATGCATTTTATGCAATCATAGACGGCGGTACACCTCGTCACTTCTCAATTTCTCATTCATCACGATTCACGAAGATGTAGACAATTCAATGATTCATGCATCTATAAGGTTATCTATGCTTCCGAATTCTAATTGAATTGTTCGATTCTAAAATTTCCATATGTTGCTTGTTGCAGGTTATTTGATCGCGTCTTGAACTGTTGCAATTCAGTTTTCGTTGAGTGAAACCCTAATTCTTCGATATCGGATGAAGGAAGTAAGTGATTGTTCATATAATTCACTGATCGTTTTCCGAGACTGCAATCGCGTGAATTATATAGTAAAGTTGAAGGAAGATCAACCCAACCCTCAAAAAAATCGATTTGTGCAAATTTAAACGATAGTGTCTGAGGAGTGTACTATATATACATTAGAATCACTAGTATTTGTCAGTAGAGTTTGTGTTTCTGACTTGCTATTTGTAAACGAAGTAATCAGGTGCATAATCATGTCGAATAGACAACCATAATATGTCAAAAGGAAGCTATAATGCCCATAGACCATAGTCATTACAACACATGAAGTTTTTAATACCTAAATATTGTCGCATTTCATTGATAGAATTGTAGAAATTTAGGCAATATTAACCATCTTTTGCCACATTACAACACAGATACTTCCCACCAGTGCTGAGATTATCACACTTGACTGGATTGTATTACATTTTAAGTACTTGTTTTCTTTTGGAAGGACCAAAATTTAGAGGTTTACTTATTGTTTGGTGTCAAAAAAGCTAATATACAGTGGCACCTAAAGTTGTATTTGGAACATTGTATCAGTATGTAATCTGCTGTTGGTATGGTTGATGATATAAATCAAATAACTATGAAGAATGAAAAGCAAATTTGCATATCAAAAATCAAAACTACATGTTATTGTGTAATCAGTTGAATTCAGATTATTATGAAAGTTTGTTTAAGTCTATCCATACATGTATCTGCAGTTAGAGCTCTCTAATGGAAGACCTAAAAGAACGTCTCCTCCCATCAAAACCTGCATCTGGTATAAACCCTAGAGATGCATCTTACAGGCGCCAGCCCTTCCAAGGAGTAGATGTCCTGGGCCTAAAAAAGCGTGGGCAAGGGCTTCGATCATGGATCCGTGTTGATGCTGCATCTGGGGAAGCCCAAGTTATTGAAGTTGACAAATTTACCATGATGCGTCGCTGTGATCTTCCTGCACGTGATCTTCGTCTTCTTGATCCATTATTCGTCTACCCCTCAACAATTCTTGGGAGAGAGAAGGCTATAGTTGTGAATTTGGAGCAGATTCGGTGTATCATAACATCGGATGAAGTTCTTCTTTTGAATTCTCTCGACAGTTATGTGTTACAGTATGTGGTGGAATTACAACGAAGGTTAAAAGCTGCAGGGGATGCAGGTGATGTTTGGCAATCAGAAAGCTCTGATTTTAGCAGATGGAAAGGAGTTAGGACTTTTCGGGATATGTTTGGAAGCCCTTCACCCGACTATCTTCCCTTTGAATTCAAGGCTTTAGAAGTTGCTCTTGAGGCTGCTTGTACATTTCTGGACACGCAGGTTTGTTGAATTGATCTGACTTTCAATCTATTTATTAGGATTTAATGATGACTAAATTGTGATCAATCTGACCCTACATCATTTGCCTCTTTATAAAAAAAAAATGTTGTTTAATTTGATCAGGCATCAGAATTAGAAATTGAAGCATATCCGTTGCTTGATGAACTCACATCAAAGATCAGTACTTCGAATTTGGAGCGTGTTCGTAGACTGAAAAGCAGACTAGTTGCTTTGACTCGTAGGGTTCAGAAGGTCTTATAATATCCTCCATCTCTTCATGCTTATTAAATTTTTTTACACATTCAAAATTTATAGAGTAAATTACAAGATTGGTCCTTGAGTTTCTTGATATTTTATAATTTTCATTTTGGTCCGGATTGTTTATTTTCCTATCAATTTTGGTCCCTTTTTCATACGGTGTTTAAATTTCCTCCATCATGAACAAAGCAAAAGACATGTAGAAAAGTCCATTTTGCCCTCATGTACAGTGCTGAAGAGAGGAAATCTAACAAACACGTATAAAGAAGGGACCAAAATTGAAAAAAAAAAAAATATATATATATATATATATATATATATATATATATATATATATATATTAAAGGTTTGTATATAATACTAGGTAAGAGATGAGATAGAGCAACTGATGGATGATGATGGAGATATGGCTGAAATGTATTTGACTGAAAAGAAAGGGGGAAATGAGTCATTATTCTACAGTGGTGGTGGAGATGGATCTATGGCGGGATACAGATCAACAGATGGTACGCAATCTGTTTCTGCTCCTGTGTCTCCGGTTTCTTCACCAAGAGATGGAAATGGTAAAAGGCTTGAAAAAAATCTAAGCCTTGCAAGGAGCAGCAGGCATGATAGCATAAGGAGTTCAGATACTGCAACTGGAAATATTGATGAGCTGGAGATGCTTCTTGAAGCTTATTTTATTGTCACTGATAGCACTCTCAATAAGCTCACATCGGTATCTTCTTTGTTTCGACTTTATTTATATTAACTCATAACTATATTACAGTTTTGGTCCCCTAGCCCTAGCGCTAGCGAGTATACCTGATTCTTCTCTTGAGATAGAGCAACTGAGGGACCAAAATTGTAATTTACTCTGTCTGTTGTAATATTGGGTTGTGTCTAGTGGATTTGTGTTGTGATTTAGTTAAAAAGTTTATTTTTGGTGTAAATGTAATAGCTGAAGGAATACATTGATGATACTGAAGACTTCATCAATATTCAACTGGTATGTATGTATGTTACTGTTTGTATTGAAAAGAAAAGTAACATGATGATTGTGGATATATAAATGCACTGCAGGATAATGTTCGGAACCAGCTGATACAATTTGAGTTGTTGCTGACAACAGCGACGTTTATTGTGGCGATATTTGGGGTGGTGGCCGGGATTTTTGGGATGAATTTTGAGATCGGGTTGTTTACTAGCCAGTCTGCATTTAAATGGGTACTGCTCGTTACAGGGATTTTTGGACTCTTTTTGTTTGCTTCCTTTCTCTGGTTTTTCAAGTACAGAAGACTCATGCCATTGTAGACACCCACAGTACTACATCCTTCAATGGCATTGGATAGCAGAAGAAATAGGAACATTTATTATTTCTTCAATGCAAATGAAAACACACCCTATGGAGATTATTTGATAAAAGGGTTGCCTCATTTCCTTTTACTTTATGGATGTTTAAAACTATGCAAAGTCACATGATTCAGTTCAGTGAGAACCCTAGATTTTACCATTCTTACCAAAATACTCTCATTATTATTATATATGTACACAAATAGATACTGAAATAAATCAAATTAAAATATTATTTACATAGAAACAAAACTGTTTAAATATAAATAAACGTTTTTTTGTTTTAACAATTTTGTTATTAATTTTCATTTTAGTCAAACTTGTGACATTATAATTCATTTATATTCTAGTTCCTTTCTTCTTTTGACATAAAGCATTCTGCCAACTAAATGTCCCTTCAAAGCGTCAACTTAAAGATATAATAACTTGAGCTGCCAATTATTTCTATCTTTCAAAATCCAAATACAAAACACAAGAAATCATTCGCTTAACAAAATAATGTAAAAAACCAAAAGCAGTACTAGGTTGCACGAGTATTCTATAAAAGAAAACATGATGGGTGTAGATATAAGTTTATCATTTATTTTGATGGTGCAGAATGTAGACGTGCATTTCGAGCTCTATCAGCTTTCTCCAAGTAGTCTTGATGGGATTGATGTTTTGTACCTTTAATTAACAACAAACATCATCAGTTAGATCTCCATAAAAAATTAAAATCAGCAAATATGTAAAAATTAGGACTTTATAGTGACTTTTTAGTTTTTAGTTAAGTTGTCCTTTATGCATCAAGTCAAAAAAATAATAATAATACCGGATTAAGTTTTGTCCCCATTAAAGTCCCACTAAGGGGATGTTTTGTTTAGAATCAATGGGGTTAATGGGTTAAGCACTTAATGTGGACAGCCATACATGGCTAATTCTTTTCTACTTGATCTAGACATAATGACTTAATAAGTCAACTCAAAAAACCTGAGTTAATGTATTAAGACACCAACTCTATACATATTTGCCTTTTCTTTTCCTCCTAATTCATCTCACACTAAAAGCTTCATGAATATTGTGAACTTTGCTTTTGGGAATATAAGGGAAAAATGTTCATTTACTCACACTCAACCACTTTATTCAGTCTAGAAAAGAATAAGACCTTATGCATACAACACTTTATCACAACATGCAACAAAACTCTTCCCAACATTAACCTAACTTGACTATTCTTTTAACCTTACAGATAATCCAATAAGATGGTGCCTGGATATGTTATATAATGCTGAATAATCACATATAATAAACGCTTGCATGAGGCAGTGTATGAGTTGCTTATGCTACTTGAAGATGTAATAATCACCTTCATGGTGTTAGATGCATGAAAAAATATATGACTATTAATAGAAAGAGGTAAAAAAATCTAAGTAATTTTACTTAACCCTTTGGTAACAAGTGCAAACTGATTATGTGACCCTTAATAACCTTATGATACCCAAACAATGAAATCCAATTACTGAATAACCACTTCCAAAATGGAAGTCCACACACACCCTAGAATTAGAAATCTATTATATGACCCTTAATAACCTTACCCTTACTTTGCTAATCTTTACTGATATCTAACCCTGATCATGGGAGGCATTTTTTGCATCTTGATAATTTAAGCTAGCAAAAACATAAAAGATAAATCGACTGATCCTAGATGCAATCAATCAAAGCGTGAATAAAAACCCTAATGTTGAGATTAAAAAGATGCAATCTAAGTGACCAGTAACGACGAATTGATGGATAGAGAGAGTACCTCGGTTCATGAGGTACCATGGAACGCCAAAGAGGACGCCGATGATGGCCATGCCGGCCGCGACATGCTTCTTTTCACCACTGTAAAGGTAGTGCTCCATTTTTGCCCTAAATCCTCCATGATTCGCCTGGCTTACCATTTCTGATTTCCCCTCCACGGCCTAAACCCTCTGGTTTCTTTCCCACTGCCGTTTTCGTGCGAAGCAAATAAACCCTTCCGTGAGGAATCATCGGGTCAATAACGATGGACCAAATAATAAAAAGGGTAAATTACACAAATGGTCTATGTGGATTGGGGTAATGTGTGATTTCTAATTTCCTTTTTTGAACGGATTATGTTTTTGTTCCCTCTTATTTGACCAACTATTTTACATTTTTACCCTTACATCTTGTTCCCGAGTTTTTTTGTAAATTCATTAAGGAAATGAAATGAAAATTTTGACAGAAAGAAAGAAAGGTGAAAGAAAATATTCATTATTCCGTGTTCCTGAGTTCGAAGGAAATGAAAGGAAAATTTTAAGTTTTTGTGTTTCCGAGTTAGGAGGAAAAAGAAAATAAAACTTAAAATTTTTCTTCCCCTCACTTTCTTCCCAAATCCGTCCAATTTGGGAGGAAAATTTGAAAGGAAAATATGGCTCTAAAATCCTTACCCCGCTTAAAACATTAAATAAACTTACCCCGCCCCTAATTAGACGCCACCCCCACACCCTCCTTTTTACCTTTCTCGTATTTGTGTTTCCTCTTCCCTGAAAACCATCTCTGGTCTCCTGCACCACCACCCTACCTATCATCGGAGTTAAAGTTAATACATCTCTACCAGGTAGTCGAACCCTAGCCCTTATCCATTCCCACTTACACCCCCAATGGTCTCGTCGGAAAAGAAATCATTGACGACGACTATGGAATCACAAACCATATCCGCGGCTGGTTGTGTTTGGTGGTCAAAGCGTCGCTGACATCTGTAGAAAAAAAAAGTGTGTAACATTCGGATCCTTAAGGTATGAAAATGTAAAGTAAATATGAGTTCTTGGAGGGTCATAACGTGAAGGAAGCATCGTCATGTCATGACATGACCGCATGTCACACCCCCAAACCTGAACGGCGGAAACATTTGGGGGCGGAGGACGTCATGTACAGTATCATAACAATTGAATAGTAAAGAAAGTACACACCACCATAATATATATATTTGAAAAGTTTACATGATTGTTGTATTACATGTTTCAAAAGTCAAATACAATATGATGTTCCAAAAGATGTTACTAACGCCAGAGCATTAGTCCCCAAAAGCAGTTGCTAACCTGGTTTAGCGATTTCCTGAGAATACAAGTTATTTCAAAGAAAAAGTCTCAACAATTATGTTGGTGAGCTCATAAGTAGTTATTTGAGTAAATGCATGTCATTCGAAAGTTCGCGTTTGTTTTCCAGAAAATCCGATATTTTCTTATAAAATGAGTTATGAATCGATGTTGTATAAAATGGATGTATTTGGACCAGGAAAATCCTATATTTTCATAAAAGTGAGAAGTAGTCTTAAATCTCCAAGACTGTAATTTGTAAGTAAATATGACATACTTATACTGAAAATGCATAGTTTTATTAGTGAACAAAACTATAGGAAGCTTGTATTTTTACGTAAAATAATTGTAATATTACTTTTCCCGTAAAACATAATACCATAATAATTGTCTATCCTGTGAGTTTTCATAACCGTGCTAAGATGAATTTGCTTGCAGCAACGTTCTTCAGGCGTCGAAATGTTATGACACTTGTCACCCTTAACCTGCCGGTCCGGCTGTAGCTAACAGCCAGGGTGCGGGATCATCAGTCCCGTATAGATCTATACACACTTATCACGTTCTCCGGACGGAGACTCTGGTTATAAAACATGGCTTTCTTGTATACCTTGATAGTTACGATGAAGACGAATGACTCACATATTCTCAATTAAGTCACGTATTTTTGAAATGAATGTGTTTGTGTCCGAAATGATTACCCTTTTTACTATGCTGATAAAGGTATAACAATTATTTGTATTTTCTTATATATAAGTAATGTTATAGTTGAAATGGTTACCCTTTTCAAGATGTGTTATACAAACATAATAATAAAACATATTTTTATTTACAAACATACTTCATCCCGAGAGGGTAAAAATGGTTTCGTAAGATGTTTTGCATGCTAACATTTTTGTATGATAGTTATAACAACAACAAGGAATTTATAGTAAAAGATTGATGTTTTCACACGATTTTAACCGTGTGTTTACTTGTATTCCCCCCCCCCCCCTAAAAGTGTTTAAAAGCATTTGAAAGTGTAGTGATAGGGGTATGAACTCACTTGGTAAAAGTGACGGTTTGATGACGACGATGTTTAACTCGGGCAGCACTTCGACTGGAAAGAAGCAAGTTTCTCAGGAACTTCAGGACTCCGGGCTTTCATCAGGGCTTAGACACGTAACCGGGGCGTCGGGGTAGTTTCGAGGGGCTCTAAAGTGAGAAAATATGGGAGAGAAGTTGTAAATTGGCAAATAAGTTCGGAAGCCTCACATGCTTATTTATAGGATGGGAACCGACCTCGTACGTTGGGCGTACCTCTGAAGAACGCCGAGCGTTCCCGGTACGCTGGGCGTACTCGTGTACGCGGTGTGTACGTCATGCATGACGTCTTCGTTGGATACCGGACTTCGGATGGGACGGGATAGAAGGCAATAGGGAGACGTGGTCGATCTGAGGCCCTGCATTGTTTACGCTGGCCGTACCCTCGTACGTCGGGGCGTACCCCCTCGGTTTGTGTGCCCCAATCTTCTAAAATCCGTAACTTTCGCATACGAGCTCCGTTTTTGACGTTATTTATATCCACGCGTAGGTGAGAACATACACTACAACTTTCATTTAGACTTCGTCGGCAAATTTTGATTTTATTTTTATTTATATATTTTTAATAGGCCAGGACAGGAAAAGTCTGTTAAAAATTCATAACTTCTTCATCCGACGTCCGTTTTCGTCTGTCTTTTTACCGTTGTACTACTATTGTCGAGATCTTCAATTCTCGTTTAGGTCGCGTCGGCTAAAAAATCACTCGATCTTTATTTCGAGTTTTTAGCTGTCTACTGTTATTCTGAAACTTAGAAAAATCATAACTTCCTCATACGAAGTCAGATTTGGATGTTCTTTTATGTACGCTTACGGTTTAGTGATATCTACGAATTTCATTTAGATACTTAAGGCTAAAAAGTATTTTATTGAAATTTCGCGTTTTACGCTTAACAGTGTTTTACCGGTTTTGTTGCGGATCTTCGATTGGTCATAACTCCTTCGTTATAACTCGGATTTTTGTGTTCTTTATATTTTTGAAAACCTTGTTACGATATCTACCACTTAGTACATCCAAATTGAGGTTTTTGCACATTTCATTTTTGACGCTATTTTTATTATCTCAAAAGTAGGTTACAATACTTGACTTTAGATCGTTATATTGATTTGAAATATCGGGTTGTTACATCATCCCCCCGTTAGAGGGAATTTCGTCCCGAAATTATTTACAAAGTAAGTGTTTATGGACTAGGGAAGAGATGCGGGTACTTTTGTTGCATCTAATCTTCTCGCTCCCAAGTGAATTCAGGTCCCCGCTTAGCGTTCCAACGAACCTTCACTATTGGTATGCGACTTTGCTTTGTTCGTTTGATTTCCCTATCCATGATTTCGACAGGTTCTTCCACAAAGTTATGATTTTCGTTCAATTCGATTTCCTCGAGTAGAATTACAAGGGTTTCATCAGATAGACACTTTTTCAGATTAGACACGTGAAACACAGGATGTACGTTGTTAAGTTCAAGTGGTAGTTGGAGTCTATAAGCTACTGGACCAATCCTTGCAGTAACTTCGAAGGGTCCAATGTACCTTGGATTTAGTTTTCCACGCTTCCCAAAGTGTATCATGCCCTTCCAGGGTGAGACCTTCAGCAGGACACAGTCACCAACCTGAAATTCCAAGGGTTTTTGTCTCTTGTCGGCGTAGCTCTTTTGTCTATCTCTTGAGACTTTCAGTCGTTCATGGATTTGGACAATCTTTTCAGTCGTCTCTCTAATGATTTTCGGGGCAGTGAGAGTGTTATCATGGACTAGTCCTTTCGCCAACTGCATGTCACCCACTTCCGCCCAGCACAGAGGTGATCTGCACTTGCGGCCGTAGAGAGCTTCAAATGGAGCAGTCTTGATGCTAGTGTGATAACTATTGTTATACAATAATTCGACTAATGGTAAGTGGGTGTCCCATGCCTTACCAAAGTCTATTACACAAGCCCGTAACATGTCTTCTAGGGTTTGAATAGTTCTCTCACTTTGTCCGTCAGTTTGTGGGTGGTAGGCTGTACTCATGTCTAGCCTAGTTCCCAAGGATTTCTGTAGCGATTGCCAGAACCGTGAAGTGAATATGCTATCTCTGTCCAAGATAATAGATATCGACACTCCATGAAGTCGCACAATTTCCCGGATATAAGTTCTTTTCAGTTTCTCCATATTATCGGTCTCCTTGATTGATGTCACACCCCAAAACCGGAACGGCGAAAACGTTCTGGGGTGGAGGACGTCATGCGTAGCATCACAACCAATGAATAATAGCAATCATAGCAACACAACCATTACAGTGAATACTTAAATGAAAATGATTACATCAGTTTGTAATCTTGTTTTAGGTACATCAAAAGTATGTAAAGTAATAACATAAGACTCTTATTGCTCCAGCTTCTCAAAAATCTAGCAAGTACCTGTCTACTGATTTCCTGAGAATACAAGCAGTTTTAAAATATCAGCATAAAGCTGGTGAGTTCATAAGCGGTTGTTTGTAATGAAAACTTGTTGATGAGTTCGTAAATATGTTTGTGTAATTTCAAGAAAATCCGATATTTTCTTTAGTGAAAATGTAGTGTTTTCAATTCTGTGTAAAACCATGTATAACTGTATGTTTCCAAGAAAATCCGATATTTTCTTCGGTGAGAATGTAGTGTTTGCAACTCCTGTATAAAACCCTGAATGTTCGTTACTGAAAACTATAGCGATATGCGAAAATAATACTTCATGTGACTAGCTAATGCTAATCATGATGTATAAGTATTTCTTATGGGTGACCATTGTATGATCGATTCCGTTTGAAAACCCTGGAAATTCTCCAGTTGTAGTGTGTATTAGTTCTATTTAGTAAAATAAACCATTGAAGAATGACCGTTTGTAAACCAAGAGTGATTTATACATATTGTGAGTCGTATAACCATACTTGATATGACTAGAGACCTTTCCAACGTTCTTCAAGCGTCGAGTTAAATGACATTTGTACACCCCAGGCGTGCCCGCCTAACTGTAGCTAGCAGTTCAGGTGTGGGATTGTCAGCCCCGAATAGATCTATTCACAAATCTCACGCTCTCCCTCCATGAGACTCTGGTTATACTATGATAGGATTTATCCCTGTACACCTAAGGGTACAGTATTGAAGTAGCGCCTCATAGTATCGTACAATCTAGTTTACATGTAGTGTAGTAGCGTTCTACCATAGTGAGAATCCGTATGTATACCGTATGTAGTGATGATTACAGTTATGAATACCATGATAAAGTATTGATGTAAACTGTAAACTATTTATGTCTTAGTGCATACGTTTAGTAGTGAGAGTTTCTGTACTTGTTATGTTTAGAAAATCTCAAACTATACCGATTATAGTTTGCATGTATAACATAGTGAATAGCGAATCCGGAAAAAAAAACTATGCAATTTTATTGAAAACGTCCCTTATGCTCAACACAGTACAAAAGGGTTAAAGTATGAGAATTGCATGAGTTTTGAAAACATTTATGTTTAGCTTGTATTCCCCCCTTGAAAACATTAAAAACATAGAAAATGTAGGGGTATGAACTCACCTGCAGTGAGTGGTTCTGACGTGTGGTTGTAAGAGGAGTGCAGAGTGTCAGGTGTAACCTTGAGCACACAATGATCCTAATAGACACATATAGACATGTATGTGTATGAATTTAGTGTATAGACGACTAAATAAGAAGGGTAACACCCTTATTGGCTAGGAAACTCTAAGATTTATGGGATACAATCACATATGATTGCATAACTAGGGTATATGGCCACCCTATATAGTTTACGGTCAAAGAGGTATGACCATTGGAGTTCACGGTCCAAGTGTTCACGGTCTTAGAGTTTACGGGTCATAGAGTTCACGGTCTAATGACCTTACGGTCAT
The DNA here is from genome assembly GCF_052849685.1 of Lactuca virosa. Lineage (NCBI taxonomy): Eukaryota > Viridiplantae > Streptophyta > Magnoliopsida > Asterales > Asteraceae > Lactuca > Lactuca virosa. Next base: position 28,352,693 of record NC_136430.1, on the reverse strand, counting down.
AAGGTTTACGGTACATGGGTTCACGGTTCCATGGGTTCACGGTCCATGGGTTTACGGTCATTGAAGGGTGTACGGTCTAAGGAGATACACTAGACCGTAAACTCATCAATCTTGCACAAATGATGGTTTTCAAGGGTTTCATTCAAAGGCATCGGATTCTAGGGACCATGCTTAACCTTAGGAAGGGTAAAGGCTATAAGAACACCCTTTATAAGGGTTTACGGTCTATGAATATTCATAGGACCGTAAACTCTTTTGTTCAAGCAAGAGTGATGATCCTAAGTCCAAAATGAAGGATTTTAATTAGATAGATGTAAAGGAGAATGGTACCTACGATTTGGAGGCAAATGGGGGTGTTTTCGGTCCCAAAACACCACCGTGTTCTTGAGGATTTCTTGAGCAAACTCGATGAAGGTAGAGAGAGTGTAGAGAGAGAAAGTATTTGGAGTGTTTAAAGTGGTGAAATGAAGGCTAAATACCCTATATATAGGGTAGAGTTCTCGGTCCAAGAGGGGTCCACCTGACCGTAAACGAGCTTACGGTCTACATGAGTTTACGGTTACCCTGACCATAAACTCAAGGTCTCGACCGTAAACTCCTTTTTGAGAAGGTTTACGATTGCAAGGTAGTTTAGGATTTAAACTGCCACTTCCAAATACTAATTCTTTTGATTCACTAGAGTTAGAATACTCAAAACATGTTCCAACAGTGATAACTGGAAGCAAAATGAGTCTAACATTAATAAATTTGAATGTTTACACAAGTTAGAAATTTCGGGTTGTCACAATTGGCAAGAAGTGGGCAGACTTGGTTAACCTGTCAACGATCACCCAAATGGTATCGTGACCACCTTGCGTCTTGGGTAGTTTGGTTATGAAATCCATGGCAATCTTCTCCCACTTCCACTCAGGTATTTCGGGCTGCTGGAGTAGACCTGAGGTTTTTTTATGTTCTACCTTGATCTTGGCACAAGTTAAACACTTGCCAACGTAGGTAGCAATCTCTGCTTTCATGTTTGGCCACCAATAGAGTTGTTTTTAATCCAGATACATCTTATCTGAACCTGGGTGTACGGAGTATCGAGTCTTGTGTGCTTCATTCATGACCACCTCTCTGAATCCACCAAATTTCGGTGTCCAGATTCGATTCATGAGATAACGAACTCCGTCACTTTTGATTTCCAGATTCTTGTCCATTCCTCTAAGTGCTTCACTTGTCACGTTTTCTGGTTTCAAGGCTTCTAGTTGGGCTTCCTTGATTTGTGTTGACAGGTGTGAATGGATTTTCATGGTTAGCGCTTTCACTCTTCGACCAGAGTACTCCTTTCGACTTAGGGCATCCGCCACTACATTGGCTTTACCCGGATGATAACGAATTTCGCATTCGTAGTCATTGAGTAGTTCCACCCATCGTCGTTGTCTCATATTTAGCTCCTTCTGGTCGAATATGTGTTGAAGGCTCTTGTGGTCCATGAAGATGGTGCACTTTGTTCCGTATAGGTAGTGCCTCCAAATCTTCAGAGCGAACACTACTGCTCCAAGCTCTAGGTCATGAGTGGTGTAGTTGACCTCGTGTGTTTTTAGTTGTCATGAGGCATAAGCAATAACCTTTCCTCGTTACATCAGCACACAACCCAGCCCTTGATTGGACGCATCGCAGTATACTACGAAGTCTTCTATCCCTTCTGGAAGAGACAAAATGGGTCCGCTGCATAGGGCTTGTTTCAGAGTTTGAAATGCAACATCTTGCTTTTCTCCCCGGTTGAAAGCTACTCCCTTTTGCGTCAAAGTGGTAAGGGGTTTTGCGATGCTGGAGAAGTTCTGTATGAATCTGCGGTAATAACCAGCAAGGCCTAGAAATTGGCGAATTTCGGTTGACGTCTTCGGTGCTGACCAATTCTTGATTGCCTTGATTTTGGAAGGGTCCACGTGGATTCCCTCTTCGCTGACCACGTGACCTAGGAAGTCCACTTTCCTAATCCTAAACTCGCACTTCGAGAACTTTGCGTAAAGCTTCCCTGCTCGTAGTGTCTCCAAGACTTGTCTCAGGTGCTGACCATGTTCTTCTTTACTCCTTGAATAAATGAGTATGTCATTTACAGTGTTGCAAAACTCGGCCTACTCGGCCGATTACTCGGAATCGGCCCTCCACCGAGGCGAGTAATGTGAACTCGGCCAAAAAACTCGGATTCAGTTAAACTCGGTCAAAAATCGGTCAAACTCGGTCAAAAATCGGTCAAACTCGGTCAAACTCGGGCCTACTCGGTCTTACTCGGGCCTACTCGGTCAAACTCGGCCAACTCGGTCAAAATCGGTCAAACTCGGTCAAAGGGTCAAAATTGTCATAAAAAGAGAAAAAATCAAGAATTTCAAGATTAATATGTATAACGCACTTAATGATTTATTATTTAACACACACATGTGATTATTACTACATATATATATCTTAAATTTTCAGTAATTATTCACGTAGTGAGACAATTGTGTGTATTTCAGTTTTTATGTATTCACATGTATCTAATTTTGGTTATATATTTCAATCAAATTATGATTTTAGCTTATGATTTTGGCATATATAATTTTCCAAAAAATATTTCTACATGAATTACCGAATCCGAGTACTCCCTGAGTACTCCCGAGTACTCGCTACTCCCCAGTCGGCCGAGCAGGTACCGAGTAGCGAGTTCTACAACCTTAGTCATTTATGAACACAATCACAAAATTGTCCAGGAATGAACGACATACCCGATTCATTAGGTCCATGAACACGGCGGGTGCATTGGTTAGTCTGAAAGGCATCACTACTGTCACACCCCCGAACCTGGACGGCGGAAACGTCCCGGGGCGGATGACTTCGTGTACAATATCATAACAATTGAATATAAATGAAGCATAACAACCAAACATCATACATTAGAAATACACACTTACATAGTTTACATGTTGAACTTGTTCATTAGTTACACAAAAGTAAGAAAGTAAAATTTCTTGAAGTTGCACCACTTGATCTCCTAGTCGAACTTACTATCTGTTACTGGATCCCTGAGAATACAAGTCGTTTTGAAAAGCGTCAACTAAAAAGTTGGTGAGTTCATAAGCAGTTTTGTATAAAAATGGTTTTTGTACTTGTTTAGAATAGTTTTCATAGCGCTTTCAGAAATCCGATATTTTCTAAAAAGAAATGGTTTGAAATATTTGTGTTTGATCTTATATTAATGCATGTGTGTTAATGTTTGCGAAAATAGAAAGAGAATGATTTCCAGACAACCCGATGTTGTCTGCAATAGATAATGCTGAAATCTCAACCCCGGTGGTTGAGTACCGATGCTTATAGATTGTCGTTTTATCAAAAAGAAGGTTTCCCGTTTTATCCCAAAAAGAAAATAGAATGGTTTCCTGTTTTATCCCAAAAAGAAAATAGAATGGTTTCCTGTTTTATCCCAAAAAGAAAATAGAATGGTTTCCCATAAATCTTATAACGTTAATTCCTCTAAGTGAGTCGTTATAACCATACTAAATAATGACAATTTCGTCTGTCTTTGCGTCTTTGGGACGCCGACGGAATAGAATAAGGTTTTTGTCACCCTAGACTGGCCTAGTCTAACTGTAGCAAACAACTCAGGTGTGTAACACCCAAATTTTCGAATAATTTTTCACAATTTTAAAACATACTTTCATTCATAAAATAATAATAAACATAATGTATCCACTGTCATCATAGAAAAACATATCCCATAATCATATAAACAAAAGCTCCATGAGTGTGTACAGATCATGCCGGCGCCTTCCCGCGATCATCACTGGTACCTGAAACACATACACAAAACTCTGTAAGCATAAATGCTTAGTGAGTTCCCCAAAATACCACATAAACACATATCAGCCACTCAAGGCTGTAACTCTGATGACCCTCTGGTCGAATATCTCTGTGGGACCCTCTTGGTCCCATAACTTTGTGGACCCACTGGTCCTGACTCTGTAAACTCTGAATCATGCATATCACATATCACATAGAATCACAACACATAAATAGCATACAAGATACACTGTCACATAGCTCTGATTACCACTCTAGGTAAGGTATAGTGAGAAGACTCACCTCGGGAATCTCGGTAAAATCTCGATATCAGAATACTGCCGTAGCCTCCACCTAGTCACAATAATAAATTTCACTAAATAAATGTCTCTTCACAATTTGGATATTCTCTCATGCAAATCCCTAGAAGGGTAAAAGACCATTCTACCCCTCTACAGGCCCAAGGCCCATTTGTTGACAAACCCTAAAAGTCAACCCAAAAGTCAACTGTCCATTTTGACCAGACTTGCCGAGTGCATACGACGACTCGGCGAGTCCTATCGTCCCCACAGACTCCTCCCTGTCTAAGCCTCACTCGACTCACTGAGTCACCCCTCAACTCACCGGATCACCACTAGAGTCAGACCCCGGGGCAACCCAGTCCGACTCGTCGAGTCTACCTATGGACTCGGCGAGTTTCCTCCATGGACTTGCTCATACAACCTCCTGAGGTCAGATATGCTTAGCCAAATCATAGATCTAACCCTTAAACACTCAAAAGTCACGTAAAGGTGCAACCTTTACATGCATGCAACCCAATTCAAGCCTCAAATGGAGAAATAACACTAGAAATGACAACCTAGTCTCCAATTGCTTATTAGCTTGCAAAAAGCTAGAAGGTAATGACTCTAGGGACCTCTCATGGTCCAGATCTGATGTCATAACCCCAAAGAGGACCTCATACTCACTAGATCTTTCATAAAATGAGGGTAAAAACCCTAAAATCAAGAAGTCCATCAATATAACACGAAATGGAAAGGTTTATACCTCCAAAGATGATATCACGAGATGATTAGCTCAGATCCAGTCCCCTTCACACTCTAGATTTGTGCTCCTATCTTCCTTCAAGCAAAACCACACAAAAAGAGGAAGAAATAGCCTCCTCTTGCCCTCAAACTCACTATCTCAGCTCTCTAGGGTTTCTCTGGAACAAGGTGGCCGCAAATGAAGGCCATAAAGGTCTTTAAATAGGCTCCCAAACCCGGGGATTAGGGTTTTCCTAATCAGCACCGACTCGGCGAGTCAGGTCCCGACTCGTCGAGTCCGTTCGCGAAAATGCGCCAATAGATCAGACTCTACTCGACGAGTTGAGGCATCAACTCGTCGAGTTCCTCAATAAAACAATAAATAAATAATTAAATTAACATACCCGAACTCAGGATGTTACAAGGTGTGGGGTGTCACCCCCGTATAGATCTATACACAAACTCCCGCTTTCCCTCCAGGAAACTCTGGTTATAACTACAGGCTACGATTGTACACTCAAAGGTGCCAACCGACAGGTCTCATTAGATCCTTAATCGAAAATTTAGACGGAAAAGAAAGAAGAACACATATAAAACTCATTTCCAGGCCCAATAAACATGTAAGTGGACCACTAAGGCCCACTATACGTATCTATTATTTCCAGGCACAAAAGGAATGTGAATGTCTACCCTGAGCCCAATATACATGTAAAAGGACACTAAGGCCCACTAAACATGTATATTATTTCCAGGCCCAAATAAGGATAAGAATATCGTTTTTAACCCGTTTGTTATTGTTTTGTTTATTTCAGGTCGATTATTTACAAAATTGATATAAAAAGCCCACTTTTTGTAAAAATGACGTTCTTGGCCCAATAAGCCACACAGTTTTCAATTAAGACCCAATTATAGTAAAAATAACACTTTAGCCCCCATTTTGTTCAAAACTTGTGTTTTTGACTAGTTTGTGGTAAAAATAACATTTTAAACTCATTTTTGTCAAAAATATCATTTTTTGGCTTGATTTTTGTGAAATACATATTTTTCTGGTTTTTGGCTTTTCTGACCTAGTTGTTGGAAAATTTGTAGAAAAATCATCGTAAGTCGAAATTTGGATACGTAAATTCTGGAAGTTTGGAAATTTTGTCTACTTTGTTCACAATTTTTCTCATAATTTTTATTCGCCTCTAACAAGTGTGAAATTGCTCACCTTCACAGGTTGGTCCGAAATTATTTCAAATCTGATAGGCAGTTTTGTAAAATTCGCCAAAAATAGTAGAAAATTCGTATGAAAACGTGAGAGTAGTCATTTTAAAGGTAATAACCTGAAATTTTTGCATGTAAAACAGTTTTGAAAAATATTACCATAAAGGCGGTCAAAACAGTTCGAGATTGTACTAAAACTTTTCTGTCAAGGGCTGATTTTTGAGTTTAAGTTATCTAAGTTTGTTCACAACATTTGTTTTTGCTATTTTAACTGGATAAATCCCAAATCTACAAGTTTACAAGTATTATATGTGAGGACACATACTTTTCTCAAGGTTTATATGAAGATCCAAGTGATAAACTTCATTTTCAAGTAAAGATCTAAAAGTTAAACACATAAACATGCATATATACATAGATCTAACACAAAAATACTTGTATTCTCCCCCAAAAACATTATAAAACCGAAAACAAGGGGGTATGAACTCACCTTGGGGGTTTTTGAGATGTAGATGAAGAAGAAGAAGGATCTTTGAACCTAGCTTGAGTTCTTGATGATATTTGTGTAGTTTTGGTGTTCTAAGAGCATAATCACGAAAATGAAGTTGTAAGAGGAAAGATCTTTGCATAGACTTGAAATAGAACATCTAGAGATGAATATAGACTTACCAAGAAGTCTAGAACCCGATTTTGATGATGATGAACTCGAAATTTTTGAAGAAGGATGGAGGATGTTCTTGAGACTTAGAGAGGAAAATGTTTGAAATGTGTTGGAGTGGTGGTGGGTTTGTGGCCGAGAATGGAGGAGGGAGGGGAAGAAAGGGGTTGACTTATGGAGGGGTTGATAGGATGGTGCATGGATACATGGAGGATAAAGTTGAGGTGGCAAGCATAGATTAATTCATATTTTCTTCTTTTTTTTTTAAATGGGCTAACCGGCCCAATAGGGATCTTTGGCCCAAAAGAGTGGACCAAAAGGAGTAGTCCGATTTTTGGTTTGGCCCAATAAGAAAAACTTTGGTCCATTGGGCCCATATACAAGTTTGCGGCTCAAAAGAGTAAAAGAAATGGGTTTTCGGCCCAATAAGGCCCAAAGTTGATTGGATATAGTTTATTGGGTTAGATTTTGGGCTTTTGATGAAGTTTCGACTTGAAGCAAAATTTTGGATGTATAAACTTGTATAATATTGACATTAATTTATACTACTCATAGCGTTACGCAAAGGAATTATCTTGCCTATGGATAGGAAACCTAGCCCTAAAATGCTAGTTGTGACAACTACAAATTCGTAGTGACCGTATCTTGTTCGGAAAGCCGTCTTAGGAATATCACTTTCTAAAACTCGTAGCTGGTGATATCCCGATCTTAGATCAATCTTGGAAAAGTAATTTGCCCCTTAAAGTTGATCGAATATATCGTCTATTCGTGGCAGGGGATACCGGTTCTTAATGGTGAGTTTGTTTAGCTCTCGGTAGTCGATGCACATTCTGAACGATCCGTCTTTCTTCTTCACGAACAGCACTGGTGCTCCCCAAGGTGAGAAGCTTGGTCTGATGAATCCTTTGCTGAGCAGTTCGTTCAGTTAACTGGATAATTCTTGCATCTCTACTGGGGCTAAACGATACGGTGCTTTGGCTACATGGGTGGCTCCAAGAATCAAGTCGCTTCTGAATTCGACTTGTCTTGCAGGGGGTACTCCTGGAAGATCTTCGGGAAAGACATAGGGAAAATCACATACGTCAGGCAGGCTCTTGATGTCTTCTACGACGTGTGCCAAGAACGCATGGCATTCCTTGCGTAAATATTTTTGAGCTTTGACGCAGGAGATGATACGAAGAGTGGTACTAGGTTTATCGCCATAAATAACGAGGGTTTCACCATTTGGCAGATTAAGGCGAACGGCCTTTTCGTAACATAAAATGTTCGCACGATGAGAACTCAGCCAGTCCATGCCTATGATAACGTCGAAACTTTTTATTGAAACTGGCATGAGGTTGATTGGAAAAGATTTGTTGTTTAGTGCGAGGGTACAGTTTAAGTATATTTCTTTAGCGCCTTCTGTCTTTCCGTTAGCCATTTCTACTATGAATGTTTCGCTTAATGACTGGGGTGCTTGTTTGAGTAGATTTTTAAAATTACGGCTCACGAAACTCCTCTCTTCTCCACTATCAAATAGAATGCATGCATAAGAGTTATCGAGTAGAAACGTACCCGTAACCATCGTGGGATCGGCAATGGCTTCCTCTTGGCCCATTGCGAATACTCTGCCCCCTCCACCAACATTCTTGTTGTTTGCTTTCGGACAGTCCCTTCGGAAGTGCCCCGTTGCTCCACACTCGTAACAAGTACGGCCTACTCCGACATTTGTGGCTGGAGCGGCCGGTTGGGTCGGTTCCTTGCAGAAGAGGACATTGTGTCCCTTCCTGTTGCACCTAGTGCAATGCATTTCACGGCAGGGTCCGTGATGATGAAAGTTGCATTTATTGCACTTTGGCAGGTTGTCGATGTACGACTTTGTTGGTACTGGGGTGGTCGGGACAGTAACTGCGTGGGCTGTCACTACTTGTTGTTTCTTAGGGTTTTCCTGTGTGGTTTGCCCCTTTCTCTTGTTCCAGGGTTTCCTTCAGTCCTCTATCTCCTTTCGTGGTTCAGAAGTAGCGGTATTAGTTCCCTGTTTAACACCATGATCGATTAATCGTTGAGCTAAGCACTTCGCACTATCAAACGTGATTGGGTTAGAAGCCAGGACATGCCCTTGGATCTGGGGTGACAATCCCCAAATGTACCTTTCCACCTTCTTCGGTTCCGGGTTTACCACACCTGGGCACAAGGCTGACAAATCACTGAACCTGGCCGTGTAAGTGGCTAGGTCCGATCCAGTCATCCTTAGGTTCCATAACTCCTGCTCCAGCTTTTGGATTTCGCCCCTCGGGCAGTATTCTTCCAGCATCAAGATTTTGAGATCTTCCCAACTCATGGCATTAGCAACTGGGAGGGATAGGGCTTTCACATGGCCCTTCCACCAGGTGAGGGCTCGATCAGAGAAAGTACAAGCAGCGAACTTGACCTTGCTTGTTTCTGGGCATGCACAGATCTTGAAGACCATTTCGGTCTTCTCGAACCATTGCATAAGTGCAATGACTCCTCCTACCCCGTTGAAAGTCTTTGGCTTCGCATTTGAAAATTCTTTGTATGTGAATTCCCTGGTATGATCGTGGCCAGTACCACGATTCAAGTGGTTGGTACTGCTTCCAGTTCCGCCAGCGTCGTTAGTGTTTATTTGCGTAAGAGCAGCTGCTACTGTTGCAGTGATAGCAGCCTGTACCATGACGGAATCATATTATGGAGGTGGTGGCGGTGGGGTTTGTGTTGCATTGTTGACGCGTCTGCCAGATCTGCGAGGAGGCATCTTGTTGCCAAAGAATTAACAATGAAAGACAATAAGTCTTTGATGATTGAAAGTCAAGTGTTAAAAAGTTAACTATTTTAGATTCTTCATGTATTAAGATTCGAGTTAGACAATGATTTGTGTTTGATTCATAATAGTAGTTTATATAATAACAGATAAACCTATGAATTTGAGTGATATCCAAGGAATTAACACGAAAAGCAAATACTTATATATATATATATATATATATATATATATATATATATATATATATATCGTGAATACATCGTAATGTTGGGAAAATTTGACCTTATCTACAGGTCTACAGCACCGAAAGTTTAATAAAAGTAAAACATTTAGCCGTGGTCCTAGTCTATAACAAAATTTTGGGGTTGAGCAAGCACTACTTGCGACGCGTACTGCGCTGAGTACTAGACTCTGCTTCCGAGTGTTTGGCTCCCATTAGCTACCTTTCAAGGATGGCTCGTTGTTCCCTCATTTCCCTTATTTCAGCGAGGGCTGCATCCATTTGGCTCTAGAGTGCCCCGGTGTGGATTCGGGTCTCATCATGTAGTTCGTCCAGGCGACATATATCGGAAGTGTTGCTTTGTGTCGTTGCATTGATTTCCCGGATTCGGGTTGTTGAAATCCTCGCCTGATCGATTTGGTTAGCTATCTTTTCCACGATGATAGGGAGTGCCCTGTCAGCTGAACCCCCATTGCTAACATTGTAGAAGTCTCGGCACATCCCGTGGGGAGGGCGCACTCCTTGTTGTCGGTTCCAATGGTGAATGAGGTTTCCCCAAACGGGAGTCGGTCCTTGAAAACCTCTCCTGATTGCAGGAGGTCGGACGGCTGGTGGGGGATTGTACACTTCGGGTTCTGTATCGGTCCCCTCAGACTCTTCTTCTTCTTCTTCCATGGGTTCCTCTTATTCTTCTTCTTCTTCATCCACAATTTCCTCGGGATCCTCTTCTGGATCATCTTCCACCCAGCCTCCATTACCTTGGTTAGGGTAGTAAGGGTCCCCTGGTAAGTGGAATCCGGCCATTGTGTCTGTACGAGAACAGGGATATGAGAATTGTCTAAATACTAAAGCATATAAATTTGAACATCAAGGTTAAACTATTGCATTTACAAAAAATTCTCCTATAGTATTCTAAATGTTATGTTTGATTCTAAAGATTATATGTTTGGTAAGTTTTAGACTTGTTGTCCACCGCAACTATTCCCTGACATATGTTAGTCGGCCCTCGGATAAATATAGTTGATCAGGCTATATTCAACCCAGTCCCGATTACATATCCCAAGGCATACCTGTAGTGCACAACTCATCTATAATACTTCTATATTGTTTTCCTTATGATACTGTTACTGTTATGTAATGTATGCATGTATAATTTTAATAAAACTATATTTTTAAAAGTATATCTCTTAATCATAGTGTTTTTTCCCAGTTGTGTTTATAGTTGTATATCAAAAATGGTTTTGATATACTTAGTTCACTATAAACAATGCTCTGATACCAATCTGTCACACCCCCAAACCTGAACGGCGGAAACATTCGGGGGCGAAGGACGTCATGTACAGTACCATAACAATTGAATAGTAAAGAAAGTACACACCACCATAATATATATATTTGAAAAGTTTACATGATTGTTGTATTTCATGTTTTAAAAGTAAAATACAATATGATGTTCCAAAAGATGTTACTAACGTCAGAGCATTAGTCCCCAAAAGCAGTTGCTAACCTGGTTTAGCGATTTCCTGAGAATACAAGTTATTTCAAAGAAAAAGTCTCAACAATTATGTTGGTGAGCTCATAAGTAGTTATTTGAGTAAATGCATGTCATTCGAAAGTTCGCGTTTGTTTTCCAGACAATCCGATATTTTCTTATAAAATGAGTTATGAATCGATGTTGTATAAAATGGATGTATTTGGACCACGAAAATCCTATATTTTCCTAAAAGTGAGAAGTAGTCTTAAATCTCCAAGACTGTAATTTGTAAGTAAATATGACATACTTATACTGAAAATGCATAGTTTTATTAGTGAACAAAACTATAGGAAGCTTGTATTTTTACGTAAAATAATTGTAATATTACTTTTCCCGTAAAACATAATACCATAATAATTGTCTATCCTGTGAGTTTTCATAACCGTACTAAGATGAATTTGCCTTCAGCGACGTTCTTCAGGCGTTGAAATGTTATGACACTTGTCACCCTTAACATGCCGGTCCGGCTGTAGCTAACAGCCAGGGTGCGAGATCATCAGTCCCGTATAGATCTATACACACTTATCACGTTCTCCGGACGGAGACTCTGGTTATAAAACAGGGCTTTCTTGTATACCTTGATAGGTACGATGAAGAAGAATGACTCACATATTCTCAATTAAGTCACGTATTTTTGAAATGAATGTGTTTGTGTACGAAATGATTACCCTTTTTACTATGTTGATAAAGGTATAACAATGATTTGTATTTTCTTATATATAAGTAATGTTATAGTTGAAATGGTTACCCTTGTCAAGATGTGTTATACAAACATAATAATAAAACATATTTTTATTTACAAACATACTTCATCCCGAGAGGGTAAAAATGGTTTCGTAAGATGTTTTGCATGCTAACATTTTCGTATGATAGTTATAACAACAGCAAGGAATTTATAGTAAAAGATTGATGTTTTCACACGATTTTAACCGTGTGTTTACTTGTACCCCCCCCTAAAAGTGTTTAAAAGCATTTAAAAGCATTTGAAAGTGTAGTGATAGGGGTATGAACTCACTTGGTAAAAGTGGCGGTTTGATGACGACGATGTTTAACTCGGGCAACACTTCGACTGGAAAGAAGCAAGTTTCTCGGAACTTCGGGACTTCGGGCTTTCGTCAGGGCTTGGACACGTAACCGGGGCGTCGGGGTAGTTTCGAGGGGCTCGAAAGTGAGAAAATATGGGAGAGAAGTTGTAAATTGGCAAATAAGTTCGGAAGCCTCGCATGCTTATTTATAGGGTGGGAACCGACCTTGTACGCTGGGCGTACCTCCGAAGAACGTCGGGCGTTCCCGGTACGCTGGGCGTACTCGTGTACGCGGTGCGTACGTCATGCATGACGTCTTCATCGGATACCGGACTTCGGATAGGACGGGCTAGAAGGCAATAAGGGAGACGTGGTCGATCCGAGACCCTGCATTGTGTACGCTGGGCGTACCCTCGTACGTCGGGGCGTACCCCCTCGATTTGTGTGCCCCAATCTTCTAAAATCAGTAACGTTCGCATACGAGCTCCGTTTTTTACGTTCTTTATATCCACGCGTAGGTGAGAACATACTCTACAACTTTCATTTAGACTTCGTCGGCAATTTTGACTTTATTTTTAATTATATATTTTTAATTGGCCGGGACAGGAAAAGTCCGTTAAAAATTCATAACTTCTTCATCCGACGTCCGTTTTCGTCTTTCTTTTTACCGTTGTACTACTATTGTTGAGATCTTCAATTCTCGTTTAGGTCGCGTCGGCTAAAAAATCACTCGATCTTTATTTCGAGTTTTTAGCTGTCTACTGCTATTCTGAAACTTAGAAAAATCATAACTTCCTCATACGAAGTCAGATTTGGACGTTCTTTTATGTACGCTTACGGTTTAGTGATATCTACGACTTTCATTTAGATACATAAGGCTAAAATGTATTTTATTGAAATTTTGCGTTTTACGCTTAACAGTGTTTTACCGGTTTTGTTGCGGATTTTCGATTGGTCATAACTCATTCGTTATAACTCGGATTTTTGTGTTCTTTATATTTTTGAAAACCTTGTTACGATATCTACCACTTAGTACATCCAAATTGAGGGTTTTTGCACATTTCATTTTTGACGCTATTTTTATTATCTCAAAAGTAGGTTACAATACTTGACTTTAGATCGTTATATTGATTTGAAAAATCGAGTTGTTACACCGCATTCTTCGGGATGAATCATTTATGTGTCGCGATGTGATACTCTATGGATCACGACGTGACACTCTATGGGCCACGATGTGACACCTACTCAGATGTAAAACCCTAATTTCAGACTTATACCCTATTTGAAGGAAGTGAGGGGCCATTGTTTCCTTCACCCTCAGCCTCCAGCACCTCCAAATGACCCTTTGGTCAAACCCTAGCTCTCTTGAAGCTTTTGAGCTCATTTTTGCAAGCTTTGGTGGTTTTGAAGGAAGGAGAAGAAGTTTTGGTGCCTAGATCCTCCAAGCAATCCCTCATCATCCTTGTATGTGGCTTCTGGACTTTTTACAAGTCCTCAAACTCTCATCTTTTTGTTGTATGCCTCTTAGATCTAAGTTTTATGCCATATGTTTCCCCACTTTTGAAGATGGAATGAGTAGAAAAGATAAAGTTTCAACTTTATGACCCCTCTAAGTCCCAAGAGCATTATATCACATAGATCTAGGATGTGGTTGTGATTTGGGCACCTTGCATGATTTTTTGATTATATTGCATCTTTTGACCTAGGTTTGGGAAAGGACATGCATGGGGCATGCATGTCCATAAGGTTTATATTTTTAGGGATCATTAGGTCCCTAAAACCCTTCTAGAAATTTTGGATTGAAGACTTTATGAATTAAGTGCTTAATGGTTGATTTCGTGCATTAAAGTTGCCATTAAGGACCTTAGACTTGAGATCTTGGGTTAGAGGGATGTCTTAATGGATAAAGTTGGAAACTTTATCCATTAAGATCGTGGGAAGAATAAGATATGAGCTTTGGAGCTCATGGAATCGATGGAAAATGGTTGAATTCATTAAGCTAAGATAACCAGCTTTCACGACGTGACATCCCAGTTGTCACGACGTGACGACTGGGGTTTTCCTCGATTAACTTAGACTGATTTCTTCACGACTTGATGACCTATACATCACGATGTGACGATGGTTTGGATCGAGATTAAGTTGAGCTGACTGAGTTGAATCGTGACTGAGTGGGACCGGGTTGAGTCCGTTTCCCACAACGTGACCATGAGTTGGTCACGACGTGAGGGTCAGCTAATGGAAGTGTTTGTTGGATTAGGTGTCTAAGCTATTAACAAAATTATTATAAACTTAAATTATTAGCAAAGTCATTTTGGGTTGCCCTCAAACCTAGTAATTGGCTTGAATGTTTTTTGGAGAGAAATGATGATTTGTTAATTTATTGTATGATTAATAGATTAATTAGAAATCAAAATAAATAATTTATTAATATGTTTTTAAAAAAAATATTAATTAGAAATTATATTATTTAGTTAAGAATTAATCAAAAATTAATTGGAATTAATTTGGGGATTTATTGGATTAATTAAAAGTAGAATGACTAAAAGTGTCAATGTCCAAAAGTTGAACATTGACTGATTCTAGAACCTCCCTAGGAGAGGGGACGTTTCTAGAGGGGTTTATGGAGCTTTTCTAGGAGTTCTAGGAAGCTTAGGGTTGTTTGGGGGGAAAATAAAAGCTTAGGGTTGCTTGGGGGAAAACTTAGGTAACGAATTTTTTAGAATTTTTTTAGGAAAAGAAGGTAACGAACTTTCCAATTTGCTCACATCTAGTCACTGAATTGTTTTTCGTGCGTGATTTACCCCTGAATTATTTGAAATTGTAACTGGTCATAAGGGTAAAATGTGAACATTTCAAATAATTCATGAGTAAATCAAGCACGAAAAAAAAGTTTAGTGACTAAATATGAACTAATTGAAAGTTTGTTACCATTTCAAGTCATTATCATTTTTTTATAATCACCCCTTAGTTTATTTTTCTTATTGGTAGCAATTACTTTGATTAATAATTTTGATTTCAGTCGCTATGATTTGTTTTATGTTGTGTTTGTAAGGAGTATTACAGAATAGAATGCATATCACATAACCATGTTTTAGTTCATTACTTTAATCCTAGTCAATGAGATAAACTTTTAACTAGAGTTTCTTTATTCACGTATGAGTGAAATGTCAACCCACAAAGAAGAAATAAATCAGTAGAGTTTCATAAAGGCAAAAGGACACATATACGAGCAATAAAACGAAAAATAGATTGAAAATCAAAAGGAGCATAGTGAGAATGTACATATAGAACTAACATACAAATAGAAAAGGTAGATCAAGTAATAACTATGAAGAAAAGTATCGTCAAAACAAGTTGAAAATAAAAACAGCGAAAACTAGGCAAAATGCACAAACAATGTAAATGCATCTAGCACCTAGACTACTCATGTACTACTCCACAGCCTTGAACTTATGCATCAACACTCTTTAATCAAAGCTCGTGTGATTGTAAAGAGAAAAACCTCATACCTCTTTATCATACGTTCTCTCTTTCTCGTACAATCTACAACAACCGTCTGCACCCTTTGGATTGAAAACCTTTGTCTATGTCTGAAACCACCACAATCTTTGTTTCTTCAATTCCTATGTGATTAAAGTCGCTTTTATTGTATTTGTAACTGTGGTTTCTAGTACCTTACACAATAAAGATATATCACACCATTGCTACAACATCCTTATTTTTGTGACCTTCATATTTAGTGTGTGCTCATTCTTAATAACATTTAGAACCATTTACGGGATAATGGTTTGAAAGGGTAACAAACTTTCAATTTTCTTCATATTTAGTCATTAAACTTTTTTCGTACATGTAAGGATAAAATGGGAAGAATTTCAATTAATTTAGAATAAATCAAAAACTAAAAAAAAAAAAAAAAAAATTCAATCTAACCACTCAACATGAACAAAGTTGTGTTACCCTCTCGTATCATTTTTCCAAGATATAAAAGGGGTTTTGCATTGCAAACTGCAAACCGATATTCAAAGTTCAAACGCTCAGTTGAGAGCAACTGGATTTTAGGAGATGGGGATATTGGCATGCTTCGGAGTTCTGATGCCCTTTCCGTTCTACTATTGGCTATGGAATCACCCACAAACATGGGTGAATCTCTGCGGAAAAGGTCGAGACCCTTCCAAAATCATGGCTATGGTTTCTCATTTTCTCAAGCTGGTTCAGTTTGCGTCGCTCTTCTCCGTTTCAACCTTCTCATGGCCTCCTCCTCTCTACTTCTGGCCCCTCTTCTTACTCGGCCAGTTTCTTAACTTCAGGTCGGTACACTTATGCTCTGAACCTCTAGTTAATACGAAATAGCAGTTAGGGTGAAGTTTTGGGATGATTTTTGACTTTATTGGTAATTAAATTGCAACTTAGGTTTAGTTTAGGGTTTGCTAAGATCTTATAGACGCTCTACAATTGATGATTATAAGACTTCTACAATAACGTCTGTGTGCATAAGCTGCGTGTTCATTGTAAGACAAACATGAGTGTGAATGTGATTCTTTTCATAACAAAGGTTAGCATGTGCTGGTAAATTAGGAGGAGCATGTTTAAACATTGATTCATGATTCATCCAAGTGTAACTGTGTTATCATATAATTTAATATTTGAAACATCAACTGATTACTCGGATTCTAAGGTCTTTTTTGGATGATGAATTAATTACAGGGTATATCAGTTGCTTGGTGAGTCAGGCACTTACTATGGTGTACGCTTTGGGAAGAATATACCTTGGGTCACTGAGTTCCCTTTTGGGACAATAAATGATCCTCAGTATGTAGGTAGCATTATGAGCCTTCTAGCTTGCATACCATGGGTTCCCTTCTTGTATATCTTCCTCTGGGTTTTAGGCTACATTTTCATGATCCATGTTGAATCAAAGGAGGATCCAGCTTCTCGTGCCAACCCACTTTCTTGAAATCCCGACTGATTTCAAGAACAAGGATTCAAATTTGTTATTCCAGATAGATTCATGTTCTGTTTTTCATTGTCCTCCAATTTTGATGTTGTTGTATGCATTAATAAATTTTCTCTAGTGTTTAACTGTTTAAGTTTGACTCATGAATGCAACTTAGAGAAATTCATACCTTTCTCCTTTTCTTTTTTTTCAAAATGAGACTCTGGTATGGTCAAGGAAGTAGTACTTATCTTTATGAAGTTGAATTTGTTAGAGGTTTATATTTCATAAGGACTAAAATCTAAAGTCAATAAAAAGGAATGTACTTCTGTGACACTCTATTTCAAAAATGGTACCCAATTATAGCTCTGGTAATTGCTTTGTATATGTATGACATTGCTATGATTGGTTTGTTTTTTCAAAGTACAAAGCTATAGTAAGAAGAAATGAAAATAGGATACATAATACACAAATGAATGAAAGGTACATTTCCATTTTTTGCATTTGACCATAAATTAAACAAACAAATCAAAGTATGTGTGCTATTCTTTTGCATCTGCCCCTCTCATGAAAACTAAGAATGAACATGTAAATTTAGTAACTACACATATGAGAAAACAGATGCTATATATGCAAATATGCAATTGTATCTTGTGAAGCTAGATTTTATCAACAAATTTTGATATCAAATATACAGTTAAATGACAGAAGTATTTAAACAAAAGAAAAGGTATGCTGTTGATTCTAGGCAATAGCGAGTGGCATCTCAAATATCTGGGCTGCACTTTTGACAGCATTAGTGTCAATATCTACCAACTTCCCTGTCTTTGATGAAGCTACAATGCATTTACTGTCTTTTATGTTTGGAAGAAACAATTTTGCTTTCTCTTCAGACCCAAACAATGCCACACTGCAACAGATTTAAAGTCAAAAAAGTTTGACCAGTAAGTCATTACCATTACTGTTCTTTGATTCATCATAAAGTTGACTTTTTTTTTTTAATGGAGAAACTCACCAGGGTTTTTCACGTGCGATTGCTAGTTGTATTGCTGCTGTGTTTGTAGATATAACCCCAGCAGAGTCATTAATAAAAGCAGCCAACTGCAAGAAATAGCAATGAACTTTAATTCATTTGTTTATTATAGCATCTTACATTTATATAAAGAAATGAAGGTAGGATGCTATAATAAATGAAAGTATGTTGTTATTTCTTGCATTTAGGCCTAAAATGTTGTTTGGATAAATGAAGTTTGAAAAGTATTTGAGAAAATGACAACATACTTAGGGAAGTGAAGGGAAAAAAAAAAAAAGTAAACGAGGGAAAACTTCTAAAAAGTTAGGACTTAATATGGGTAGTTCCATTTCACTTTGTTTTGTTTTTATTAGGTCGTGCTTTATACAATTATACTTTAAGTAAAAAGTTAACATTGATGGATAGCTATAGCTTAGTGGATTAAAGGAGCTGTTTCTTTTCTTTTCCCCATTAATAACTGTATTGTAAAGTGCTGAATGGTAATGGTTTATGAATGAATAGAATATTGTATACATAAGGTTTGTTAAATAGACCATTTGAATAAGACTAAGTTGACTATTTTACCTTTATGTTGCAAAACAACAAATTTCACAATATTCATCAATTGCAACGTGAGAGGAGTTGGGAGGAGAGAGAAATTGAAACCTGTCCGGGTGTGGTGATGAATATTATATTGGCATCATCTCCTACAATTTCCTCCACATTCTCTCTTTCTTTCTCATGAGGGATGACATAGACCGGTTTGACTCCCCTATAATATATAACAACATTACAGATCAAACAAGAAACCATCACATATATATATATATATATATATATATATATATATATATATATATATATATATATATATATATATGCAACAGTCTGATCACCTGATTGAGTTTGTTATCTGGGCCCATATATTTAAGGGTAGTAAACTATCGGTATCCCCCCTTGATTGCATAGAGGCTTTTGAATCGGATTGTATACCGTGTATAACAATATATTTCCCTTTCTCAACACCAATTTTGTTGTATTTGTCAGCCACAACGTCCTTTAGCTTTCTGGAAATGGATACTTTAAGCGGTGGAATTATTTGCCTTGGTACACTCCTCCCTGGCCTCGCTAGCCAATCAGTCATCTGATGGTACCTGTTGGATAAAAGATTAAATAAATGCTATAATCAATTAATCATATATCATTGTTGGGTTGTAACTTGTAAAATTTAAGTTTGGTAAGCAAAGCAAAAGAAATCCATATGAAACAAGAGTTTGTCTTAATGATAATAGTAGGCAGCAAGCAACTGACATGTTATATCCAGCCTCGGAGAGATTCAAGTGATCTGGTGTGAATGTTTCGGATAGAAGTAATCCGGCTCCTGCGGAATTCACATTTGGATATATGTAACTCACCCGCTCCCTAGCTGCTGACATGAACAAAAACGACGCATGTCCTAAACCTGCTAGTTTCGTTGAAAGCATCATATCATAGTACCTATTCTGCAAAACTACCACATATATAATCACATATCACTCCTAAAAATTATTTGTTAAAATGCTATTCAATTCTTTGCCAAGGCACAACCTAAATCATATCATAATCGTATTATTTTGGTTTGTTGCAATTTGTGACATTGCGGTTTAAGTTTTTCTTTTTAAATCACCATTTTGACAATCTAACCTTGAGTAGTCCGAGTAAATCAAGGTATTCTGCAGGCTCAGGGAAATCATCTTCTGGATCAAAAACATCCGCCCATCTCACATTCTTGTTCAGCTCAAAAGCTTGTTTCCCTCTGGCCGAGCTCAGGACATCCACCTGAACACCAGGGTATCGATCCTTAATCAGTTGGATAGTTGGGAAAAACAACAGGTTTTCATAAACCCCACCAGAAATCACAACGCAACATCTCCTAACATCACCCCTTATTTTCAACCCTAACGACATAACTTCTGGCATGAACCCTGGTGGAAACTTGAGAAACCCATACGGGTTGTCTGGATTCTCGGGTGGTCTTGGGTCCTCCGATTGCTTACCCTCAGAATACTGCGATCCATACTCCATGTCCGGGTCCTCACCTGTATCGAATGGGTCCAGCCACTCGTTTTTCTTTTTCGCATTTGCTCGAACAGTTGATGTTCGTACTGGACAATGTGGTTGACGATCTGTTGGATTGCTTAGAAAAGGAAGAGTACCGAATCGAGTGGAGGAAATTGAAGTGGGGTTTGTGAAAATTGGTGGAATGGATTTGGGTGGTAGCGAAGTGGTAGCCATTGATGAATAGTGATCAGAACTCCAAGCTTGGAGGTTGTGATTATGTCATCCGTAGATGACGAGAAAGCTGAAGAGAGGTCTATTGGGATTTGAATGTGTGGAAGATGGTTGGATAAGGGGCTTGAGAGCTCTATCATTTTAGAACAGACTTAAAACAGGACAAAACGTTGCATTTAGTTGTCAAAAATAATTTTTTTCCCTCCTTTTCATTTTTCTCTTACATATTTTCTTTTCCTTTTCTTTTCTCTACATATTTCCTTTTTCTTTTTTCTTCTTTACTTAAACCTAGAAACTAGATGTTAATGTTACAAACAAAATAATAAGGATGAACATGGGTCGGTTTTTGGCTAAAACCAAACCAAATTGTAGAAAGTTGGTTTTTCGGTTTTTAAAACCATATAGGTTCGGTTTTTACATGGTTTCGTTTTTCGATTTTTTGGGTTGGGTTTTTGGTTTTAAACTGTGGGTTTATGAGCTCCTGTTTGTTTTTTTTCTAGTTTTTGGGTTCAAACCCAGTGAAAGTACGTTGCGATAAATTGTATTGTATCTATTTTAAATATACTAAAATAAATAGTACGGATTCTAGTATTCTAAAAGCATAAAAGTGTTCAAAAGATCAAAATTTATCACCATTAATAGTATGTTGAAAATAAACATAAAGTACTAAAAGAATAAAGTCTAAAGTCTAAAACTAAAAGTTTAAAACATAATAAATAACTAGAAAGGTTACCCCCGCTACGCGGGGGCAGAAGCTTTCAATGTTGTTTGCGAATCGATAAATATGACAGACGTAGAAAGTGCAAGGATGAAAAGCCTGAACTTTGCCCCGGACCGTTTTTTTCATGTTTTTATGAAAAAGTGTAAAAGTTTTGACTGCAAGGACCAGAAGTGTCAAAATGGATAAAGAATTAAAGGGGTAGGAATTAGCAACTTTTTAGAAAATGGATCAAAGTTGTCAAATCGTTAAAGTTTTGTGGCCAAACATTAAAAATTAAAAGGTTCCTCAAAAATGTAAAAATATTGATTGTAATGACCAAAAGTGTCAAAATGGTTAAAGAATGAGGAGCGAAGTTGCCAAAAAACATCCGATTTTATGAAAAAATGTAAAAGTTTTGACTGCAAGGACCAGAAGTGTCAAAATGGCTAAAGAATTAAAGGGGTAGGAATTTGCAACTTTTTAGAAAAGGGATCAAAGTTGTCAAACCGTTAAAGTTTTGTGGCCAAACTTTAAATATTAAAAGGTTCCTAAAAAGTGTAAAAACATTGGTTGCAAGGACCAAAAGTGTCAAAATGGTTAAAGAATGAGGAGCAAAGTTGCCAAAAAACATCCAAATTTATTATTCCTAACTTTGAAGCCCAATAATAATACAGGGACCAATTCTGCCAAAAAATGACAAGTTTACTATTCCTTTTCTTCATAACTTTAATATATATACTAGAAAAGATTCCCCGGCGTTGCCGGGGTCGGAAGGTATTGCTTTGTAAAGTAAAGTAGAATGTTGGTTGCTTTTTGTCCGTTAATGTGATGGTAATTTGATCTTTTCAGGTAGTAGGGACTGAATTTGTCACCATGGGTAAACCATATGGACCATTTATGTAATTTTGGCGGTGGTGGTGGTGGTGGTGATGGCAGATGGTGGGTGGGTTTATGGTATTGGATGGGTATTTTCTAATAAATAAAAGATTAATTTAAAACCAAAAAGAGAATGTTAAATCTGGTAAAGCACAGAGACCAATCGTGTAATTTTGTCTAACAATAATATAATGTTGAGGGACCATTTCTGCCAAAAGACTAAATACTAATAATATGTAATAAAAGGCGAGGGTTATGAAAAATTCAAACCAAAGTGAAAGGGTTGTTTGTGAACAAAAGCATAAAGATGAAGGGTCAATGTTGTAAGTTGGAGGACCAAAATTGACAAAAAAAAGTGTCACTTTACTGTTAAAATCTTTCATAACTTTAATATATATATATATATATATATATATATATATATATATATATATATATATATATATATATATATATATATATAATAATGTAATTTTGGCGGTGGCGGTGGTGGTGGTGATGGCAGATGGTGGGTGGGTTTATAGTATTGGGTGGATATTTTCTAATAAATAAAACATTAATTTAAAACCAAAAAGAGAATGTTAAATCTGGTAAACCACACGGACCAATCGTGTAATTTTGTCTAACAATAATAATAATAATGATGAGGGACCATTTCTGCCAAAAGACTAAATACTAATAATATGTAATAAAAGACGAAGGTTATGAAAAATTCAAACCAAAGTGAAAGGGTTGTTTGTGAACAAAAGCATAAAGATGAAGGGTCAATGTTGTAAGTTGGAGGACCAAAATTGACAAAAAAAGGTGTCACTTTACTGTTAAAATCTTTCATAACTTTAATATATATATATATATATATATATATATATATATATATAATGTAATTTTGGCGGTGGTGGTGGTGGTGGTGATGGCAGATGGTGGGTGGGTTTATGGTATTGGATGTGTATTTTCTAATAAATAAAACATTAATTTAAAACCAAAAAGAGAATGTTAAATCTGGTAAACCACAGGGACCAATCGTCTAATTTTGTCTAACAATAATAATAATAATGAAGAGGGACCATTTCTGCCAAAAAACTAAATACTAATAATATGTAATAAAAGGCGAGGGTTATGAAAAATTCAAACCAAAGTGAAAGGGTTGTTTGTGAACAAAAGCATAAAGATGAAGGGTCAATGTTGTAAGTTGGAGGACCAAAATTGACAAAAAAGTGCCACTTTACTGTTAAAATCTTTCATAACTTTAATATATATATAATAATAATGATGAGGGACCATTTCTGCCAAAAGACTAAAGACTAATAATATGTAATAAAAGGCGAGGGTTATGAAAAATTCAAACCAAAGTGAAAGGGTTGTTTGTGAACAAAAGCATAAAGATGAAGGGTCAATGTTGTAAGTTGGAGGACCAAAATTGACAAAAAAGTTGCCACTTTACTGTTAAAATCTTTCATAACTTTAATATATATATATATATATATATATATATATATATATATATATATATATATATAATGTAATTTTGGCGGTGGTGGTGGTGGTGGTGATGGCAGATGGTGGGTGAGTTTATGGTATTGGGTGGGTATTTTCTAATAAATAAAACATTAATTTAAAACCAAAAAGAGAATGTTAAATCTGGTAAACCACAGGGACCAATCGTGTAATTTTGTCTAACAATAATAATAATAATGATGAGGGACCATTTCTGCCAAAAGACTAAATACTAATAATATGTAATAAAAGGCGAGGGTTATGAAAAATTCAAACCAAAGTGAAAGGGTTGTTTGTGAACAAAAGCATAAAGATGAAGGGTCAATGTTGTAAGTTGGAGGACCAAAATTGACAAAAAAGGTGCCACTTTACTGTTAAAATCTTTCATAACTTTAATATATATATAATAAAAATGATGATGGACCATTTCTGCCAAAAGACTAAATACTAATAATATGTAATAAAAGGCGAGGGTTATGAAAAATTCAAACCAAAGTGAAAGGGTTGTTTGTGAACAAAAGCATAAAGATGAAGGGTCAATGTTGTAAGTTGGAGGACCAAAATTGACAAAAAAGGTGCCACTTTACTGTTAAAATCTTTCATAACTTTAATATATATATAATAATAATGATGAGGGACCATTTCTGCCAAAAGACTAAAGACTAATAATATGTAATAAAAGGCGAGGGTTATGAATAATTCAAACCAAAGTGAAAGGGTTGTTTGTGAACAAAAGCATAAAGATGAAGGGTCAATGTTGTAAGTTGGAGGACCAAAATTGACAAAAAAGGTGCCAGTTTACTGTTAAAATCTTTCATAACTTTAATATATATATAATAATAATGATGAGGGACCATTTATGCCAAAAGACTAAATACTAATAATATGTAATAAAAGGCGAGGGTTATGAAAAATTCAAACCAAAGTGAAAAGGTTGTTTGTGAACAAAAGCATAAAGATGAAGGGTCAATGTTGTAAGTTGGAGGACCAAAATTGACAAAAAAGGTGTCACTTTACTGTTAAAATCTTTCATAACTTTAATATATATATAATAATAATGATGAGGGACCATTTCTGCCAAAAGACTAAAGACTAATAATATGTAATAAAAGGCGAGGGTTATGAAAAATTCAAACCAAAGTGAAAGGGTTGTTTGTGAACAAAAACATAAAGATGAAGGGTAAATGTTGTAAGTTGGAGGACCAAAATTGACAAAAAATGTGCCACTTTACTGTTAAAATATTTCATAACTTTAATATATATATATAATAATAATGATGAGGGACCATTTCTGCCAAAAGACTAAATACTAATAATATGTAATAAAAGGCGAGGGTTATGAAAAATTCAAACCAAAGTGAAAGGGCTGTTTGTGAACAAAAGCATAAAGATGAAGGGTCAATGTTGTAAGTTGGAGGACCAAAATTGACTATATAATATATATGTGGGTCGGTTCGATTTTTATGAGCGGTTTTATATGTTAAAACCCAACCAAACTGTTTTTTCGGTTTTTGTAAAATTAAAACCTAAACCGTTGGTTATTGCTTTGGTTTCGGTTTCGGTTATGTCGGTTTTTTTCGGGTTTTCGGTTTGGTTTTTACTCATCCCTACAAAATAATAATGAAAGTGCCTATCATCGATCACTTTAGCTTTTCATTAAATTTCATTAAATACATACTATCACCTTAAATTCTTTCCGATCAATTACCAAATGTTTTAAGATACTTATGGATTTTAAATCATGATCATGTGCATTCATGTTTTTGGTGAGTTGAGATTCGTATGGTTCGGATACCTTAGATAACTTAGATATCCAATGGAGAGAGTCGAGAATGTTCGAGAAAGTCGAAAATGTTTGAGAAATACTGAAAATATTCAATGAAGTTTGAGAGTGATTAGTTTGTTGGAAACAGTTAGAGTATTGTAGCCACATGTACTTTGTGCTAACTTGGTTAGAATTGATAAGGGGTCGATTTGGCTTGGGCTCGAGTTCAACATATTTATTAAATGAGTTCAAAATCTCAATCTAAGCCAACATATTTAGTAAAATGGGTTGAGATTTTCAACCAAACTCAACTTATTAAATTAATGGGTTGACTTTTAAAATCTGAAATGCAAATAAATAGAAAAAGAATACACCTATTTAAATAAGTTACAAGATCCAATAATTTTTTAAAGTTTGAAAAATAAAAGCGCAAATGCAAATAAATTATTTAAATAACAACTTAGTCCAACCAATTCGATTCCAAAAGTATGTTTCTATTTAGCTCAATACAAACAATTTCATTCCAAAAGTATGTTGTTATTTATCATATATATACGCAACAATACTATATGAACAACACATATGCATACACACATTTAACATGCACACACATAGCTGATACACAACACACATACATGTACTCTTGAATGGAAACAACTTGAAGAGCTTACTAATTGCTATGAAATTATCAATAGAAACATCTTAACTTAAAGAATTTAACTTGGAAACAACTTAAATGTAATAAATCAAATGGAAACAACTTAAAGAGTCTACTTAAATGATTTGACGAGTTGAAAACAGGTTGAAAATTTCAATCTAACATAACCCTTATAATTAAATAAGTTAGACGGGTTGACCCATTTAATTAAAAATGTTGTAAAATTCAACACACCCGTTGATTTTAGATTGGGTTACTTTTTGTTGGGTCTAAACTTCACTATTGACTCTGCCCTATCACCAATCTAATGAGAATGTGGAGTATGAGGTGACCCTGCCCTATCACCAATCTAATGAGAATATGGAGTACGAGGTGACCGAGATGGTTGAGATGACTTAGGGTTTTGGCACTTTGTTTCATTTAATATATTGTGTTTATATGCAATGTTTGATTTTCATAATGTTTTGTTTAAAGATTTTATGTTAATACTATACTTTGATTTATGAAATGTTCCCTTTAATTTTGAGTATCGAGAAAATTGATGAGGAGCATGTTTGTATATTTATATATAAATTAGTGTTCAGTTATATACCATCCATATAATATATAGATATGATAGTTACTCACTAGACTTCAAAAGTCTAAGTAATGATATATTTTCAGGTTAATGGGTACTTACTAGAAGCATTAAATAATAAGTTTAAAAACATTTAGAAGACAATTTATTTGTGTATGAGATATTGTTTACTTAAATTGTTGTCTTGTGTTTATTATGTTACATCATTATATGACCTCCCTTAAATATTTTAAATGTTAATTACTTGACTGTATGAAACCTATATTTAAAAAAAAATGTTTTATTAAATGTTTTTCTTTTATAAAATATTTTGAAAAATTGATGCCCTTTAAATGGCTGCTTCAATTGACCTGGCAAACGTGTCGTGTCGTGTCGGGTTCGCGTCGTGTCAAGACATTAAACGGGTTGAAAGGGCTTGACACTAACCCGACCCGTTTAATTATCGTGTCGTGTCGTGTCAACCCGTTTATTTTCGTGTCGGGTTTCAAGTGAAGGTTTAGACCTTGTAAATATGTTGTGTCATGTCGGGTTGAAATATTTTAAAGGTTGGAAAGTAGGAGTTGTGGAGGCAAGAAGGAAAAAGTGAAACACTGGAGTTATGAGATGGAATGACAAAATTTATATTAAGTTTAGAATGAAAAATGAAAAGAGTTAAAGTTGGGGAGAAAAAGGATAGGTGGTGAGGATGACTAAAATTAAGCTTTGAAAATTTGAATATTACTTCTAATTATTGAGTTTGACCCACTACAAGTCATATTCGAGTCATATTCGAATATATAATTAAACGGGTCATATTCGAGTCATTTTCGAGTTTAATTATCATGTCGTGTCGTGTCAACCTGTTTACATAAACATGTCGAAATCTCTGACCCTAACCCGCTGATTTCGTGTCGGGTTTTCGTGTCGTGTCATGTTTTGTCAGGTCTACATGCAAGTGGTGTTTTATTTAGTATTTGCCTTTAAATGACTATTTCAATTAACCATAGGATGTTTTATTATTGATCTATAAAACATTTTACTCCAATTATAAAAATATATAATATCTTTTTATCATTTTATCAATTTATGCGGAAAATTTTTCTTAGTAATTCAATATATAAACTATTACTATTATTCTAATCATTTAATGAAACAGTTTTATCATCTTCTATGTAGTTCTTTTTAGGATGTCCGGTGTGGGTGAGTATCCACACGTCTTGGGCTGACGTGGTTGGGCTCCCCACGCGTGAACACCGCCCCCAACTCTGGTGGGGTGCGTGTGACGTGGCTCCGGAAACGGGACGAGACGACCAATGGGCGTGTTTCTTTTGTAACGAGTGGATTTGGGGGGGGGGGGGGGGAGGGGGGAAACGGCTCTTTTGATCGTTTAAGAAATAAAATAAAAAATTTATTTTTTAAAATTTAAACATAATCAACTTCACCTATAAATTACCCACTATTCTATTTACATTTTACATTTCAAAAAACACTCTACAATTTATTACCTTCTACAAAAAACACTCATCTCTCTCATATATTTTTTTTCTCTCTACATGGATTCAAATCAAAACACCCCAAACACTCCAAATGCAAATGTTAGCTACATGCAATTGTTAACCTCCCCAATCCAACAACAACCTTTATTCACCACTTCATACCCCTCCCCCCCCCCCAAACTTCTACCAACAACAACCACAACAATTCAATCAACCCCAATTCCAAACCTTTCAACAACTACCCTCTCAACAATTTCAACAATCTTCTCAACAATGTTAGAAATTTGGGTATAGAAAGACTTGGAAATTCTTAGAATTGTGATTATCACTTTCAAATCGAAGTATTTGGGTTGTACTCCCAAATCCTTAATTGGATAAGACTTAGGGAGATAAGAACATAGAATGTTTGATGATATTTTCGTATGTACCAAAAATGAGACCAAAACCAACTTTAAGATCTCTATCTAAAAAACTGTCATACGGCAATTTTAAACTGTCATAAACCATAAAAACTGACATAAAAACGGATATATGGATAAGGGTCAAACCAATGGTCAATTATCTGAAAAACCAATTTTCTGATGCATTTTTAATATAGTAACATACCCTATATAGAATTCCCAGCCAGGGGCTGCCGCCCCTTGGACCCCGCTCCCAGGGGCGCTGCCCTCGGACCCTCGTTTGTGTTGGGTTTTGTAGACTACAACATCCTATGGTGCACATACAACCCTAAATTCCTTGGATCTATGTTTTCTCTAATTATACATATAATGGTATTTCCAAAGCATTAAGCCTATAACTAGCATGCAATTGACATAAATAATATGAGATACTAGTTAGGATGACATACCTTTTATGTAGCTTGAAACCTTGTTGTATTTGGCGTTAAGAGCTTAGCACCAAAAGTATGAATGCCTCAAATAGCTCACAACTCACCTAGGACAAAGGTGACTCTTTGGAGAGAATTCCTTCCACACCAAAATCAACTCCATGAGCTCCAAGAACTACAAAGTGGCGATTTTGGCTATGGAGTGACCTATTTGTATGTAGGATTCCAAGGGTCATGGGTATAACCCAGATCCATACTCATGAGTATTATGATCCATGGTTCATGTGGCCCAACTCTTGATGTGTCCATACATAAACTTGGTCCAACATGGATCATAAGCCCAACACATATAAATATAACTAACCACCATAATTAGCCCCCATAGATTTAATTAGTCTCTTTTGATCACTAAATTAATTCCAAATTAATTCTTGATCAATACTAATTAAAACATATGATTTCATATTAATATATTAGAACTTATAATATATTAATAAATCATATATAACCTTCTCTCAAGAGTCCAACCTAACAAATTGTCCTGGTGTTATGCAACCCAAATGGACCATGCTACTCTCGGGTCGAGTACATACCAATAATAGTTATGGGCTTAGACATCTAATCCAACAGTCTCCCACTTGGATAAGTCTAAAACTATTATTGCAAATATAACTCCAAAATCCCGACTAGCAATCGTAGCTCTTAAAAGCAGCTGTCGAACTCTGACCTAATCAATGACGTGTCCATTAGATAAGGGATCATATATTCCTCCATTCTAGATATCATATGGACTGAGACATGGATTATAATCATTCTCTCTGTCCATCTGTTGTTTCTCGATTTCCGATTTATGACGACCGATTAATTGAACAAATCAAATCAGTCCAGGCCCGACCGAGCACTTAGGGTTGTCATCACTAAATTATCGAGGGGCCCACAGATATCGCTTTTATCTACATGGGGTAAAAAGAACAGATAAACTTCGACCCAAATGCTCGCTTGTACTCACTCATCAAATTACACACAACGATATGTTTTATAACATCCAAGTTACTGGTGTGTTTACATATGTCAATGTGCAACCGACTCGCAACTACAACTCACACGTCTCCGTTTGAAGAATATAAGATATTATCGTCTCATGATCACTCGTGATAAAATCCATGAAGTGATTCAAATGAGTGTGGGTTTAATCCAATACTATAATCTTATTCCATGAGCACTCATGAATACTGCAGCTATGTCTAAAACATCTAGACATACTACAGACCCATTCATGACAGTCTTGCCTCAATACCTACTTCCAAAGTATGATCGACTGTGGAGGATTTGAATAACCTAGTTATTCGGGAAGTCAAAACATGCAAAGTGAAACACAAGAATAATACTAATCCTATATAGCCCCAAAACTTTTGAGTCATATTTATTACTCATTATTCATTGTATAATGTTTCAAATAATCAACTTAATACTTGGACTAACACAATAGTTGTCCCATGCTACAAGCATGCACACTATGTTTACCTATGGTCCTTTCTTTGTGGAATAGATCAATTGAAAACATTTCAATGATACTCATTTCATAATTCCAAATCCTTATGATAAATGTAAGAATCCAAGATTCTTTGCCATTTACTGAAATCTGTTAGATTCTAAACTTATATACAATGATCCTCTTGTAATGACTATGCACAAAAGTCACAAAGACTTGGCAACAGACGTTACAAAGTATTCCAATGGAGAGCAATTCCATGGAAACGAAGTCTCACATTCAACGTACATTCCTTTGAACATCTTATTGCATTAAGTTTTCTAATCTTACACAGATTTAATGAATAACTTCCACCTATGGAAACATTTCCATATTCCCATTTTGACTATCACTTTTTACAAGGGTTGCCTCTTTTCAGAATATGTCAATATGGTCTTTCCAAAATTTACACCATACTTCCAATTGTCCATGAGCAACCAATCTTTGGTAAGCCTCAGATTGTCCTCGACAATTGTTTAATCATTTTAGTCATATACAGTTCTGGTCATTTTTCCCTCTTAATGCCCTAGGCATTTGGAAAATTCAGAACACAAAGAAATATTATAGCATATGCAATCGATCCTATACCCGAAGCATATGGGATACGATTCATAATGTCTCACATAAAGACATGATCCTAGACCAGTCTTTTTCTATAATTTTTCTATTAGCCATGTTCTCAAAATTCGGACTATGAAGAGGGATGCCGTAATCATAATCGAATATTGAGAACGCAATTAATATTTCCATATATAGAATTTCCTTATGTTGAACCATTCCAACATAACATTCATATATATACTTGACTAAATTTGATTAAAATCTCAATTTAAACTTTTAGAATTGGAATGAAGTTTAATTTCCTCTCCCTTGATTATAGCAAAACAACTTTTCAACCCTTGCAACTTTGCAAATTGAAACTTTTGTTTTCTATAATTAACATTACTAACTTGCAAAACTTAACCTAATAATCATGATCCCACTAACATGATAATTATATCCTTATTAGCATAACACTTATGCTCCCACTAGCTTTGACATGTATCCAAAATCATACACCTTTCCTCAGATATCTCACATGTGTAACGACCCAAATTTTCAAGAAAATTTTTCATTTTTAAATTAATAAAACACATTTGCATAAACCATGAAAACCCGACATATTTGTTTTCAAAACAACATTCATTACATCACTGTTTAAAACATCAGAGTATCTCCAAACATATCAGTGAAAGAGACATAGAGTGCACGCCGCGCCATCCAGCCTTGCCCTTTCCCTTGGGCTCAGATGTACCTGAAACAAATTAACAACTTGTAAGCGAAATGCTTGGTGAGTTCCCCAGAGCATACCACACACTACACATACACATATCCTGATAGATCATTAGAGCTGCACACATATCATATAAACCATGCATACATAAAGCTGTAAAAGTGCCATGGGCTACCCCACATGGTCTTTACCTAGGACTGCCATGGGCTACCCCACATGGTCTTACATCCAATGCCATGGGCTACCCCACATGGTCTTTACCTAGGACTGCCATGGGCTACCCCACATGGTCTTTACCTAGGACTGCCATGGGCTACCCCACATGGTCTTACATCCAATGTCACGGGCTCCCCCCAGGGTCTTCATGAAAAACACACAATCACATATCAAATCAAATCACAGAATAATTAACACATATATCCTAATCACATAATGGGCCGGCCTGTTGGATTAATGTCTAAGTCCATAACTATATTTGGTATGTACTTGACCCGACCCGGCATGGTCCATTTGGGTTGCACTTCACCGACACAATTTATATGGATAGTCTTTTGAGAATAGTATATTTATGATTTATATTAATATATTATAAGTTCTAATATATTAATATGGAATCATATTATATAATTAGTATTGATGAAGAATTAATTTAGAATTAATTAAGTGATCAAAAAGAACTAATTAAATATGGACTCTTATATATATATGGAATGGGCCAAGTTCATTTAGGTTGGGCTAAGCTTTCATGGATGGTCCATGGAGCTTTTAACCCATGGATCCTATGTAAATGAAAGGTCATGGGTATTAGGGTTTACATGGATGTAACCCTAATCCTCCATAATATATAAAGGGGTCCTTGGCTCACAAAATTGGCACAAGTGTGTGAAAATAAGAGTGGGCCGATTTTAGTGTGCATACATATTCTCTCAAGTTCTTCCAAGGTGTTTTGGTGATTTGTGATTCCATTTGAGGCTTCCACACTATTGGGGCTAAGCTCTTAAAGCTTGAAGACATCAAGCTACATCAAAAGGTATGTCATCTAACTAGAACTTTGTAGTATAGGTGCTTCATAATATGCTAGTTAGGATGAAACCTTGGAATAGTTAATATTTGCATGTATAATAGAGAAAACATAGATCCAAGGTTTATAGGGTTGCATGTACACCATAGGAGTGTTAGAATGCTCAAAACCCAAGAGTGGTATCAGAGCCATAGGTTGTTTTCTGTTATATTGATGCAAATGTTTTATTTTTAAGTTGGAAAAAAAAGGAAAAAAAAAACATAACGTTTGTCAAATTTTAAG
Organism: Lactuca virosa; assembly: GCF_052849685.1. Classification (NCBI taxonomy): domain Eukaryota; kingdom Viridiplantae; phylum Streptophyta; class Magnoliopsida; order Asterales; family Asteraceae; genus Lactuca; species Lactuca virosa. Next base: position 28,319,769 of record NC_136430.1, on the reverse strand, counting down.
ATAATTACTTGTTTTGTGAAAAACGAATTATTTGTAAAATTTGAATCATTTGTTATATGAGTTGAATTAGGTCAAATTTAGTAAAAGATAAAATGATATGATTATTTTATTAGTTTTAAAAGTTTGATCTAAATGTTTTAAGGAGTTACATATTTTGTCATAAAATTTTGGAGCTCAAAAGTTTTTTTTTTAAAGTTGTGATCTTAAGGGTTTTTGAAACTTCCATAAGTTATGGATATGAAAGTTTAAAAAAAAAAAATTGATTCAAAGTTTTTATGGAGTTACAAAATTTGGTGTTAATGTTTTAAAGAATTCCATAACTTGTTCTTAAGTTATGGAACATGGAAAGTTTCATCATAAAACACCATTAATTCCATAAGTTATGGAATCCAAAGGTTTTCAAGAATTATAAAACTTGCCCTCAAGTTTTGGAATTTGAGAAAAGTTTTTTATGAAAAAAAGAATTGAATTCTAAAACTCTTGGGTTCATAACTTAAAACAATTAATTAAATGGTTTTAATTTTGAGTTTAATAATTGGAATTATGATGTTTTGTTGAATAGTTCAAATTAACTCTTATGGACTTTATTAATAGTTAATTAAAGCGTTTAATTAAAAGAGTATTATTAATCCATAAATATATGGTTTGAGTTTAATTAAATTAAAAGTCTAGTTTAATTAATAGATTAAACCACCAAGTATTTTAAATGTCTAAAATACACCCTTATACTATTACAATATTAAAAGTTTAATATATTATATGTATAAGAGCAAGTCGTCTTACCATTAGTAGGCCTCATTCACGAAGCCGGTCTATAAGGGGGGTATAAGGTTACTGCCTATAAAATGGCAGTTTAATGGGTGTCCACTCTCACTCACCGCTTCCTTGACCGGTGGAGGGTCGTTAGCCGAACAGGTAGGACAAGGACTATAATTCTCCCTTCATTATAAGTATAATGATAAATACTAAGTAACTAAACACTTATAAATTCCCAATCTTAGTTACTTAGGAAAATGTGAATAAGGTGCTAATCCATGAAATTACACTTTGCACTTTGTTTAAGCTGTTAGTGGAGCGTGTGTGGTTAACCGACACACTAACCTGGACTTAACAAGGTAGGCAAAGGGTAACTTAATGTTTATCATAGTATCGTTGGAGCGTGTGTGGTTAACCGGCACATCGATTGAGGGGTAAATATTAAGGGTACCAAGTATATTTGCATAGTTACTTCACACCTTGTTTTGTGATCCTCGGCATCCCAGTCACAAAACCTGAAGGGCACACTCGAGATTGAAACATGCCATTGAAAAGTTCAATGAATCTCAAAAGAATCTAGGAGTTTCAAAACCAATTAAAACCTAATAATACATTTCGTTTATCTTGGTGGAAATTGGTGAATCGTCATTCACCTACCTTCAAATATTTTATAGCTTGGATTACGGCATCCCTCTTCCAAGTTATAAAATAGTTTGTTGGGTCCTAGCCTTAATATATCATATTGGGTGTTATATTAAGGACTTAAATCAACTTTACGTGAATTTCTCCCATTGTTGATGTCTGGTTTAGACAACAATGATCTTCCCAAACCAAGCTTTCCTAATGAATATGACTTCCCCAGTTTGGCTCATGGAAGTCATACTTCTCTTCCTCCACCTCCTCCAATTATTCTCCCTAACCCACAAGTTCAAGGTCACTCAAGCCCTAATGGAAAGCAAGGTCTATGTGTGATCACATCTTAGAGATGAAGTCACATATTGACAAGCCGGGAGAGTTGGGTGTCAAAGTCTTGAGAAAGTTGGATGTTCAATCACTTTCTAAGTCACATAGTGAGTTCCTTTGGGACTACTATGAAACAGACTATGACATGAACCTTAATGATCATATCTATTTGCTTGGTGCTGCTGAATCAGCAATGATTTGGAACGATAGTAAAGCAAATATGATTAGAAGATCAACTTCCTAAAAACTTTATGGACAGTGACAATGGTGACACTGGAAATCCAGAAAAAACATTCTCTTCCCAATGGAAAGGGATTGGCCATAGTCAACCCGGTTGACCAAATGGCAAAGAGAAAGGCTAAGTCTGAGATAGTCCCATTACCAAAGGGTCCATATGTTTATTTTGCCAAAGAAAGGGGCGTTGATTGCAAAGCTGCCAAATTTACCTAAGGATGTTAAAGTCAATAAGTTTGACTCTACATCAGGTAGAGCCCATTATCTAACTCTGTTAAGTTCTATTCTGAGATCCTCATTACATGATGTGACTGGGTCACATGTTGATGTTTTAAGAATCAAAGAATAGAGAGAAATCTTAAAGGAAGTATATGCTGATTCTGATCGCGAAGGTGGATTTCGATCGCATCAGAATTTTGAGCAGTTGCTTAAGAAGTTATGATATATTGCTAAGGAATAGATAACAACAATTTTCCATGTGGATTGTAAGAATAAGTTTTTCCGCAAAGTTTTAAAATAAAAGAAAATTGTTTAATTTTATTTATTTGAAGTATCCTTACAATGACATTTGTGGAAAATTGTTGCTTATATGATTCCACTGACAGCAATATTGGAAAATGGATTTGATTCTTTCATTTGTGGTAATGTCTAAATTTACCAAATCAGGAAAGTTCCTCATCACCCAAGTTTCAATTGGACCGAAACTTGGAATCATGCAAGTTGAATAGTATGATGAATGAGAACTTTCAAGCATTGGAAAATCAAGACTAATTACTTGTTCACATGGATGTTTGAGTCAAGTGAATGACTAAAGGGATCGAGTACACATTCTTGTGCACTGGGCATGTCCACCACAAAGCTCGTTAAGACTATTTGATTTACTAAAGTTTAGTAAATATGGTTATACTTACAAGTTTAAGTATAATTCTAAAACATTGGAAAAGTCTCAATGTATGGCAGAACGAATGGGAAGAATCAAATTAGGCAGAAAGATAAAAGTTTCTCAAATCTGAAAAGATGGGAGAGTACTTTAGTATCATGTTTGTGATCATCTTAATGATTTAGAAATCATATCACAATTAGTCCTCTTAAGGTCATCTTAGTGCATTCTTATGACTAAGAAGAGGAGTCATGAATTGTTGAAATGGTTAGATCAGGAAGATGAGTCATACTTCTTTCCAAAACAATTCTTAGAGTCATACTCCAAGATTGTAACTTGAGTGACATATCTTAAAGAAAGGTTTAAAACACTTGTCAAATGTAAGAGTAAAAGTGTCCTACTCTTGTACATTTGAAATTGGTAAGTTGTGATGTTTTGGATAAAACAAAGACCAACTAAGGCCAATTGTGTGAAGTGTTTGTCTTGATAAAGAATCCGCACTATCTCTTGAATATTTGGCAAGATAGTCTTATATGTCAAGAGGATAGTGGGAGTCTTAAAGATCCTAAAAAGAATTTCAAGAACTAATCAAGAATAAAACCTGAGGTTCTTCACTAGCACACAACTTGAGGTTTATAACCTATCGTGTTGACATATTCTGTGCCCATTCCAGTTAAAGTTGGCTTTGCATAGGAGTTCTGAAAGTTCTCAATTGGTTGCATAACAACTTGGAAGCAATGGCAGGCCCTGTACTGCCAGGTGGCAAGAAGTTAAGATTACATAAGTTCAGTCCATATGAGTTTGGATTTGTCATTATCCTTGTCTTGTGACTATGGTTTTGACGATTCACATGGATAAGAACACATACACCATAAAATCTAAGGGTCATAAGGTTTCTCTCCGATTCATGAAAATGATGGTGAGGAAACACTTCCACCAAGTAGATTTGAAGCAGATGGCAAAAGGTCTAAACAATTGAGACTATGATTACGACATCCCTTTTCATAGTTCTGAAATTGTTTAGACACACATGCATGCTATCTAAGGAAAGGTGTATGATTTTGATAAAGTTTCATCAAAGCATCTCGTATCAGAAATCTGAACTTTGGTAAGAAAGTCAATAAAGTATTGATTTCTAGAAGTCCAGCTGATTTCTGAGTACATGTCAAAGCTAGTGGGAGCATAAGTGTTATGCTAATAATCATCATGTTAGTGGGAGCATGATAATTATTGTTAGTGTTGCAAGTTAGCAATGTTAATTATAGAAAACAAAAGTTTCAATTCGTGAGGCTGCAGGGGTTGAAAAAGTTGTTTTGCTATAATTAAGGGAGAGGATATACTTCATTTCAGTTCTAAAGGCTTAGATTGAGACCTTAATCATCTTTAGTCAAGAATATATATATGAATTTCATGTTGGATTGGTTCAACTTAAGGAAATTCTATATATTGCGTTCTCAAAATTCGATTATGATTACGACATCCCTCTTCATAGTCAAATTTTGAAAACATGGCAAATAAAAATATTGTAGCAAAAGACTGGTCTAGAATCATGTCTTTATGTGAGACATCATGAATCGTGTACCATTTGCTTTGGGTACAAGATCGATTGCATGTGCTATAATATTTGTCATTTCTAAATTTTTCCAAATGCCCAGAGGCATTAAGAAGGGAAAAGGTCTAGAATTGGATATGAGTAAAATGATTAAGCAATTGTCGAGGACAATCTGAGGTTTACCAAAGATTGGTTGCTCAGGGACAGTTGGAAGTATAGTGCTAATTTTGGAAGGACCATATTGACATATTCTGAAAAGAGGCATCTCTTATTCAGAAGTGATAGTCAAAATGAGAATATGGAGTTGTCTCCATAGGTGGAAGTTATCTGTGTAAGATTAGAAAACTTAATGCAAGAAGCATGTCCAAAGCAATGTACTTTGAATATGAGACTTAGTTTCCATGGAGTTGATCTCCATTGGAATACCTTATAATGACTGTTGACAAGTCTTTGTGACTTTGTACATATTCATTACAGGAGGGTCAGTGCATATAAGTTTAATATCTAAACAGATTTCGATAAATGATAGGAATTTGAAATTCTCACATTTTTCGATAAGGATTTGGGAGTGTGAAATTAGAATCATTGAAATTATGTTCAATTGGTTTATTTCACAAAGTAAGGATCATAGACAAACATAGAGTGCATACTTGGTGTATGGCAAAGCTATTGTTTAAGAAAAACATAGTGTACATGCTTGGAGCATGGGACAACTAGTGTTTTGAATTCAAGTATAAAGTTGATAAAACCGAAACAATGAATAATGAGTAATCAGTATGGTGATAAATAAAAGTGTTTATTTATATTCATAGGGTTTGATACCATATTTGATTCATTTATTCTTGTGTTTCACTTTGCATGTTTTGACTTCCAGAATAACTAAGTCGCTCTTCATGAATGATTAAGTTATTCAAACCATCCACAGTCGGTCATATGTTGGAAGTAGATATGAATCAAGACTGTCATGGGTTGGTTTGTAGAGGTCCAAGTTGGTGGACAAAGTTGTGCTACAACACTCATGAGTGCTCATAAGTTCTGAGTATTGGATTCAACCCGCGCTCATTTGAATCACTTCATGGATTTTATCACGAGTGATCATGAGACGATAATATCTTATATTCTTCAAACCTAGAGATATGAGTTGTTACTATGAGTTGGTTATACATTGATTGCACGAAAACGCATTTGGTAACTCGATGTTATAAAACGTGCCTTTGTGTATGATTCAACAAGTAGTAGAACAAGCCATATGAGTCGAAGTTTATCCATTCCTTTTACCTTCGGGATAAAAGCGATATCTGTGGGCCCCTCGATGATTTAGCGATGACACATGTGAGTGCTTGGCCAAGCCATGACTGATTTGATTTGTTCAATCAGTCAGTCATCATAAATCGAAAATCGGGAAACAACAAATGGACAGAGAGAATGATTATAATCCACGTCTCAGTCCATATGATATCTAGAATGGAGGAATATATGATCCCTTATCTAATGGACAAGTCATTGACAAGGTCAGAGTTCGACAGCGGCTTTAAGAGCTACGATTGCCAGTTAGGTTTTGAAGTCATACTCAATAATAGTTTTAGACTTATCCAAGTGGGAGACTGTTGGATTAATGTCTAAGTCCATAACTATATTTGGTATGTACTTGACCCGACCCGGTATGGTCCATTTGGGTTGCACTTCACCGGCACAATTTATATGGATAGTCTTTTGAGAATAGTATATTTATGATTTATATTAATATATTATAAGTTCTAATATATTAATATGGAATCATATTATTTAATTAGTATTGATCAAGAATTAATTTAGAATTAATTAAGTGATCAAAAAGAACTAATTAAATATGGACTCTTATATATATGGAATGGGCCAAGTTCATTTAGGTTGGGCTAAGCTTTCATGGATGGTCCATGGAGCTTTTAACCCATGGATCCTATGTAAATGAAAGGTCATGGGTATTAGGGTTTACATGGATGTAACCCTAATCCTCCATAATATATAAAGGGGTCCTTGGCTCACAAAATTGGCACAAGTGTGTGAAAATAAGAGTGGGCCGATTTTAGTGTGCATACATATTCTCTCAAGTTCTTCCAAGGTGTTTTGGTGATTTGTGATTCCATTTGAGGCTTCCACACTATTGGGGCTAAGCTCTTAAATCTTGAAGACATCAAGCTACATCAAAAGGTATGTCATCTAACTACAACTTTGTAGTATAGGTGCTTCATAATATGCTAGTTAGGATGAAACCTTGGAATAGTTAATATTTGCATGTATAATAGAGAAAACATAGATCCAAGGTTTATAGGGTTGCATGTACACCATAGGAGTGTTAGAATGCTCAAAACCCAACACGGCCTTGGTGCCTTAGACCCATGGGTATGGTGAGAAGACTCACCTCAGTCTGCTGAATGCAAAAGCTGCTCTCCTAACAGTCTGTGACCTCCCGTGCTAGATAAATAATATTAATCAGTGTTAGGACCTTAAATTAATCAAAGTAAAACCCAACCCCAAATCCTTCCATGAGGCCTAATTATCCTTCCCTTACTAATGGGCCCAAAATCCACGTCCAAAATCACTAATGGGCCCCTTGGCCCAATAAGGCCCAACCAAAATATCCATGACCCATAACAGATGAAACGACCCATAATTCACAGAAGGTAATCAAATCCAATAACTAAGTGAGGCCCAAAAGCTCAAAGGCCCAAAACAGATTCGGCCCAACTGAGATGTGTACGCTCAGCGTACCATCCTGGTACGTGCAACGTACTGGGGTCTTGGGACTACGCTTAGCGTATACTGGGTTACGCCCAGCGTACTACCAGGTTAAGCACTTTCTCCATTAAGTGCTTAATACTCGGTTCCTTTACGTCCAAAAGCCAGATCTAGGTCTATTAAGATGTCCTAAGGCATAAAGTTGGCAACTTTATGCCTTTGCATGCCTCATATACACCCAACACCTCCATTAAGACCTTTCCAAGGTCTTTAACCCATGCATGAGGCCAAAACTCCCATCAAGACTCCATTTTTATGATACTAAAGGACCAAGGGACCTCAGATCGGTCATTCCCACCTTCTGGAGTTGCTTAACTCACAAATGGGTGTCCAAAATCAACCAAAGAGACAAGACTAGAAAAACCCTAGCTAGATCTAGATATTTAAATGGAAAGGTGCAAGCTTTTTACCTCTAGGAGCTTTGCAAGATGACCAAGATGCAGATCCTTGAAGCACCAAACCGACCCAAGCTTGCTATACCACTTCCTCTTCTTGAAAGAACTCTAAAATGGCCACCAAGAACCCTCTCCTTAAGCTTAAAACTCTAACACATAATATCACAGCTGAAGGTAGACGAATAGAGGCTCAAGAGGCCGATAGGGTTTGGTCCAAGAGGCTAAAAGATGTTTAAATAGGAGACAAGTCCGAGATTTAGGGTTTTGGCCCTCTGATGCGTACGCCCAGCGTACGTAAGGCTCCTCTGTGATCCTTCATGCAGAGTACGCTAAGCGTTCTCATAGGTACGCCCAGCGTACTCAAGGGACCAATTATGCCAAAAATATAAATTATGAGGGTTTCAAGACATACCGGTTTTTAGGTGTTACAACTCTCCCCCACTTGAACTAGACATTGTCCTCGAAGTCCATAGCTGTAAACAGTTCGGGGTAATGCTCCCGTATCTCCTCCTCCGGCTCCCAAGTCCATTCGGAGCCCTTCCGGTGCTGCCACTGTACCTTTACCCACTTCACTTCTTTGTTTCGAAGACCCTTCGTCTTCCTATCTAAGATGGCGACCGGCTTCTCAACATAATTCAGGCTCCCATCCACCTGAATGTCATCCAAGGAAACAACTACAGACTCGTCAGCAACACACTTCCGAAGCTGAGACACGTGGAAGGTGTTGTGTATCTGGCTAAGCTCCCTTGGCAGCTCCAAGCGATATGCCACCTTGCCCACTCGGGCCGTAATCCTGAACTGGCCTATGAACCGAGGCCCCAACTTGCCCCTCTTTCGAAACTTGATAATCCCCTTCCAGGGCGACACTTTCAATAATACAAAATCCCCCACTTGAAACTCGAGATCTGAACGCCGTCGGTCAGTATAACTTTTCTGACGGCTCTGCGCGACTCGCAACCAGTCGCGCACCTGTTGGATCAATCCGGTAGTCTTGAGAACTACCTCAGTGCTCCCCATGACCCGATGCCCCACCTCGTCCCAACACACTGGGGTCCTACACCTCCGACCATATAACATCTCGAATGGGGCTCGGTCAACACTATCATGATAACTATTGTTGTACGAGAACTCTGCCAATGGGAGATATGTATCCCAACTCCCTCCAAAATCTAGTACGCATGCCCGAAGCATGTCCTCCAACGTCTGGATCGTCCTCTCACTCTGACCGTCGGTATGAGGGTGGTATGTCGTACTGAAATGTAGCTGAGTGCCCAGTTCCTCGTGAAACTTCTTCCAAAACCTGGAAGTGAACCGGACATCCATGTTGGAGACTACAGACATGGGCACCCCGTGTCTAGCCACCACCTCGTATACATAAATGTCTGCCAACTTCTCCGTGGATATACTCTCGGAAACCGGACTCCCCTCACCGTCCTAGGCAACTTTGTGATGAAGTCCATGGTGATCTCTTCTCACTTCCACATGGAAATGGGTAGTGGTTGAACCTTGCCATGAGGCCGTTGATGCTCGGCCTTGACCTTCCTGCAGGTCAAGCACGGCTCCACAAACCATGCGATTTCCCGCTTCATGCAGGGCCAACAATAACTCAACCTCAAGTCCCTATACATTTTCGTAGCGCCTGGGTGTATAGAGAACTTGGACTTGTGCGCTTCCTATAACTGCCTCTGCCTCACTCCCCTTGTCACCGGTACCCATACTCGACCACACTGTGTCAAAAGTTTGCGGCTATCCTTAACAAACAAAGGATAATGTCCCCGTATTTTCTCTATCTTCCAGTTTTCTTTCTTCGCCCCCTCGACCTGGGCCTCCCTGATCATATCCAAAAAAGGCGAAATCACAGTCATCCTCATACAAATGTCCCTAATCGGGGACCCTACCGCCTTGCGGCTCAATGCATCGGCCACCACGTTGGCCTTCCATGGGTGGTATAGAATCTCGCAATCATAATTCTTCAGCACATTCAGCCAACTCCTCTGACGCATGTTGAGGTTCTGCTGATCCATCAAATACTTCAGACTCTTGTGATCGGTATAAATAGTCATATAAATAGTGCCTCCAAATCTTGAGGGCAAAAACCACTGCCCCCAATTCCAGGTCATGAATGGGGTAATTCGCCTCATGAGGCTTCAACTGCCTCGAGGCGTAAGCTATCACATGCCCCCTCTGCATCAGTACCGCACCTAACCCTGAGATCGACGCATCGCAGTACACCACCAAATCCTCTAACCCCTCAGGTAGTACTAGAATCGGAGCCTCGCATAACCTCCTTCTCAGGATCTCAAAACCCATCTGCTGATCCACACCCCACCGAAAAGTCACATTTTTCTTGGTCAAGCGAGTCAAAGGCACGACAATCTTGGAGAAGTCCTAGATAGATCTCCGATAGTAGCCCGCTAAGCCCAAGAAACTATGAATCTCTGATGCATTCCTCGATACTTCCCACCGCGTCACCGCCTCAACCTTGGCTGGATCAACCGAAATACCCTCCTGATTGATGACATGCCCCAAAAACTATACTCCCCGCAGCCAGAAATCACACTTGGAGAACTTCGCATAAAGTTTCTTCGCCCTCAGGGTCTCTAATACCTCCCTCAAATGCTGCTTTCGAGGTTGCTCCTTTCGAGGCGTTATACGGTCGCAAATGCAGATCACCTCTATGCTGGCCTGAGGTGGTTGACACACAGCTAGCAAAAGGGCAATCACCAAACGGTACTCTCACCGGACCAGAAATCATCCGTGAAACGACCAAAAAAATAATCCAAATCAAAGCTCGACTTCAAGCATCGTGGTCCACGGAGTAGTTGAGGAAGACCCCGTGGTGGCCCACGGAGTAGTTGAGGAAGACCCCGTGGTTGAGGCGGCCCCCGGTGTCGGGACCGAAGAATACGTTGAGACGGATTATGAGTTTGGGGAATACGATGAGATCACAGAGGAGAATGGAAAAAATGAATGAAGAACCTAGCGAACCACCTACTTCCGAGATAGTGCAGGATCACTCCATAGCACCACGGGATCCCGTAGATAGGACTCACTCCCTAGAGGAGGAGGTTGCCACTCTTCGGCAACAACTTTTAGCGACGGAGTCCCGAGCGGTTCAGGCCGAGCACGAGAGAGACGAAGTGGTCAGAGAGATAACCGAGATGGCTAATCTAGTCGCACGGCATTTCAGCATATGATATTGTTGGCAGACCCATCCCATCGTAGTTAGCACCTGTTCACGTACTCCCGTTACGATTTCCTTCTTTATGTTTTACCCTATGTACTATCGACCATATGTTTAAGTGATTACACTACTCATAGGGTCGTCATGCTGTCGGATCATATGTTTTCCCCATGTACTGTATGCCTTTTTGGCAAATTTTCATGTATTAAAAACAATTAGTATTAATGGAAATGCTTTATGTTTTTTTTATCGTGATGTTGTTATCTGTTATGTGTTTTATTTCCTTGTTTTACGTTAATACATGGAATCACTTAGATGCACACTCGATTCGCCGAGTCTATGGAACTCTAAACTTGGAATACGATATGTACTCAACATCTTACTAGTCTTTGACAGAAAGATGCCTCAAAGACCCAACCGTGGAAACAACGCAACACCGACCCCACCTGAAATAAACTCAGTTGCATTCCAAGCAGCAGTGTCCGCTGCGGTCACTGCAACAATTGCGCAGATTCGCAACGGAAACAACGGGGAAGGCAACGGACAGGGAACCGGAAGCACAAATCAAGGAAAAAACCACAGAACCACACGAACCTGCACCTACAAGGACTTCACCAACGCCAAACCTCGAACCTTCAATGAAACAGGAGGCGTAATAGCCTTGAAGCGATGGATTGAGAAGGTGGAATTAGTTTTTGAAATTTGCGGGTGTCCGGATGGGTGCAAGGTCAAGTTTGCGGCCTGCACATTCATTGATCAAGCTCTCTCCTGGTGGAATGGTCACGTAGAGGCCATGACACTCCCGGTGGCGAACACAATGCCATGGGAAGAGCTTAAGGAAATGATGTTGGTTGAATACTGTCCAATTGGTGAAATTCAGAAGATGGAACAAGAGTTGTGGAACCTCACGGTTCAAAACTCCGATATCGACGCATACATATCCAGGTTTAGTGAGCTATCTCTCTTGTGTCCCGGAATGATCACCTTTGAAGGGAAGAAGATTGAGAGGTTTATCTGGGGATTGACCGCACCTATCCAAGGGAATGTCATTGCAGCAAACCCTGAGACGTATGATAGTGCAAAGAGGCTGGCCAAGAAATTGTATGATCATGGCAACAAAAAGGGTGCCAAAATAGGAGAAGCGGAAATTAAGAAAGAAGGTGAGAACAAGAAAGGGAAGAACAACAAGCGGAAAGGAAAACAAAACTCTGAATCATCAAAGAAACAACAAATTGTGACTGTTCATGCAACAACTCAAGCTACCACCACACCACATGTTCCAGCCTCATCCACACCAAATAATCCCAAGCAATACTTAGGGACCCTACCTAAGTGCAGCAAATGCAATTTTCACCATCAGGGAGAATGAAGAGAGATGCACTGCACGAGCTGCAACCGAAGGGTCACACTGCCAGATTCTGTAGAGCTTATCCGCAACAAAACCAACAGTCAAACAACAACAACAACAACAACAACAACAACAACCGCAAAAACAACAACAACAACAAAAACCTCAACAACAACAGCAATGCTAGGGCCAGTTACACCTGCTATGGGTGTGGAGAAACTGGCCATTTCCGGCGTAACTGTCCCAAAGCAAACAATCAAGGGGCAGGAGCAGCAGGAAGAGTGCTGACAATGGGTCAAGGCGAAGCAGTTCATGACCCAGCAGTTGTTACTGGTACGTTCCTACTTAACAACTCATACGCATGCATCTTATTTGATAGTGGGGCGGAGCGAAGTTTCGTTAGTAATAAATTCAAAAACTTACTAAATCAACAACCCCAGAAGCTTAACGAAGCCTTCACGGTGGAAATGGATAATGGGAAAACTGAAACAACCAAAGATATCTATGTAGGGTGCCCATTAACGCTAAACAATCATTCATTTCAAATAGACTTGATGCCAGTAAATATTAGGAGTTTTGATGTGATAATCGGCATGGATTGGTTAAGCCCCCACCATGTTGATATAATGTGTTGCGAGAAGGCCGTTCGCCTTCATCTCGCCGATCACAAAACCCTAATAATCTATGGCGATAAACCTGGTGCCAACCTTCACCTTATCTCATGTATCAAGGCACAAAATTGTCTACACAAGAAGAACTACGCATTCCTTGCTCATGTGGTGGATAAGACCAAAGAGGAAGTGAACATTCAAGACATTCCAGTGGCATGTGATTTCCCGGATGTACTTCCAGAAGATCTTCCGAGAATACTCCCAGAAAGACAAGTCGAATTCCGAATCGACCTCGTGCCTGGAGCCACTCCGATCGCCAAATCACCCTATAGGTTGGCTCCCGCTGAAATGCAAGAATTATCAAGCCAACTGAGTGAACTCCTGGATAAAGGATTCATAAGACCAAGCTTCTCTCCATGGGGAGCTCCGATTCTTTTCGTTATAAAGAAAGACGGATCCTTCAGGATGTGCATTGACTATAGGGAACTGAATAAGCTCACCATCAAAAACCGTTATCCACTTCCACGAATCGATGATCTATTTGACCAGCTTCAAGGAACTAGTTATTTTTCAAAAATCGATCTGAGATCCGATTATCATCAACTCAAAGTCCGAGATGAGGACATTCCTAAGACTGCTTTCCGAACTCTCTACGGTAATTACGAATTTGTTGAGATGCCCTTCGGTCTGACGAATGCCCCCGCTGCATTTATGGACCTCATGAATCGAGCCTGCCGCCCACTCCTTGACAATTTCGTAATCGTTTTCGTCGATGATATTCTCATATACTCTCGAAGCGAAGAAGAGCATAGTCAACTACTCCGACAGATCTTAGAAACCCTGCGAGCTGAGAAGTTGTATGCGAAACTCTCTAAGTGTGAGTTTTGGCCCCGCAGTGTGAAATTCTTGGGGCATGTTGTCAGCAAGGAAGGAATTCATGTAGATCCTTCCAAGGTCAAGGCCATTGAAGGCTGGGCAATTCCGACAACACCAACAGAGATTCGCCAATTCTTGGGTCTTGCAGGCTACTACCGAAGATTCATTCAGAACTTCTCCAAGATAGCCAAACCTCTCACCGCACTGACCCAAAAAGGTGTACCTTTCAACCGGACTGTGAAGCAAGAGATTGCCTTCCAAACCTTGAAGCAAGCCCTCTGTAGTGCACCAGTGCTATCCTTGCCGGAGGGAACTGAAGACTTCGTAGTCTACTGTGATGCTTCGAATCAAGGTTTGGGTTGTGTTCTTATGCAACATGGGAAGGTAATTGCGTATGCGTCCAGGCAATTAAAAACACATGAAGTAAATTATACCACCCATAATCTCGAGCTGGGAGCTTTGGTATTCTCCTTGAAGATTTGGAGGCACTACCTTTATGGTACCAAGTGCACCATTTTCACCGATCATAAAAGCCTCCGACACATTTTAAATCAAAAGGAACTAAACATGAGGCAACGGAGATGGGTTGAGCTGCTAAATGATTACGAGTGTGAGATCAAGTACCACCCAGGCAAGGCTAACGTGGTAGCCGATGCCCTGAGCCGGAAGGAATATTCAAGTCGTCGCGTGGAAACCCTATCAATCACCATCAAATCTCACCTAACCTCACAGATCAAGGAAGCCCAATTAGACACATTGAAACCGGAGAATGTCACTAGTGAATCACTGCGTGGAATGGATAAGGGATTTGAAGTTAAAGAGGATGGAACTCACTACTTCATGAATAGAATCTGGGTTCCTAAGATTGGGGGATTCAGAGAAGTAGTCATGCATGAAGCTCACAAGACGCGATACTCCATACATCCGGGTTCAGATAAGATGTACCTGGATATCAAGCAACATTATTGGTGGCCAAACATGAAAGCAGAGATTGCCACTTATGTAAGCAAGTGCCTCACCTGCGTTAAGGTAAAATTGGATTATCAAAAGCCCTCGGGACTATTACAACAACCAGTGATACCCGAGTGGAAATGGGAACGGATTACTATGGACTTTGTAACCAAATTACCTAAGACAATCGATGAGTTGGATGCCATATGGGTAATTGTCGATAGATTAACTAAATCCGCTCATTTCCTGCCAATAAAGGAATCTTACAAGATGGAAAGATTGACTAGAATCTACATCAAGGAGATTGTAAGACTTCATGGAATACCTGTATCTATTATCTCGGATCGAGATAGTAGATTTACTTCACGATTTTGGCAGTCGCTGCGAAAGGCAATAAGGACACAACTTGACATGAGCACTGCTTACCACCCTTAGACGGATGGCCAAAGCAAGCGAACCATCCAAACACTCGAAGATATGCTTCGAGCATGTGTGATAGACTTCGGCAAGTCATGGGATACCCACTTACCACTAATCGAGTTCTCATACAACAACAGGTATCACACAAGCATCAAGGTTGCTCCTTTCGAGGCGTTATACGGTCGTAAATGCAGATCACCTCTATGCTGGGCTGAGGTGGGTGACAGACAGCTAGCAAAAGGGCAATCACCAAACAGTACTCTCACAGGACCAGAAATCATCCGTGAAACGACCGAAAAAATAATCCAAATCAAAGCTCGACTTCAAGCATCGCGAGACCGACAGAAGAGCTATACTGACAAGCGGCGAAAGCCATTAGAATTTCAAGTCGGAGATCGAGTGTTATTGAAGGTCTCTCCCTGGAAAGGGATGATCCGATTTAGGAAACAGGGAAAACTGAACCCGCGATACATTGGACCGTTCGAGATTCTTGCCCGGATTGGTCTAGTGGCTTACAAGCTGCAGCTACCTGCCGAGCTCAGCAACGTACACCCCGTGTTCCACGTATCGAATCTGAAAAAGTGCCTATCAGATGAAACTCTTGTTATTCCTCTAGAAGAGATCGAGATCAACGAGAATCTCCTGTTCGTCGAAGAACCAGTCGAGATATTAGATAGAGAAGTGAAGCGTACGAAGCAGAGCAGCATTCCGATTGTGAAGGTTCGATGGAACGCTAAGCGTGGACCGGAATTCACATGGGAACGCGAAGACCAAATGGAGCAAAAGTACCCTCACTTATTCTCTCCTTCATAATCCTAGTTTTCAAAAGAATTTCAGGACGAAATTCCCTCTAACGGGGGGATGATGTCACAACTGGCATTTTAGCCAGGAAATTCTGTGATCATGTAAACATTAACTATGATAATCCTTGTAACCCTAATTTGATGATATGCACTATGTTCATTCTATGATAACAAACTTGGTCAGGACCCACAATTGTAGTTCAAAACTCTATGCAAAACATTTCAGAAAGTCAATTGGGAGTTGAAAACCCTAAAAATCCCGGTTCAAGTTCTTTATGGACTAGGATTTTCTTATAGGGCCTAATGGACCAATAAGCATTCAATTCGACTATTTTGGGCTTAGAAACCCTATTTGGATTCTAAATGGACCCAATTCATAAATCGATAACATTTTGGACCATTTGGGCCTAGAATGATTCATTCTAACCCTAATGGGCCTTATTAGGCCATAAATGGATTAATTAGCCCTAATAGACCATAAACCCATTCCTTTATACCATAATGGGTCGTGAACCACCTTAAGAGCCCAATGGACTGAAAAATATTATTGGGCCTAGGAAATTCGAAAAAAACCAAGAAATTGAGCCCAACACCATTTTTCCTTCATTCCATTAGGCCCATTCTCGGCCCATAGAAAAAAAAAATAATAAAAGCCATAAAAGGGGATGAATTAGAATGGTGACAACACATAATTATCTAGCAAACATCTAGATAATCACATGTATCAATGAGATTATTACCCTCCATGCAAAACTTTCCCTCCCTCTCTCTTTATCACTCTCGTCCGAGAACACACACACACCACCACCATCTTCATTTTCCTCAAACTCTTACAAGAAATCTCTCAAGAACTCTCCTCATTCTCTCTAAATTTTCGAGATTTGGTGTGTGTCTTCAAGAGATTCTCATTTAGATCATCTTTGTTGGTAAGTTATCATCATGCACTACTTGTTATCCTCCATTCCTATGCTAAAACGTCATACTTACAAAGTTTCATTTCATGATCATGTTTCCTAAAAATATTCAAGTTTGAAAACTTCTTCAAGAAAGCAACCAAGGCCCAAAACACCTTCAAATCTCATTCATCTCTTCAAATCTCAAATCTCATTCATGTTTGTTGGGCCTTATCCTTTCACGTTCATGTATCATCTGGCGTTCGTAATTCTAAATACATATAACCTTATACATATTCATGTGACAATAATTGGGATCTAGTGAGACTTGTCGGTTGACACCATTGAGTGTATGGCCGTAGCCTGTAGTTATAATCAGAATCTTCTGGAGGGAGAGCGAGAGTTTATGTATAGATCTATACGGGGGTGACTCCCCCACACCTGAGCTGTTTGCTACAGTTAGACTAGGCCAGTCTAGGGTGACAAAACCTTGATCAAAACCGGCGTTTGGAAAAATGCCAAGACAGGCGAATTAGTCACTATCATGCATGGTTATAACGACTCATATAGAGATCCATTACCATCACAACATTTCGGAAACCAAAACTCATAAATCATATTGATACAAAACAAATCATACGATAATGCAAGGACCGTAACATTTTAATAAATCAGAAAATATCGGATTTTCTGGGAAATACTATCATTCAATTACCTTTTACTCACAACAGAAAGAATGCAAAGAAATTTGGACTGCATACTTATACATGTTTTTACTATGAAATTCACACATGCATCTATACTCGATTTTCACATCATTTTTCAGACTTTTTAAAGAAAATATCGGATTTTCTGGGTTTTACAAACAATGCAATGACTTTCATTCAAACATGCTTATGAACTCACCAACATTATATATGTTGACCGGTTTCAAAATAACTTGTATTCTCAGGTAATCGTTAAGAGGGGAAACTTTCAAGTGTAGGAATTTATTTTGTGTAATGTCAATCATCGTACAATTAATATTTTGGGAATATGTAATCTAAGACAATGTACTTGATGTGAACAATACAAGTTGTAAGATATAATGTCGGTGATGATTGTGTTATGTTTAATGTATATTCATTGTGATGATATTTCAATTGACAGTCACATGAGCCCTCAGACGATTCTGCCGTCTGGTTCGGGGGTGTGACAGATTGGTATCAGAGCATTGTTTATAGTGAACTGACATATCTAACCATACTTGATATGCAACTATAAATACAATGGGACTAAAACACTCTAAATAAAGTGCATACATTAAAAACTAAAACATTAAAAGTCTTTAGAGGAAATGGAACACTGTGATTAAACCCGGGCAGTTATGTAGTTATATTGGGGGTAAATATAGTATGATCAACTATATTTATTCAACATATGACCAACATGTGTTTGGGGGTAATCATGGCGGGAAGTTGACCTAGAAACTTACCTCGTATCCAAAACTTCTCAGGAATTCAAACAAAAATAATTAAAATACTATAGGAGTATTTTGAAATTTTATACACACCCCCTTTACACACTTCTCACTCCCAGTTTTCTCGCACAGTCGCGATGGATGAAGCACAACATGGCATTCTTTTCTACCAGAACCTAGTGGCCCACGGAGTAGTTGAGGAAGACCCCGTGGTGGAGGCGGCCCCCGGTGTCGGGACCGAAGAATACGTTGAGACGGATTATGAGTTTGGGGAATACGATGAGATCACAGAGGAGAATGGAAAAAATGAATGAAGAACCTAGCGAACCTCCTACTTCCGAGACAGTGCAGGATCACTCCATAGCACCACGGGATCCCGTAGATAGGACTCACTCCCTAGAGGAGGAGGTTGCCACTCTTCGGCAACAACTTTTAGCGACGGAGGCCCGAGCGGTTCAGGCCGAGCACGAGAGAGACGAAGTGGTCAGAGAGATAACCGAGATGGCTAATCTAGTCGCACGACATTTCAGCATATGATATTGTTGGCAGACCCATCCCATCGTAGTTAGCACCTGTTCACGTACTCCCGTTACGATTTCCTTCTTTATGTTTTACCCTATGTACTATCGACCATATGTTTAAGTGATTACACTACTCATAGGGTCGTCATGCTGTCGGATCATATGTTTTCCCCATGTACTGTATGCCTTTTTGGCAAATTTTCATGTATTAAAAACAATTAGTATTAATGGAAATGCTTTATGTTTTTTTTATCGTGATGTTGTTATCTGTTATGTGTTTTATTTCCTTGTTTTACGTTAATACATGGAATCACTTAGATGCACACTCGATTCGCCGAGTCTATGGAACTCTAAACTTGGAATACGATATGTACTCAACATCTTACTAGTCTTTGACAGAAAGATGCCTCAAAGACCCAACCGTGGAAACAACGCAACACCGACCCCACCTGAAATAAACTCAGTTGCATTCCAAGCAGCAGTGTCCGCTGCGGTCACTGCAACAATTGCGCAGATTCGCAACGGAAACAACGGGGAAGGCAACGGACAGGGAACCGGAAGCACAAATCAAGGAACAAACCACAGAACCACACGAACCTGCACCTACAAGGACTTCACCAACGCCAAACCTCGAACCTTCAATGAAACAGGAGGCGTAATAGCCCTGAAGCGATGGATTGAGAAGGTGGAATTAGTTTTTGAAATTTGCGGGTGTCCGGATGGGTGCAAGGTCAAGTTTGCGGCCTGCACATTCATTGATCAAGCTCTCTCCTGGTGGAATGGTCACGTAGAGGCCATGACACTCCCGGTGGCGAACACAATGCCATGGGAAGAGCTTAAGGAAATGATGTTGGTTGAATACTGTCCAATTGGTGAAATTCAGAAGATGGAACAAGAGTTGTGGAACCTCACGGTTCAAAACTCCGATATCGACGCATACATATCCAGGTTTAGTGAGCTATCTCTCTTGTGTCCCAGAATGATCACCTTTGAAGGGAAGAAGATTGAGAGGTTTATCTGGGGATTGACCGCACCTATCCAAGGGAATGTCATTGCAGCAAACCCTGAGACGTATGATAGTGCAAAGAGGCTGGCCAAGAAATTGTATGATCATGGCAACAAAAAGGGTGCCAAAATAGGAGAAGCGGAAATTAAGAAAGAAGGTGAGAACAAGAAAGGGAAGAACAACAAGCGGAAAGGAAAACAAAACTCTGAATCATCAAAGAAACAACAAATTGTGACTGTTCATGCAACAACTCAAGCTACCACCACACCACATGTTCCAGCCTCATCCACACCAAATAATCCCAAGCAATACTTAGGGACCCTACCTAAGTGCAGCAAATGCAATTTTCACCATCAGGGAGAATGAAGAGAGATGCACTGCACGAGCTGCAACCGAAGGGTCACACTGCCAGATTCTGTAGAGCTTATCCGCAACAAAACCAACAGTCAAACAACAACAACAACAACAACAACAACAACCGCAAAAACAATAACAACAACAAAAACCTCAACAACAACAGCAATGCTAGGGCCAGTTACACCTGCTATGGGTGTGGAGAAACTGGCCATTTCCGGCGTAACTGTCCCAAAGCAAACAATCAAGGGGCAGGAGCAGCAGGAAGAGTGCTGACAATGGGTCAAGGCGAAGCAGTTCATGACCCAGCAGTTGTTACTGGTACGTTCCTACTTAACAACTCATACGCATGCATCTTATTTGATAGTGGGGCGGAGCGAAGTTTCGTTAGTAATAAATTCAAAAACTTACTAAATCAACAACCCCAGAAGCTTAACGAAGCCTTCACGGTGGAAATGGATAATGGGAAAACTGAAACAACCAAAGATATCTATGTAGGGTGCCCATTAACGCTAAACAATCATTCATTTCAAATAGACTTGATGCCAGTAAATATTAGGAGTTTTGATGTGATAATCGGCATGGATTGGTTAAGCCCCCACCATGTTGATATAATGTGTTGCGAGAAGGCCGTTCGCCTTCATCTCACCGATCACAAAACCCTAATAATCTATGGCGATAAACCTGGTGCCAACCTTCACCTTATCTCATGTATCAAGGCACAAAATTGTCTACACAAGAAGAACTATGCATTCCTTGCTCATGTGGTGGATAAGACCAAAGAGGAAGTGAACATTCAAGACATTCCAGTGGCATGTGATTTCCCGGATGTATTTCCAGAATATCTTCCGGGAATACCCCCAGAAAGACAATTCGAATTCTTAATCGACCTCGTGCCTGGAGCCACTCCGATCGCCAAATCACCCTATAGGTTGGCTCCCGCTGAAATGCAAGAATTATCAAGCCAACTGAGTGAACTCCTGGATAAAGGATTCATAAGACCAAGCTTCTCTCCATGGGGAGCTCCGGTTCTTTTCGTTATAAAGAAAGACGGATCCTTCAGGATCTGCATTGACTATAGGGAACTGAATAAGCTCACCATCAAAAACCGTTATCCACTTCCACGAATCGCTGATCTATTTGACCAGCTTCAAGGAGCTAGTTATTTTTCAAAAATAGATCTGAGATCCGATTATCATCAACTCAAAGTACGAGATGAGGACATTCCTAAGACTGCTTTCCGAACTCTCTACGGTCATTACGAATTTGTTGAGATGCCCTTCGGTCTGACGAATGCCCCCGCTGCATTTATGGACCTCATGAATCGAGCCTGCCGCCCATTCCTTGACAATTTCATAATCGTTTTCATCGATGATATTCTCATATACTCTCGAAGCGAAGAAGAGCATAGTCAACTACTCCGATAGATCTTAGAAACCCTGCGAGCTGAGAAGTTGTATGCGAAACTCTCCAAGTGTGAGTTTTGGCCCCGCAGTGTGAACTTCTTGGGGTATGTTGTCAGCAAGGAAGGAATTCATGTAGATGCTTCCAAGGTCAAGGCCATTGAAGGCTGGGCAATTCCGACAACACCAACAGAGATTCGCCAATTCTTGGGTCTTGCAGGCTACTACCGAAGATTCATTCAGAACTTCTCTAAGATAGCCAAACCTCTCACCGCACTGACCCAAAAAGGTGTACCTTTCAACCGGACTATGAAGCAAGAGATTGCCTTCCAAACCTTGAAGCAAGCCCTCTGTAGTGCACCAGTGCTATCCTTACCGGAGGGAACTGAAGACTTCGTAGTCTACTGTGATGCTTCGAATCAAGGTTTGGGTTGTGTTCTTATGCAACATGGGAAGGTAATTGCGTATGCGTCCAGGCAATTAAAAACACATGAAGTAAATTATACCACCCATGATATCGAGCTGGGAGCTGTGGTATTCTCCTTGAAGATTTGGAGGCACTACCTTTATGGTACCAAGTGCACCATTTTCACCGATCATAAAAGCCTCCGGCACATTTTAAATCAAAAGGAACTAAACATGAGGCAATGGAGATGGGTTGAGCTGCTAAATGATTACGAGTGTGAGATCAAGTACCACCCAGGCAAGGCTAACGTGGTAGCCGATACCCTGAGCCGGAAGGAATATTCAAGTCGTCGCGTGGAAACCCTATCAATCACCGTCAAATCTCACCTAACCTTACAGATCAAGGAAGCCCAATTAGACACATTGAAACTGGAGAATGTCACTAGTGAATCACTGCGTGGAATGGATAAGGGATTTGAAGTTAAAGAGGATGGAACTCACTACTTCATCAATAGATTATGGGTTCCTAATATTGGGGGATTCAGAGAAGTAGCATGCATGAAGCTCACAAGACGCGATACTCCATACATCCGGGTTCAGATAAGATGTACCTGGGTATCAAGCAACATTATTGGTGGCCAAACATGAAAGCAGAGATTGCCACTTATGTAAGCAAGTGCCTCACCTGCGTTAAGGTAAAATTGGAATATCAAAAGCCCTCGGGACTATTACAACAACCAGTGATACCCGAGTGGAAATGGGAACGGATTACTATGGACTTTGTAACCAAATTACCTAAGACAACCTATGAGTTGGATGCCATATGGGTAATTGTCGATAGATTAACTAAATCCGCTCATTTCCTGCCAATAAAGGAATCTTACAAGATGGAAAGATTGACTAGAATCTGCATTAAGGAGATTGTAAGACTTCATGGAATACCTGTATCTATTATCTCGGATCGAGATAGTAGATTTACTTCATGATTTTGGCAGTCGCTGCAAAAGGCAATAGGGACACAACTTGACATGAGTACTGCTTACCACCCTTAGACGGATGGCCAAAGCGAGCGAACCATCCAAACACTCGAAGATATGCTTCGAGCATGTGTGATAGACTTCGGCAAGTCATGGGATACCCACTTACCACTAATCGAGTTCTCATACAACAACAGTTATCACACAAGCATCAAGGTTGCTCCTTTCGAGACGTTATACGGTCGCAAATGCAGATCACCTCTATGCTGGGCTGAGGTGGGTGACACACAGCTAGCAAAAGGGCAATCACCAAACAGTACTCTCACAGGACCAGAAATCATCCGTGAAACGACCGAAAAAATAATCCAAATCAAAGCTCGACTTCAAGCATTGCGAGACCGACAGAAGAGCTATACTGACAAGCGGCGAAAGCCATTAGAATTTCAAGTCGGAGATCGAGTGTTATTGAAGGTCTCTCCCTGGAAAGGGATGATCCGCTTTGGGAAACGGGGAAAACTGAACCCGCGATACATTGGACCGTTCGAGATTCTTGCCCGGATTGGTCTAGTGGCTTACAAGCTGCAGCTACCTGCCGAGCTCAGCAACGTACACCCCGTGTTCCACGTATCGAATCTGAAAAAGTGCCTATCAGATGAAACTCTTGTTATTCCTCTAGAAGAGATCGAGATCAACGAGAATCTACTGTTCGTGGAAGAACCAGTCGAGATATTGGATAGAGAAGTGAAGCGTACGAAGCAGAGCAACATTCCGATTGTGAAGGTTCGATGGAACGCTAAGCGTGGACCGGAATTCACATGGGAATGCGAAGACCAAATGGAGCAAAAGTACCCTCACTTATTCTCTCCTTCATAATCCTAGTTTTCAAAAGAATTTCGGGACGAAATTCCCTCTAACGGGGGGATGATGTCACAACTGGCATTTTAGCCAGGAAATTCTGTGATCATGTAAACATTAACTATGATAATCCTTGTAACCCTAACTTGATGATATGCACTATGTTCATTATATGATAATAAACTTGGTCAGGACCCACAATTGTAGTTCAAAACTCTATGCAAAACATTTCAGAAAGTCAATTGGGAGTTGAAAACCCTAAAAATCCCGGTTCAAGTTCTTTATGGACTAGGATTTTCTTATTGGGCCTAATGGACCAATAAGCATTCAATTCGACTATTTTGGGCTTAGAAACCCTATTTGGATTCTAAATGGACCCAATTCATAAATCGATAACATTTTGGACCATTTGGGCCTAGAATGATTCATTCTAACCCTAATGGGCCTTATTAGGCCATAAATGGATTAATTAGCCCTAATAGACCATAAACCCATTCCTTTATACCATAATGGGTCGTGAACCACCTTAAGAGCCCAATGGACTGAAAAATATTATTGGGCCTAGGAAATTCGAAAAAAGCCAAGAAATTGACCCCAACACCATTTTTCCTTCATTCCATTAGGCCCATTCTCGGCCCATAGAAAAAAAATATAATAAAAGACATAAAAGGGGATGAATTAGAATGGTGACAACACATAATTATCTAGCAAACATCTAGATAATCACATGTATCAATGAGATTATTACCCTCCATGCAAAACTTTCCCTCCCTCTCTCTTTATCACTTTCGGCCGAGAACACACACACCACCACCACCGTCTTCATTTTCCTCAAACTCTTACAAGAAATCTCTCAAGAACTCTCCTCATTCTCTCTAAATTTTCGAGATTTGGTGTGTGTCTTCAAGAGATTCTCATTTAGATCATCTTTGTTGGTAAGTTATCATCATGCACTACTTGTTATCCTCCATTCCTATGCTAAAACTTCATACTTACAAAGTTTCATTTCATGATCATGTTTCCTAAAAACATTCAAGTTTGAAAACTTCTTCAAGAAAGCAACCAAGGCCGAAAACACCTTCAAATCTCATTCATCTCTTCATCAAAACCGATCCAAACCCCAAAGTGAGTTCATACCCCCTTTTTTTCACTTTTACATGTTTTTGGGGGGATAATACAAGTGTTTATGTGTAGATCTATGTATTTATGCATGTTATGTGTGATTTTCTTGGTTTATGTTGTGATTATGTGATAAAACTTGATGAATCTCGAAAACTCTAACAAAAATGGGTGAGATTCATAAACTAAAACACTCTAAACATCATACTACAAAGACAAAAGTGTTATACATGCCTAAGATGTGAAAAACAAAGCAAAATTCTTGTATAAGGATCATTTTTGACAAGAAAACAAAAGATTGGGATAATTTTTGCCACTTACGGTTTTATAAGGATCAAAAAGGTCACATTTGTATAAAAGTGAGTTTTTATAGTAATCATACTTTTCAAAGGGCCAAAAGTGTAAAACTTAGCATTATGGGCCTCAATTTGGGCCTTACGGCTTTTTGGGCCCAAATTGCAAAAATATTAATTTTTCGGGATTAAAATGTTATTTAATCAAAACTTGAGCCAAAAATGAAAATAAACAAAAATAAGGACTGAAAATGACTCTTATTTCAAAATTGGGCCAAAAATGTTAATTTTATAAAAATTGGGCCGAAAATGTCATTTTATTCAAATAAGGGCTGAAAATGTAATTTTCTGCAAAGATGGGCTGAAAATGTCAATATATGTATTTTTGGGCCAAACCCGTCAATTACTAAACATTTGGGGCGAAAATATAAATTTTTATAAATTAATGGGCTAAAATGTTATTTTTAATTAAAATAGACTAAAAATGACATTTTATGTAAAAATAAGCCTTTAAATGTTCAAATTAGTTCTTAAGGGACCTAAAGTGAAATTTTTACTAAACACGATTTCAAATTATAGAATTTTGACGTAACGAACTAAAAATATCATTATAACAAAACACTGGACTTTTTATAACATTATAGATAAATGTTTCGACGAAATGAACTATACTATAACAAACAAACGAAATACAACAACGGTACAACTATTGGGCCTAGTGCTCACTATACATGCTTATTGGGCCTTCTTGATCAATTTGCATGTTTATTGGGCCCAATATAATCATTTCATGTCGATTGGGCCTTCGCGATCCAATTACATGCTTAATGCGCCTAAATTAGCCTTTACATGTTATTGGGCCTTAGTGGCCATTTACATGCTAATTTAGTCTGGAATAATTCATCATATGTTTAATGGACTTTAATGTGTCCATTGCATACTTAACAAGCCTGGAAATAACTTACATGTCTAATGGGCCACAATTGTCTTTTTTTCATGTTTGTTGGGCCTTATCCTTTCACGTTCATGTATCATCCGGCGTTCGCAATTCTAAATACATATAACGTTATACATATTCATGTGACAATAATTGGGATCTAGTGAGACTTGTCGGTTGACACCATTGAGTGTATGGCCGTAGCCTGTAGTGATAATCAGAATCTTCTGGAGGGAGAGCGAGAGTTTGTGTATAGATCTATACGGGGGTGACTCCCCCACACCTGAGCTGTTCGCTACAGTTAGACTAGGCCAGTCTAGGGTGACAAAACCTTGATCAAAACCGGCGTTTGGAAAAATGCCAAGACAAGCGAATTAGTCACTATCATGCATGGTTATAACGACTCATATAGAGATCCATTACCATCACAACATTTCGGAAACCAAAACTCGTAAATCATATTGATACAAAACAAATCATACGATAATGCAAGGACCGTAACATTTAAATAAATCAGAAAATATCGGATTTTCTGGGAAATACTATCATTCAATTACCTTTTACTCACAACAGAAAGAATGCAAAGAAATTTGGACTGCATACTTATACATGTTTTTACTATGAAATTCACACATGCATCTATACTCGATTTTCACATCATTTTTTAGACTTTTTACAGAAAATATCGGATTTTCTGGATTTTACAAACAATGCAATGACTTTCATTCAAACATGCTTATGAACTTACCAAAATTATATATGTTGACCTGTTTCATAATAACTTGTATTCTCAGGTAATCGTTAAGAGGGGAAACTTTCAAGTGTAGGAATTTATTTTGTGTAATGCCAATCATCGTACAATTAATATTTTGGGAATATGTAATCTAAGACAATGTACTTGATGTGAACAATACCAGTTGTAATATGTAATGTTGGTGATGACTGTGTTATGTTTTATGTATATTCATTGTGATGATAATTCAATTGATAGTCACACGAGCCCCCGGACGATTCCGTCGTCTGGTTCGGGGGTGTGACACTGTAAAACTCACAAACTCCCGAATATCATCTCTCAATATGGAATGATATCGGGTCCTCCTCATCTCCTCATCGGTAGCATACTGTGGGATCAACAAAGCTCGTTCCCGAAACTTGGCGGTGATCTCCGCCACAGTCTCGGTGGTCTGCTACAAGTCATGAAACTCCCTTACTAGACGTTGCACCTCAATAGGTGGTGCAAACTCCGAATCAAACCGCAGAACAAACTAGGCCTAGGACATCTCCGCCACCCCGGCTGGCCCTAGCTGGCTAGTAACCTCGCCCCACCAATCTCGGGCCCTATCCCTCAGCATGCAAGAAGCAAACCCAACCTTTGCCGCATCCAGGCAGGAACTCGTGCGCTGGGCGTTCTCGATATCCGCCACCCAGCGTCGGCTGACAATGGGGTCCCTAACCCCGAAAAACTCTGGCGCCCCACACACCTTGAACTCCCGAAACGAGGGAGTTCGGGCCCCAATCTGACCCGCCGCCATCTCAGCCCTGAAGGACCTGAGTCTCTCCTCCATAATCTCCACAATGCCCTCCTTGACCGTCCCGAAAATGACCGGGGTCGCGTCAAGGATGCCCCTGGTAACCTTGGCTGCAATGAGCTCGCGCAGCCTCTCATCGGTGATATCAGTAGTGTCTCCCGATCCCGCCCCGGATCCAGACCCTGATCCTGATCCTCCTGCTCCAAATCGTGTCATCACCATGCTGAACTGAAATATTATAAATTACAATGATCAGGATTTCCATATAAGGGATCTTCCCACATCGGTCCTCCTTGAAGTCGTCAGATCTAACAGTGCTTCGGGTACAGGTCCTGTGCTTCCAGTAGTACGGGCCCAATACTACCTTCCACACGTACCTGTACCTTTCCCCACTGCTCTACCAAACCAAACCATATTCCACAATTACCGCATACATCAATCTCAGGCTGTCCTAAGATTTCCTCTACTCATATCAATCAATTCTATCATAACAGGTTGCCTTTATGCATGCAAATTGTACACAGAAAAAGGATCAAATAGACTTTCGAATAAAAGATTCTACCCTAGGACCAAAACTAAACAAGGAACAGGAAATAAGCCCAAATCAATCATTCTGGCTATAAGCTCCTAACCGTATACAATTTTAAAAGGATACACATAGCAAGTTCGATATATTCAACAAGGTTCAAATATCAGTATAACATGGCTAACATATTGGGGAACTACTTACTTGGCTCGGCTGATCACGCGCTTTTCACTCTCATCTTTTCATTTCCTTTTGAAAACCCTTCTTATGTTACTTTTTGAAAACAATTTTTTTTAACATTCCTTAGTTTGAGTCCTGACACACTCGAGAGTGTGCCCGAATCCCTCAAACCGAGGCTCTGATACCAACTTGTAACGACCCAAATTTTTAAGAAAATTTTTCATTTTTAAATTAATAAAACACATTTGCATAAACCATGACAAACCAACATATTTGTTTTCAAAACAACATTCATTACATCATTGTTTAAAACAACATATTTTTCATTGTTTAAAACATCAGCGTATCTCCAAAAAGCAAACCCATCACCCAACCGAAAGTCACTACTGAAACGAAGGGTAATGAAGCTTCGGGCAGTATGAAGGGTAAACAAAAGAAGAAAATTGGTGATGATGATGATGTTAAAGTCGAAGATGTGGCTGAAACAGAATAAAATGCTTCCAAAACCGTAAACCTCAAAATCAAGCCAAATGATCGAGAGATTGAGGAAAAGGTTCGTAAAGCTAAGGAATAATTTGATAGGGAGAGGAAACAAAAAGAAGCAAACGATGTATTAGAACAGAGGAAATCTATGTTCCCTCTGTGGACTATGGAAAAGCTTCTGAAGGAGGTAATTGAAGCTCCAAGTACACATTGGCTCGAACCAGTCCTTTCATTCGATCTTGAGAGTTCCAAGGATTCTCAATTTGATATGCCAATCACCCGAAAGGCATTCATCTTTCATTATTTTGAGTCAACAGTTGCCATCCCCTCTCCTGACCTGATGGTTGATCGAGACCTGATTGAATACTATCTTGCGTTCTCTCAACCTCAATACCTGACTTGGAGTAAACAGAAGATCACAACATTCAAGGTGTTGAAACCCACTTCAGCAGGGAAGTTTATCAATATCAAGTTTAAAGTGACCCGATGCTCAGACAGTTCGGTTCATATGATCTCCCTGGCTGATTTGCCAAATTTGAATCCTCATGACTGGATTCTACTGAACAATATTTTGTTGACTAATCAACAAGAGTATGAGCCTATCATTGATCACATTAAGCGAATGCAGGTGTGCTATATTCTTGAAGTCGCAAAAATGGATCAGGAAATCGCCTCTGCCTTGAGAAGGAGGTCCACTATCAAGCCAATAGGGAAGGCAAGCGATATCAACTTGATGATGAAGGGTAAAATCGATCCACAGTTTCATACAGTCATGTTCATCAGGGGCAAAGGTCAAAAATGCCTGTTCGCTCTTGTTGACAAACACCTGTTCTCCACTTCCTGCTTGGAGCATATTCTTGATATCATACACAGGTGCAATCAGAACAGTGAAGACGATAAGAAAATGTTTTCAGATATGTTTCGGTGGTACATTAACTTTCGTCAACCTATTCTTGTCATCATACCCAAGCTGTTCAAGACTGTGAAGAAAACCACTGTTACTCAACCGAAGTGATCTCTCGCCTCAATTGGCGCAAAGGGGGAGATTGTTGGGTATATGGGTTGCGCCATTGGGCTTAGTTAGTACGGTCCATATGTATTCACGGTTTGGGCCTGTCCAACCATGTATTGTTTTTAGGGTTTAGTATATATAGTGCATGCATGCATTATATTATTGACGCTTCTTGAATATTTCCTTCAATAGTATTGTAACCCTAACACGCCTCTAAAGTTGAAGTTCTTCATCGAGCTCTTCTGAGGTGTTGATGTTTTAATCATTCGACATATGATTGATTTATAGTGGTGTTCATATTTTTCTATTACTTGTTATTATCTTATTGATATCTGTTTGAATCTATCGATCTAAGAGAATTTTATTCTCATCAATTGGTATCAGAGCAGGAGGCTGTGTAAATCATACGTCTCTTATGTTTGAAGAATTCTCTTAGGGTTTCCGCTTTTATTGGATCTGTTAAGCCGTCATACCTTCATTGACGTTGTTCATAGATCTCAATATTACCCTATTCAATCTTTACAAGTCTGGTTCTTAGCAGATATCTGAAAAAGGTCATCA
This sequence comes from Lactuca virosa, assembly GCF_052849685.1. NCBI lineage: Eukaryota > Viridiplantae > Streptophyta > Magnoliopsida > Asterales > Asteraceae > Lactuca > Lactuca virosa. Next base: position 28,289,505 of record NC_136430.1, on the reverse strand, counting down.
TGTCTCACGAAGATTCACAAACCAATCCAATAAATATCTCCAACAACATTGGATCTACAACCAGAATCCCGATTCTATACACTCAAGATTATGAAGTTTGGACGCATCACTTTGAGGACTACGTCATTGGTTCCGAAGACAATGGTTATCTTATCTGGGAAGCAATAACATTGGGTCATTTTGTTCATTCTGGTACAAATATAACTATTAAGACTCAAAAGGAGTACAACAAACTCTTAACTAATGTGGAGAAGATTCCTCAAGATGAAAAAGATAAGTTGCTGTGTAATGTTAAAGCCATGAGAATGATCCGATTTGCTTTACAGTCTGATACTTTTCGTTTGGTAAGCCCATGCACCACGGAAAAAGAGATCTGGGATAGACTTAAAGAGCTGTATTCCACTGATGAAGACCTAGAGCACTCTATCCAAACTCTGTTGCTCTCTGAGTTTGGTGCTTTCCAACAAAAGCCAGATGAAAAACTTATTCAGGCATTCGATCGTTTCAACCATCTTTTGAGCAAGATGATCAAGCACGGTATTGGAAGAGAAGTGATCGAACATAAGGTCACATTTATGAATGGTTTAAGACCCGAATGGATAACTGTGGTATCAATTGTGAAGGCTCACGAGCAATTTAAAACCTATTCATTGGCGAAGATGGTAGGTATTCTCAAGTCTCATGAAAGTGTTGTAACAAAGGAAGCGAAAGTGGTGTGTGGTATGGGATCCCTGGCCCTTCTCTCTAAGGCAAATAATGTGGCAGAGGATGAAGAAGAGTCAGAGATGTCAGAATATGATCTGACAAGCGAAGAGTATGCAATGATGGTTTCCAACCTGAAGCGGTTTGCTCGCAAAAAGTTTCCTATTGCCAAGAACCGAAGCTGGCAGGGAAGCTATAGCTCAGAAAAGGAAAAAGAGGAAATCAAAAATACTCCTCAGAAAGAAGAAGAAAAGAAGGAGAGAAAACTGGTAGGAGACTCCGGATACGATTGCAACTTCTGCCATGGCAAAAACCACTTTGCCAAAGATTGTATGTTAAGAAAGCTATAGGAGAAGGAGGGTGAAGATGATGAAGCATACTATATGCGCAAGCTGGAGGAGATAAAGAAGAAGAAAGCCTTTAACAGTTCAATGAATGCTTTGATTGTGCAGGAGAACGTTGTGGATGATGAGTTCGGTGACGTAGAGGTTGTTGGATTAATGTCTAAGTCCATAACTATATTTGGTATGTACTTGACCCGACCCGACATGGTCCATTTGGGTTGCACTTCACCGGCACAATTTATATGGATAGTCTTTTGAGAATAGTATATTTATGATTTATATTAATATATTATAAGTTCTAATATATTAATATGGAATCATATTATTTAATTAGTATTGATCAAGAATTAATTTAGAATTAATTAAGTGATCAAAAAGAACTAATTAAATATGGACTCTTATATATATGGAATGGGCCAAGTTCATTTAGGTTGGGCTAAGCTTTCATGGATGGTCCATGGAGCTTTTAACCCATGGATCCTATGTAAATGAAAGGTCATGGGTATTAGGGTTTACATGGATGTAACCCTAATCCTCCATAATATATAAAGGGGTCCTTGGCTCACAAAATTGGCACAAGTGTGTGAAAATAAGAGTGGGCCGATTTTAGTGTGCATACATATTCTTTCAAGTTCTTCCAAGGTGTTTTGGTGATTTGTGATTCCATTTGAGGCTTCCACACTATTGGGGCTAAGCTCTTAAAGCTTGAAGACATCAAGCTACATCAAAAGGTATGTCATCTAACTAGAAATTTGTAGTATAGGTGCTTCATAATATGCTAGTTAGGATGAAACCTTGGAATAGTTAATATTTTCATGTATAATAGAGAAAACATAGATCCAAGGTTTATAGGGTTGCATGTACACCATAGGAGTGTTAGAATGCTCAAAACCCAACAGAGGTCTGGTCTACAAACTCTGAAGATGAAGAAGTACGTAAACCCACACATGGCAACGCATTTGTGGCGAAAGAAAAGAGTACTAAGTTTGCTGGGAGATGCTTGATGGTGACAACTGGAGTGTCAAATATTAGGGGCTACTCAACCGAATGCGAGTATGATGAGGCGAATCAGAAGGAAGATAAGTGTGACATCCCCATTTTCACGGCCAGAAAAGACCGATTTTTGTTTATGCTTGTTTGAAAATCAGAGTAACATTTTCAATAAAAGTGTTGCGGAATTTGTCCCAAAACAAAATATGATAAATATTTATCAAAAGCATTTCCAAAGAAATGTATTTCATTAAAAGACTCAGGATGTCATGTTCGATACAGATCAAAAGCATAAACAGTACAATATAAACCTTACTACATTATTTCATATCTACAGGCCTATATCCGTAATCCCTCATCCAAAACATCACATCTATGCTTGAGCGCCACTACCTGTAATACATGAAACTGAGTGTTGGAAGTAGATATGAATCAAGACTGTCATGGGTTGGCTTGTAGAGGTCTAAGATGTTGGACAAAGCGGTGCTACAACACTCATGAGTGCTCATAAGTTATGAGTATTGGATTCAACCCGTGCTCATTTGAATCACTTCATGGATTTTATCACGAGTGATCATGAGACGATAATATCTTATATTCTTCAAACCTAGAGATATGAGTTGTTACTATGAGTTGGTTATACATTGATTGCACGAAAACGCATTGGTAACTCGATGTTATAAAACGTGTCTTTGTGTATGATTCAACAAGTAGTAGAAGAAGCCATATGAGTCGAAGTTTATCCATTCCTTTTACCTTCAGGATAAAAGCGATATTTGTGGGCCCCTCGATGATTTAGTGATGACACATGTGAGTGCTTGGCCAAGCCAGGACTGATTTGATTTGTTCAATCAGTCAGTCATCATAAATCGGAAATCGGGAAATAACAAATGGACAGAGAGAATGATTGCTAATCCATGTCTCAGTCCATATGATATCTAGAATGGAGGAATATATGATCACTTATCTAATGGACAAGTCATTGACAAAGGTCAGAGATCATCGGCAAGGTCAGAGTTCGACGGAAGCTTTTGAGAGCTACGATTGCCAGTCGGTTCTTGAAGTCATACGCAATAATAGTTTTAGACTTATCCAAGTGGGAGACTGTTGGATTAATGTCTAAGTCCATAACTATAATTGGTAAGACTTGACCCGACCCGGCATGGTCCATTTGGGTTGCATGGCATCATGCATTTGGATAAACTATAATGAGAGAAATAACACTTAAGGTTTGTTAATATATTATAAGTTATAATATATTAATAAGATTATTTAATTAGTATTGATCAAGAATTAGTTTGGAAATAATTAAGTGATCAAAAGAAGACTAATTAAATATATGGGTTGATTGTGTAAATCACCCATACTTGTATAGTGGGCTAATGCTCCATGGATTGTCAAGTTGGGCTAAAACCCATAAGATACTCCATGGATGCTCCATGAAGTATTTGAACCCATGGATCCAAGGAAATGGAAAGCCATGACAATTAGGGTTTACCCTAATTGTCACTAACTATATAAGCATCTTATTGTTGACAAAATCGTACACTATGTGTGATAGAAAGGGCTAGTCGATTTGATGAAGTGTTTGAATTCTCTCAAGTTATTCCAAGTGTATTTGGTGTTGTGTGAACCATCTGAGGTGTCATACTTGGGGCACTACGCACTCAAGCTTCATGAAGTCATTCTACATCAAAGAGGTATGTAATTCTAACTTGATATATTCATATGAATCAATGTAATTATGCTAGTTAGGATGAATACCTTGGAAAGTTCATATTTGCATGTATAATAGAGAAAACATAGATCCAAGGTATTTAGGGTTGCATGTACACTTACCATTAGTAGGCCTCATTCACGAAGCCGGTCTATAAGGGGGGTATAAGGTTGTTGCCTATAAAATGGCAGCTGAATGGGTGTCCACTCTCACCCACCGCTTCCTTGACTGGTGGAGGGTCGTTAGCCGAACAGGTAGGACAAGGACTATAATTCTCCCTTCATTAAAAGTATTAATGATAAATACTAAGTAACTAAACACTTATAAATTCCCAATCTTAGTTACTTAGGAAAATGTGAATAAGGTGCTAATCCATGAAATTACACTTTGCACTTTGTATAAACCGTTAGTGGAGCTCGTGTGGTTAACCGGCACACTAACCTGGATTTAACAAGGTAGGCAAAGGGTAACTTAATATTTATCATAGTATCGGTGGAGCTCGTGTGGTTAACCGGCACATCGATTGAGGGGTAAATATTAAGGGTACCAAGTATATTTGCATGGTTACTTCACACCTTGTTTTGTGATCCTCGGCATCCCAGTCACAAAACCTGAAGGGCACACCCGAGATTGAAACATGCCATTGAACAGTTCAATGAATCTCAAAAGATCTAGGAGTTTCAAATCCAATTAAAACTTAATTATATTTCGTTTTTCATGGTGGAAATTGGTAAATCGTCATTTACCTACCTTCAAATATTTTATAGCTTGGATTACGGCATCCCTGTTCCAAGTTATGAAATAGTTTGTTGGGTCCTAGCCTTAATATTTCATATTGGGTGTTATATTAAGGACTTTGAATCAACTATCTTGAATATCTCCCAAAAGATGTCTAGCTCAGACATCTATGATCTTCCCAAATCTCTTGGAAATTTACTTCCTCCACCTCCTCCAATTATTCTCCCTAATCCACAAGTTTAAGGTCACTCAAGCCCTAATGGCAAGGCAAGGTCTAGGTGTGATCACATCTTAGAGATGAAGTCACATATTGACAAGCCGGGAGAGTTGGGTGTCAAAGTCTTGAGAAAGTTGGATGTTCAATCACTTTCTAAGTCACATAGTGAGTTCATTTGGGACTACTATGAAATAGACTATGACATGACCCTTAATGATCTTATCTATTTGCTTGGTCAGCAATGATTTGAGGACTAGTAAAGCAAATTGATTAGGAGATCAACTTCCCAATGGACATTGCCAATGGTAACATTGGATATCTAGAAAAAAACCTTCTCATCCCAAAGAAAGGGTTTGACCATAGTCAACTAGGTTGACCAAATGGTAAAGAGAAAGGCTAAGTATGAGATAGTCCCATTACCAAAGAGTCCATATGTTTATCTTTCCAAAGGAAGGGGCATTGATTGCGAAGCTGCCTATTTACCTGAAAGATCATAAGGTTGATCAAGTCAAGAAGTTTGACTCTACTTTAGGTAAAGTCCACTATCTAACTTTGTTAAGTTTCTATTCTGAGATTCTTGTTACATGATGTGACTGGGTCACATGTTGATGTTTTAAGAATCAAAGAAATGTGAAGAAACTTAAAAGGAAGTATATGCTGATTCTGATCGCGAAGATAGATTTCGATCGCATGGTTTGGTGATCAGAATTTTTGAAGCTGTTACTTAGGAGTTATGATATATTGCTTAGGAATAGATAACAACAAGTTTTCATATGCATTTACACTGTAAGGATAAGTTGTTTCCGCAAAGTTTTGAAATAAAATAAAAGGTTTTAATTTTATATTTATTTTAAATATCCTTACAAGTGGCATTTGTGAAAAATGGTTGTTTATATGATTCCATTGATAGCAATATTTGAAAAAAAATGGACTTGATTCTTTCGTTTGTGGTAGTGTCATAATTTACCAAATAAGGAAAGATTCTCATTCCCAAGGGTTCAGTTGGATAGAAACTTGGAATCATGCAAGTTGAATAGTATGATGAATGAGAACTTTCAAGCATTGGAAAATTAAGACTTGTTCACATGGATGTGTGAATCAAGTGAAAGACTAAAGGGATCGAGTACACATTCTTATGCACTGGTCATGTCCACCACAAAGCTCGTTAAGACTATTCGTCATGATTTACTAAAGTTTAGGAAATATGGTTATACTTACAAGTTTAAGTATAATTCTGAAACATTGGAAAAGTCTCAATGTATGGCAGAACGAATGAGAAGAATCAAATTAGGCAGAAAGATAAAAGTTTCTCAAATCTGAAAAGATGGGAGAGTACTTTAGTATCATGTTTTGATTAAAGAACCATATCACAATTGGTCTTCTAAGGACATCTTAGTGCATTTTTATGGCTAAGAAAAGGAGTCATGAATTGTTGAAATGGTTAAATCAAGAGGATGAGTCATACCTCGTTCCAAAACAAGTCTTAGAGTCATACTCCAAGACTATAAGTTGAGTGACATATTTTAAAGAAAGGTTTATAACACTTGTCAAATGTAAGAGTAAAAGTGTCCTACTCTTGTACATTTGAAGTTGGTAAGTTGTGATGTTTTGGATTAAACAAAGACCAACTAAGGCCAATTGTGTGAAGTGTTTGTCTTGATAAAGAATCCGCACTGTCCCTTGAGTATTTGACAAGAGAGTCTTATATGTCAAGAGGACAGTGGGAGTCTTAAAGGTCTTGAAAGTCTCAAGAACTAATCAAGAATCAAAACCTGAGGTTCTTCACTAGCACACGACTTGAGGTTTATAACCTATCGTGTTGACATATTCTGTGCCCATTCCAGTTAAAGTTTTCTTTGCATAGGAGTTCTGGAAGTTCTCAATTGGTTGCATAACAACTTGGAAGCAATGGTAGGCCCTGTACTGCCAGGTGGCAAGAAGTTAAGATTGCACAAGTTCAATCCATATGAGTTTGGATTTGTCACTAACCTAGTCTTGTGATTGTGGTCTTGACACATTCACGTGGATAAGAACACATACACCATAAAATCTAAGGGTCATAAGGTTTCTCTCCGATTCATGAAAAATGATGGTGAGGAAACACTTCCACCAAGTAGATTTGAAGCAGATGGCAAAAGGTCTAAACAATTGAGACTATGATTACGACATCCCTTTTCATAGTTCTGAAATTGTTTAGATACACATACATGCTATCTAAGGAAAGGTGTATGATTTTGATAAAGTTTTATCAAAGCAATCTCGTATCAGAAGTCTGAACTTTGGTAAGAAAGTCAATAAAGTATTGATTTCTAGAAGTCCAACTGATTTCTGAGTACATGTCAAAGCTAGTGGGAGCATAAGTGTTATGCTAATAATCATCATGTTAGTGGGAGCATGATAATTATGATAAAGGTTGCAAGTTAGCAATGTTAATTATAGAAAACAAAAGTTTCAATTCGTGAAGTTGCAGGGGTTGAAAAAGTTGTTTTGCTATAATTAAGGGAGAGTATATACTTCATTTCAGTTCTAAAGGCTTAGATTGAGACCTTAATCATCTTTAGTCAAGAATATATATATGAATTTCATGTTGGATTGGTTCAACTTAAGGAAATTCCATATATTGCGTTCTCAAAATTCGATTATGATTACGGCATCCCTCTTCATAGTCAAATTTAGAGAACATGGCAAATAAAAATATTGTAGCAAAAGACTGGTCTAGAATCATGTCTTTATGTGAGACATCATGAGTCGTGTCGCATTTGATTTGGGTACAGGATCGATTGCATGTGCTATAATATTTGTCCTTTCTAAATTTTCCAAATGCCTGGGGCATTAAGAAGGGAAAAAGGTCTAGAATTGGATATGACTAAAAGGATTAAGCAATTGTCGAGGACAATCTGAGGTTTACCAAAGATTGATTGCTCAGGGACAGTTGGAAGTATAGTGCTAATTTTGGAAGAACCATATTGACATATTCTGAAAAGAGGCATCTCTTGTTCAGAAGTGATAGTCAAAATGAGAATATGGAGTTGTCTCCATAGGTGGAAGTTCTCTGTGTAAGATTAGAAAACTTAATGCAAGAAGCATGTTCAAAGCAATGTACTTTGAGTATGAGACTTAGTTTCCATGGAGTTGAACTCCATTGGAATACCTTATAATGATTGTTGACACGTCTTTGTAACTTTGTACACTTTCATTACAAGAGGTCAGTGCATATACGTTTAAAATCTAAACAGATTTCGATAAATGATAGGAATTTGGAATTCTTACATTTTTTTTATAAGGATTTGGGAGTGTGAAAAGAGAATCATTGAAAGTTTGTTCAATCGATCTAGTTCACAAAGTAAGGGTCATAGACAAACATAGAGTGCATACTTGGTGTATGGCAAAACTATTGTTTAAGAAAAACATAGTGTACATGCTTGGAGCATGGGACAACTAGTGTTTTTAATTCAAGTATAAAGTTGATAAAACCGAAACAATGAATAATGAGTAACCAGTATGGTGATAAATAAAATTGTTTATTTATATTCATAGGGTTTGATACCATATTTGATTCATTTATTCTTGTGTTTCACTTTGCATGTTTTGACTTCCAGAATAAACTAGGTCATTCTTCCTGAATGGCTAAGTTATTCAAACTATCCACAGTCGGTCATATGTTGGAAGTAGATATGAATCAAGACTGTCATGGGTTGGCTTGTAGAGGTCTAAGATGTTGGACAAAGCGGTGCTACAACACTCATGAGTGCTCATAAGTTATGAGTATTGGATTCAACCCGTGCTCATTTGAATCACTTCATGGATTTTATCACGAGTGATCATGAGACGATAATATCTTATATTCTTCAAACCTAGAGATATGAGTTGTTACTATGAGTTGGTTTTACATTGATTGCACGAAAACGCATTGGTAACTCGATGTTATAAAACGTGTCTTTATGTATGATTCAACAAGTAGTAGAAGAAGCCATATGAGTCGAAGTGTATCCATTCCTTTTACCTTCGGGATAAAAGCGATATTTGTGGGCCCCTCGATGATTTAGTGATGACACATGTGAGTGCTTGGCCAAGCCATGACTGATTTGATTTGTTCAATCAGTCAGTCATCATAAATCGGAAATCGGGAAATAACAAATGGACAGAGAGAATGATTGCTAATCCATGTCTCAGTCCATATGATATCTAGAATGGAGGAATATATGATCACTTATCTAATGGACAAGTCATTGACAAAGGTCAGAGATCATCGGCAAGGTCAGAGTTCGACGGAAGCTTTTGAGAGCTACGATTGCCAGTCGGTTCTTGAAGTCATACGCAATAATAGTTTTAGACTTATCCAAGTGGGAGACTGTTGGATTAATGTCTAAGTCCATAACTATAATTGGTAAGACTTGACCCGACCCGACATGGTCCATTTGGGTTGCATGGCATCATGCATTTGGATAAACTATAATGAGAGAAATAACACTTAAGGTTTGTTAATATATTATAAGTTATAATATATTAATAAGATTATTTAATTAGTATTGATCAAGAATTAGTTTGGAATTAATTAAGTGATCAAAAGAAGACTAATTAAATATATGAGTTGATTGTGTAAATCACCCATACTTGTATAGTGGGCTAATGCTCCATGGATTGTCAAGTTGGGCTAAAACCCATAAGATACTCCATGGATGCTCCATGAAGTATTTGAACCCATGGATCCAAGGAAATGGAAAGCCATGACAATTAGGGTTTACCCTAATTGTCACTAACTATATAAGCATCTTATTGTTGACAAAATCGTACACTATGTGTGATAGAAAGGGCTAGTCGATTTGATGAAGTGTTTGAATTCTCTCAAGTTATTCCAAGTGTATTTGGTGTTGTGTGAACCATCTGAGGTGTCACACTTGGGGCACTACGCACTCAAGCTTCATGAAGTCATTCTACATCAAAGAGGTATGTAATTCTAACTTGATATATTCATATGAATCAATGTAATTATGCTAGTTAGGATGAATACCTTGGAAAGTTCATATTTGCATGTATAATAGAGAAAACATAGATCCAAGGTATTTAGGGTTGCATGTACACTTAGGAGTGTTAGAATGCTCAAAACCCAACACCAGCTTGTAAGCTTGGTTCCCAATCTTCTGAAGAACTTTGAACGGTCCAATAAATCTTGGACTCAACTTTTTTCGTTTTCCGAATCTTATAAGTCCCTTCCATGGTGAGACCTTAAGCAAAAACGAATCCCCAACTTCGAAGGTCATTGGTCGTCTTTTCTTGTCAGCATAGCTCTTCTGACGATCCTGAGCTGCTAACATTCTTTCCCTAATCACCTTCAGCTTCTCAGCAGTCTCATGGACTATCTCAGGGCCCATAAACTGCTTTTCTCCAGCCTCAAGCCAACAAGACGGCGTACGACACTTCTGTACGTACAAGGCTCGATAGGGTGCCATCTTGATGCTCGAATGGTAACTGTTGTTATAGGAAAACTCTACCAGAGGTAAGTGCTCGTCCCAGTTCCCTTGGAACTCGAGGGTACATGCTCTCAACATATCTTCAAGAGTTTGAATCGTTCTTTCGCTCTGACCATCAGTCTGCGGATGGTAAGCCGTACTCAGACACAACTTCGTACCCAGTTCCTCTTGTAGACTCCTCCAAAACCTCGACGTGAAACGACTATCACGATCGGATACAATTGTGAGAGGAACACCGTGAAGTCTCACAATTTCCTTCACGTAAGCATTTGCAAGCTTATCCATAGACCACCTTTCGTTGGCAGCTATGAAGTGTGCACTCTTTGTGAAACGATCCACGACCACCCAAATCATGTCGTGTCCGTTCTTCGTCTTGGGCAGTTTAGTCACAAAATCCATGGTGATGTCTTCCCATTTACCCATGGGTATAGGTTAATTAATATATTATAAGTTCTAATATATTAATAGTATTATTTAATTAGTATTGATCAAGAATTAATCTAGGATTAATTAAGTGATCAAAAGATGACTAATTAAATATATGGGTTGATCAGGCAAATCATCCATAACTTGTATAGTGGGCTAAAAGGCTCCATGGATAATCAAGATGGGTTAAACTCATTGAATGCTCCATGGAGGCTCCATGGGAGTTACAAACCCATGGGTCATGGAAATGAAGAGTCATGCCACATTAGGGTTTACATGGTGTAACCCTAGATGTGACACACTATATAAGCAACATGTTCTCCACCAAAATCGGCGACATTAAGAAACAAGAGGGCTAGAGCCGATTTTGCAAGTGTAAGATTCTCTCAAAGTTTACTCCTTTGCATTTGGTGTTGTGTGAAGCATTTGAGGCATCACACTTGGGGTGCTAGGCTCACAAGGTTTCAAGGATCATAATCAACAACAAGGTAAGTTATTCTATCTTTCATTCAAGTTAAAAATGTTCCCCATGTATGCTAGATAGGAATATAACCTTGGAATTCAACTTTGCATGATTATTAGACAAACATAGATCCAAGGTTATTAGGGTTGCATGTACACTTAGGAAGTGTTAGAATGCTCAAAACCCATCAGTGGTATCAGAGCCTAGGTTTGTTTGTTGTTGTTTTTTTTTTGTGCAAACAGCTTGGAAAAAAATCGTTTTTCTGTTTTCTGCATGTATGAAAGTTTGCACATTTGTTGCTGGAAATGGACTAGAAACATTACCCTAAACTGTTTTGATGTTTTAAAGCTTGTTTTAGATGGTGTAATGTTTATGCTAATCCATTTACAATGGCAATTATTAAAATTACAAGTTTTTTTAAGTGTAATTTTTGATTCTTGAAAGTGTTCATATTCATGTTCTTGAACTTATGGAGATTAGATGATCATAGAAATTGTTTGTAACCTTCATGGTAGTTTAATTCATGATCATAATGTGTTTTAATGGAGTCCATAACTTGTCCTCAAGTTATGGAAAACCAAAAGTCTCACTTTTATTAAAGCCATTAAAAGAACACAAGAGTTATAAAAATGAAGAGTCTTCATTTTTATTACTCAATTAATTCATAAGTTATAAGAAATGAAAAGTTTTGGAAGTTTACAAAACTTGCCCTCAAGTTTTGGAACATTTAAAGTCTTGATTAAAACTTTAGTTCCAACCCTTAGAATTTTAAAAGTTAAAATTCAACCCTTATACTTTATAATATTATAAGTTACTAATATATATATGTATAACGTCAAGTCGTCTTACCGCTAGTACGCCTCATTCACGAAGCCGGTCTATAAGGGGGGTATAAGGTTGTTGCCTATAAAATGGCAACTTAATGGGTGTCCACTCTCACCCACCGCTTCCTTGATCGGTGGAGGGTCGTTAGCCGAACAGCTAGGACAAGGACTTATAAATTCTCATTAAAAGTATGATGAATATTATAAAGTAACTAAATGCTTTTATTAAATTCCCAATCTTAGTTACTTTAGGAAAATGTGAATAAGGTGCTAATCCATGAAATTACACTTTACACTTTGTTTAAGTCGTTAGTGGAGCTCGTGTGGTTAACCGGCACACTAACTTGGACTTAACAAGGTAGGTAAAGGGTGACTTAAAGTTTATTATAGGTCAGTGGAGCTCGTGTGGTTAACCGGCACATCGATTGAGTAATAAACATTGAGTGTACCAAGTGATTTGCATGGTTACTTCACACCTCGTTTTGTGATCCTCGGTATCCCAGTCACAAAACTTGGAGGGCACACTCGAGATTGAAACATGCCTTTGAAAAGTTCATTGAATCTCAAAAGAATCTAGGAATTTCTAAGAACCAATTAAAAACCTAATATCTATATTTCGTTTTTCATGGTGGAAATTGGTGAATCGTCATTCACCTACCTTTCAAATATGTTATAGCTTGGATTACGGCATACCTCTTCTAAGTTATAATATATTGTGATTGGATTCTAGCCTTAATATTACATTTGGGTGTTTTATTAAGGACTCTCTCTTAATATCTAAACTAATCCTGTTCTCTTCTTTCAGATGTCTTCAAACAATGCTGCTTCTGGCTCTAATCCTAATGGCTCCTTTACCCTTATGAACTTGTGTGGGAAAGTCACTTTTGATGGATCCAACTTCAATGAATGGATCAGAAACATCAGGATGATTATCCGCTACGAGGACAAAGAATATGTCCTTGACAAGGAGCTTAAGGAGATTGATGAGACCACTGCAACTCCCCAGGAGATCGCTGACTTCCGGGCACATGAAAGGGATGCTACAAAAGTGGCATGCATCATGTTGGCCACCATGACAGCGGAACTCCAAAAGTCCTATGAGGACTTCTACCCTTTTGAAATGCACCAAGATCTGATGGAAAGATACCATCAAAGTGCACGACAAGAGAGGTATGAAATCATATGCTCTATCATAACAACCATGATGAAGGACGGGGAATCCGTCACGAGCCACATGCAGAAAATGCAAAGGTATGTGGATCGCTTGCTGAAGCTTAATGTGAACCTCCCTGAGGATCTTGCAATAGATATCATTTTGCACTCCTTACCATCGTGCTATGATCAATTCCGCATGACATATCACATGAATAAGGAAGAGGTCACACTCAGCAAACTTCAGGGACTCCTCAAGACCGCATAAACAGGTCTTAAGGTTAAGTCGGTTGTTAACACTCCTACTCCAAACTCCGCCCCGGTTTTGGCAATCGGGAAAAGTCGAGGGAAGAAGAGGAAGAGCTCTTCGAAGGGTACCAAGGCTAGGACCCTTGATGGCTCTTCTTCAAGTGGAACCAAGAAAGGTTTTGTCACTCCTTCTTCTGACCCAAAAGAGGCTGAATGCTTCTATTGCCATGAAAGTCACATTGGAAGCGGAACTGCCCAAAGTACCAGCAAGATGTGAAGGATGAGAAAGTTAAACCCAACCATGCAGGTATTTACACTATCTTATCTAATAACTCCCCCCATTCTAACTCTTGGGTCCTTGATACCGGTTGTGGTATTCATATCTGTTCTAATTTGCAGGGACTAAGAAGAAGTGAGAATGTGGAGCATGGAAGAATAAACTTAATCATGGAGAATAGGAAAGCTTTACCTGTCACCAAGATTGGAGTTTATACTTTATCGCTAAGTAGTGGGTTTAGTTTAGATTTGAATAAATGTTGTTATTCGCCAGAAATGGCAAGAAATATTATTTCCTTTCATGCATTATATAAACAAGGTTTCACCTTTTCATTTGATAATGAAGTTGGTTCGATTAATGCTTTCTTTAATAATGTTCTTTATTTTAAAGCATTACCTTGTGATGGTGTGTATGAAACTGTATCTGTGGTTGATAACTTAGGAAATAATGTATTGTGTATTGATTCTATTAATGATAATAACTTGGATAAAGCATCATTATGGCATTGTCGTCTTGGACATATAAGCAAGAAACGCATAGGCCAACTCCAAAAGGATGGAGTATTGGAGTCATTTGACCTAAAGTTAGATGATAGTTGCGAATCATGCTTACTTGGAAAAATGACAAAGTCACCCTTCACAGGTTCTTGTGAGAGGGGTGAAAGTTTGTTGGATGTTATACACACGGATGTGTGTGGGCCCTTCAAACATGCCACAAGGGATGCTAATCATTATTATTTGACTTTTACTGATGATTACAGTAGATATGGATATGTCTACTTAATCAAGCATAAGTCAGAGACTTTTGAGAGGTTTAAAGAGTTTAAACAGGAAGTCGAGAATCAATTGGGCAGGAACATTAAGATGCTTCGATCCGATCGAGGTGGTGAGTATCTTAGTTCAGAGTTCCTCGACTATCTTAGGGAATGTGGGATTGTCTCACAATTAACACCTCCCAGGACACCGCAGTTGAATGGTGTAGCTGAGAGGCGTAATAGAACCTTGTTGGATATGGTTTGTTCCATGATGAGTCGAGCTTCGCTACCAATCTCATTTTGGGGGTATGCCTTAGAGACTGTCGCCCATATCCTTAATCTAGTTCCCACAAAGAAAGTTGCCAAAACTCCTCATGAGATGTGGACTGGTAAAGTACCCAAACTAGACCACATTAAGATTTGGGGTTGCGAGGCTTTCGTGAGACGCGAGACTCATGATAAGCTCGAACCTCGAAGTGAGAGGTGTATTTTCATCGGCTACCCACAGAAATCCTTTGGTTACCTCTTCTACAGACCTAGTGAGAATGTGGTCTTTGTAGCTAGGAGGGCTTTCTTTCGAGAGAGAGAGTTCATAAGCCAAGGAGACAGTGGGAGGCAAGTTGACCTTGAAGAAATTCAAGAGTCAAGTGGTGAAGGAACTTCAAACCCTAGCACTCAACTTGAGGAGGAAACTCCTGTTGAGCCAATTGACAAGTCTGTACCTCTGAGGCGTTTCATAAGGGTTAGGAATGCACCTGAGCATTACTATGGATTCCATATTACTGCGGAAGGTGATACACTTATCAGTGATGAGACACTGATAGGTCTGGATGAACCTAACAGTTACGCGGAAGCCATGGCAGGCCCTGAGTCAGCCAAGTGGAAAGAGGCAATGGACAGCGAGATACAGTCCATGTATGACAATCAAGTTTGGAACTTGGTTGAGAATGTACCAGGTCGTAAGACTGCAGGGTGCAAATGGATCTTCAAGAAGAAGACCGACATGGATGGTAATGTACACACTTATAAGGCACGACTGGTTGCAAAGGGTTTCTCACAAACTCCGGGAGTTGATTATGATGAGACCTTTTCTCCAGTGGCCAAGATTAAGTCTATTAGGGTTCTGTTAGCCATAGCTGCATTTCATGAC
This sequence comes from Lactuca virosa, assembly GCF_052849685.1. Classification (NCBI taxonomy): domain Eukaryota; kingdom Viridiplantae; phylum Streptophyta; class Magnoliopsida; order Asterales; family Asteraceae; genus Lactuca; species Lactuca virosa. The sequence continues at coordinate 28,274,031 of NC_136430.1, read as the reverse complement.
TATGAAATATGGCAAATGGATGTCAAAACCGCTTTCCTTAATCGAAAGTTGGCTGAGGATGTTTACATGAGTCAGCCAGAGGGTTTTGTCAATACAGAGTACCCTAATAGAGTGTGTAAGCTTGAGAAATCCATTTATGGGTTAAAGCAAGCACCTCACAGATGGAATCTTTGCTTTGATGAGAAAGTCAAAGAATTTGGATTTTCTAGGAGTGAAGATGAATCTTGTGTATATGTCAAGGCTAGTGGGAGTATAGTTAGCTTTTTGGTATTGTATGTGGATGACATACTACTCATAGGAAATGACATCCCAACTCTGCAGGAAGTTAAGTCCTGGCTTGGGAAGTGTTTCTCTATGAAGGACCTAGGAGAAGCTGCCTATATTCTAGGGATAAGGATCTTGAGAGACCGGAGTAAAAGACTAATTGGACTTAGTCAGAGTACCTACTTGGATAAGGTGCTGAAGAGATTCGGCATGCAGGACTCCAAGAAAGGAGAGTTACCCATCCAGAGTAACGCCAGATTGAGTAAGACACAAAGCCCTAGTACTGAGGCTGAGATAGCATAAATGAGTCGAATACCTTATGCTTCGGCTGTAGGATCGATCATGTATGCTATGACGTGTACTCGAACTGATGTAGCCTTTGCTTTGAGCATGATTAGCAGGTATCAGGGGAACCCTGGCAAGGCACACTGGACTGCGGTAAAGAATATCCTCAAGTACCTACGGAGGACTAAGGACTGGGTCCTTACCCTCGGTGGGAGTGAAGACTTGAGAGTTGTAGGGTATAGTGATGCTAGCTTTCAGAATGATAGGGATAATTTCCGCTCTCAGTTAGGCTGGGTCTTTACCTTAAACGGAGGAGCAATTTCTTGGAAGAGTTCCAAGCAAGAGACAGTGGCTGATTCAACTTGCGAATCAGAGTATATAGCAGCTAGCGAGGCAGCAAAGGAGACAATATGGCTGAAGAACTTCAATGGAGACCTTGGAGTTGTACCAGCTATTAAAGAGCCAATGGAAATTTTCTGTGATAGTGAAAGTGCAGTTGCCTTAGCCAAGGAACCAAGGGATCACGGGAGATCCAGACACATCGACAGAAAATACCATTTCATCAGACATCGAATAGAAGAAGGACTCCTCGTGGCAAAGAGGGTATCATCGGATGAGAATCCAGCAGATCCCCTCACGAAGGGACTGAATCGGGTTAAGCATCTCCAGCATGCTCGGAGCATAGGGCTGAAGGATGATATTAGATTTAGTAGTTAGATAACCTTGAAATTTGTAAAGTGTAATTGACATTAGATGATGAATAAAAGGTGTTTTATTTATGAGTAAAGTGTTGCTATCTCTTGTCGATCGTTTACTATATTTCTTTTGCATGTTTTGACTTCCAGAATAATTATGTTTGGTATATCATATTATTCGAACCTCCACAGTCGGTCATATGTCGGAAGTAGGTATGAATCAAGACTGTCATGATTGGTTGCAGAGGTCTAAGTTGTTGGACATGGCTACAACACTCATGAGTGCTCATAAGTTCTGAGCATTGGACTCAACCCACGCTCACTGGAATCACTTCATGGAATTTATCTTGAGTGATCGTGAGACGGTAATATCATATAAGTCTTCAAACCTAGATATATGATTTGTTACTTATGATTTGGTTATGCATTGATTGTATGAAAACGCATTGGTAACTCGATGTTATAAAACGTGCTCTTGTGTATAATTCAATGAGTAGTAGAACAAACATATGAGTCGAAGTTTATCTGTTCCTTCTTGGATTAGAAGCTGATATCTGGGCCCCTCGATGCTTTTGTTTTGACCTATGTACCGGGCCCGGTCAGAACTAAGTTGATGTGTTCAATTGAGTTCTATATCAAACAAATCGGAAATCGGGAAACAAACTGCTGGACACAAAGTAAGACACTGTTCCATGTATTTGTCCGGCTGATATCTAGAACAGAGGATTATATGATCACTTATCTGAAATGACGTATCATCATCTTCTCAGTTCCGAGAAACCTTGAAAAGAGCTACGATTACTGATCGGTTCCTGAAGTCATACTTGCAGTTATAGTTATTAGGCTTATCCAAGTGGGAGACTGTTGGATAAGGTGTCTAAGTCCATAACTATTTCTGGTATGTACTTGACCCGACCCGGCATGGTCCATTTGGGTTGCATGGCATCATGCATTTGGATATACTAAATGAGAGAAATAACACTTGTGGTTTATTAATATATTATAAGTTCTAATATATTAATAGTATTATTTAATTAGTATTGATCAAGAATTAATCTAGGATTAATTAAGTGATCAAAAGATGACTAATTAAATATATGGGTTGATCATGTAAATCATCCATAACTTGTATAGTGGGCTAAAAGGCTCCATGGATAATCAAGTTGGGTTAAACCAATTGAATGATCCATGGAGGCTCCATGGGAGTTACAAACCCATGGGTCATGGAAATGAAGAGTCATGCCACATTAGGGTTTACATGGTGTAACCCTAGATGTGACACACTATATAAGCAACATGTTCTCCACCAAAATCGGTGACACTAAGAAACAAGAGGGCTAGAGCCGATTTTGCAAGTGTAAGATTCTCTCAAAGTTTACTCCTTTGCATTTGGTGTTGTGTGAAGCATTTGAGGCATCACACTTGGGGTGCTAGGCTCACAAGGTTTCAAGGATCATAATCAACAACAAGGTAAGTTATTCTATCTTTCATTCAAGTTAAAAATGTTCCCCATGTATGCTAGATAGGAATATAACCTTGGAATTCAACTTTGCATGATTATTAGACAAACATAGATCCAAGGTTATTAGGGTTGCATGTACACTTAGGAAGTGTTAGAATGCTCAAAACCCATCATACTTCGCAACATCGAGCTTCATCATCGGCCACCAGTAGTAGGGTTTTAGGTCCCTATACATTTTAGTGCTACCGGGATGAATCGAGTACATGGTTTTGTGAGCTTCTTCCATCAGAAGATCTCATATCCCTCCCGTCTTAGGTACCCAAATTCGATCTTGGAATACCTTCAGTCCTTGACTGTTTGTACCGAACACCAACGTCTATCCGAAACGTTCTTCCTTTCGGTCATTCTTTTCTGAAGCTTCTTCTTGAGCTTTCTTGATACTTTCCACAATTGTCGAGACAACTTCAATTCTCAATGCTCTTGGCCTTTTCCTTTCAAGATTGACTTTCCGACTGAGAGCATCAGCAACAACATTTGCTTTACCGGGGTGGTAAAGTATCTCACAGTCGTAGTCCTTGAGTAATTCTAGCCAGCGTCGTTGCCTCATGTTCAACTCCTTCTGATTAAAGAGATACTGGAGACTCTTATGATCAGTGAAAAGTTTGCACTTCGTTCCATAGAGGTAATGCCTCCATATCTTTAGAGCAAAAACTACCGCTGCCAACTCCAAATCGTGAGTGGGGTAGTTCTTTTCGTGCTCCTTCAATTGTCGAGATGCGTATGCTATCACCTTTTCTCTTTGGGTCAGAACACAACCCAACCCGACTCCAGATGTGTCACTATAGACCGCGAAGTCTTCAACTCCATCGGGTAGAGAAAGAATCGGTGCTTCACATAACTTCTTCTTTAGCTTCTCGAATGCTTCTTCGTGCTTCTCGCTCCATGTATAAGTAGCTCCTTTGTGGGTCAAAGCTGTCAATGGAGCAGCTATCGAAGAAAAGCCTTGGATAAACCTTCGGTAATATCCAGCTATTCCAAGAAAGCTTTGAATCTTTGTGGGACTCTTTGGACGTTCCTACTTCATCACAACTTTGATTTTTGCTGGGTCAACCATTATTCCCTCCTGGTTAACCACATGACCCAAGAATTGTACTTCTCGGATCCAAAAATCGCACTTGGAGAACTTTGCATATAACTTCTCCTTCTTCAAGACTTCCAACACTTCTCGTAGATGCTTGCCATGCTCCTCTTGGCTTTTCGAGTAGATCAGAATGTCGTCGATGAACACTATCATGGATTTATTGAGGAATGGTTTACAAACCCTGTTCATCAAATCCATGAATGTTGCTGGAGCATTGGTTAGTCCAAACGACATAACCAAGAACTCGTAGTGTCCATATCTTGTTCTGAATGCAGTCTTCTCGATATCTTGCTCTCTCACCTTCAGCTGATGATATCCTGACCTAAGATCAATCTTTGAGAAATAGCTCGAACCTTGCAGCTGGTCAAATAGGTCATCAATCCTCGGCAATGGGTATTTGTTCTTCATCGTTGCCTTGTTCAGCTCTCTATAATCTATGCACATCCTCATGCTTCCGTCTTTCTTCTTCACAAATAGAACCGGAGCTCCCCATGGTGATGAACTAGGTCGAATGAAACCGTTGTCCAACAACTCCTGAAGTTGCGTCATGAGCTCCTTCATCTCCGTCGGTGCTAATCAGTATGGTGCTTTCGCTATCGGTGTTGTTCCTGGTAAAACAAGTCTATTCTGAACTCTACTTGTCTATCAGGCGGTAATCCAGGAAGATCTTCGGGAAAGACTTCTGGATAATCACACACCACTGGTATACTCTGCACCTCCTTTTTCTCCTTCTTTGCATCAATTACGAATGCCAAGTATGATGCACATCCCTTGGACAAACATTTTCTGGCTTTAATCAGGGATATGATTCTAGAATTTACTCGGCGTTTGTCCCCGTACACCATAAATGACTCTTTTCCGGGTGGGTTTACCCTTACAATCTTCTTTTGGCATTGAATCTCAGCATCGTTGGCGCTATGCCAATCCATACCCAAAATGATATCGAAACCGTTCAACTCTATGGGTAATAGCTCTTCGTGGAATTCGTTTCTGTTTAGGTCGATGACGATGTTCCTAATACGATCACTAACAGGTATGAATTTGCCACTGGAAACTTCTACAATCAGGGCATTATCAAGTTTTTCTACGGGCAATGCTAGTTTCCCACCAAACTTATGTGACACAAAGGAGTAGTTTGCTCCGGAATCAAATAGTATATTGGCAGGCAAACCATTTACAAGAAAGGTACCTGAAGCGACATCTGCTGCCTCCTTTGCAGCCTCGAGTGTCATCTGGAAGGCTCTTGCCTTCGGCTTCGGTGGAATGTTGGGTCTTCCTGCTTCCTTCTTCTTCGGGCAGTCCCTCGAAATGTGCCCTTCCTCGTTGCACTCATAACAGACCTTCTTAGTGAACGTGCACTCGTTGGCATAGTGCCCAGGTTTTCCACATTTTAAACAAGTGACTCCTCCGTCACATTTACCCTGGTGCTTCTTCTTGCACTTGTCGCACCATTTGGCTTCACCTCCTCCAGACTTCTGCGTACCTGACCTTGAGAACTTGCTTTTCTTGCTGAATTTCGACGACCCATCAAATTTCCTTTTCTCTCCCACCTCCACTCTCTCCAGAACCTTCTCTCGTATCTGGGTCTCCACATTCTTAGCAGCCCAGATGGCGGCTTTTAGAGTGGTTGTTTGCTTGACCATTGGACCGAAGTCCGCTGGTAATCCAAGGGCAAACTTGTTAACCTTGGAGAGTTCAGTTGGGACGAGGTGAGGAACAAGCTTCATTTTCTCTGTAAAGCTTGCAGCATATTCAGTAACTCTCATTCTTCCCTTCTTCAGATTCTGGAATTCGTTGTTGATCTCCAAAAGATCCTGCTCAGAGCAGTATTGCATCTTTAACTGCACCAGAAAATCCTCCCACGACATCTTGCTCTCTTCTCCTTTGGGCATTGAATCAGCTAGTAGCTTCCACCAGCTTAGTACTCCAGATTTCAACAGAGGAACTGCGAGAGCGGTCCTCTACCTTTTGCTACATTCGCAACTCTCAAACATCGTCTCCATCTCGGAGATCCAGTTCATGACTTCCACCGGCGTCGGGCTTCCAGATAGACACGGTGGTTTGGATGCCATGAAATCCTTGTATTTGCATCCACGTCCGTCATTTCCTCCATCCTGGTGGTTTCACCTAACTATCGGTGGGTTGGCTTGACCAACAGTCCCACTGTAGTTTCCTCCTTCTGACTGCCCATCATTCAGCTCGGGCTGTTCAATTGGTACCGTAAGTTCTTCTCGGTTCTGTTGAAGTAAACGCCTTGTTTCCTCCATTTGGCGATCCAACATCATCTGGATCATCGCTTGCACTCCGGCCATCGTCATTGGCTCAGGTGCCACTTCTACGACAACAAGTATTTGCTGTATCACTGGAGGTTGAGGGGGTTGGTTCCTATTTCCATTTGTATTCCCAGCTCCACTGCGGGTTCTTGCCATCTTGATCTATACACCGAATAAGGTGAATTTAGATCTTTATTTAGGACTGACGTTTAAATCATCCTTATCACTCCGAAACGTTTACATGTTAGTTCTAATATCTTAGTCGTACGTTTAGAATCCTAAACACAAAAGGTTTCTAGATCCAGCCGGCAACATACCATAGATCCGAACAAATAACAGCATATAAGGCATAAATCATTTAGCACAAAAAGCATATTAGGCATACTTTCCTAAATAAGCTAGTGCTCACATCTCACAATCATCGCTTAGCATTCTAAGTTAAAGTCTAGAAATCCTACAAATTCCTAGTTCGCTTAAACTAATGCTCTGATACCAACTGTGACATCCCCATTTTCACGGCCAGAAAAGACCGATTTTTGTTTATGCTTGTTTGAAAATCATAGTAACATTTTAAATAAAAGTGTTGCGGAATTTGTCCCAAAACAAAATATGATAAATATTTATCAAAAGCCTTTCCAAAGAAATGTATTTCATTAAAAGACTCGGGATGTCATGTTCGATACAGATCAAAAGCATAAACAGTACAATATAAGCCTTACTACATTATTTCATATCTACAGGCCTATATCCGTAATCCCTCATCCAAAACATCACATCTATGCTCGAGCGCCACTACCTGTAATACATGAAACTGAGTGGGTCAGGCTTGGGAGCCTGGTGAGCACATAGGGTTTTCAACCCACAATAAATAAGTTATTTAATTTCATCAACCAACAATAACCCGATTACCCGTTCCCGTTATCCTCACTTTACGTCCCTAAACACCTATCATAAGGGACCTAGCCTAAGGATCATCATCGGGATGGACACTACTGCTAAGGGGATTCCTCAGCAATAAATGTCCTTAAGGCAACCATGAGGGGGATGGAGTACACCGGTGAACACGTCGTTCACAAACACCTACAGGTTGCGAGCCTGCTAGCGTTCTACTGGACTGTCTAGAAGAGTCTGTGGTCGTCATATATACTCCGCTAGATGACTGGATCACCAACAACATCGAGGTCTTTCATCATTTTATCACACATCGTCTTATTACATCTAATTGTAACGCCCGCAGATCCGGGCTAGTCAATTTAGAGACGATGAGCATCAAAAATGAGTTTTTGATGGAAGATTATTTAGAAGGATTAGTCTTAACCAAATTGTAGTATATGTTACAAGGGTTCTGTATATATAAAGAACGCCAAAATCCGAGTTATAACGAAGAAGTTATGGCCCGTCGAAGTTTTACGGCAAAACCGGCATGACACCAGGAGACGTAAATAGTGAATTTACGGTAGAAGAATTTTTAGCCTTGGTGATCTAAACAAAATTTGTATTATACGTTAAACCGAGAACATACAAAAAAATAACGCCCAAATCTGACTTCGTATGAGGAAGTTATGAATTTTCTAAGATTTCGCATAGCAGTACACGACCCGAAACTCGAATTTTAGTTCGAGCGGTTTTTGGCCTACGCGACCTAAATGAGAGTTGAAGATCTCATTAATAGGAACTCAATGGTAAAAAGACATACGAAAACGGAGTCCGTATGTAGAAGTTATGAATTTTACGCGGACATTTAACAGTATAATCTCCTCCTACTGTTAAATTTAAGATCGGTCGCGAATTAGCCGACAGAGTCTAAATGAAAGTTTTAGATCTTATTTTTACCTATGCGTTGATATAAACAATGTCGATAGTAGAGATCTTATGTTAAAGATATGGACGAAACTTGGTCCCTACTATTCGAGCGCGATAAATTCGATACGGTTTTGTAAATCTGAGATAGTATGAGAATTAGCTGACGGCGTCTAAATGAAAGTTGTAGTACTCGTAAATACCAACGCGTGGATATAAAGAACATCAAAAATGGAGTTCGAATGAACGAGTTACAAAATATAATAGCATATTTACGTATTAAAATAAAGTATAAATCATATATATGTGCACATATATATACAAATGTATATATCATTAGAAAGGTATCGACGATGCGGTTATTATAAGACTAGTGTTGAGTACTTTCGACATTAGTTTAGTACAAATATCGTTAAATCTATTTAAAATAGTATTATGAAGGGGTGTTTAGTCGTTTATATAAATATAAGGTCATTAAGTAATTATGGAGGGTAGTTTTTGTAAATTCAATTACTATAAATAAGAGGTTTGGGCTCTCATATTTCTTGTGTCATTCTCTTGATTCAAGAGTCTTTCTCTTCTTATCCCCCGAGCATTTCGGTCCCTCGTGATTCGACTTCTCTTTCTGTAGTTTTGGTATAGTAAGGTGAGCGCTGAAGCGCTGCACGAATCTTTCTTAGAAAGATTCAACGACGAAGTTCTGCCCTTGCAGAGCCCGACTCCTAGCTAAAACCCCCTTGTAAGTAAGTTATGCTTACCTATTTTAATATAGCTTATATTTAAAATTAGTATTGTTATTATGAACTTATAATAAATATTTGAGCTATTATTATGACTTATATAAGTGTCGTTATAATATCTTTTTAACTACTCGCGGCACGGAGAATCTGGTTTAAAGGGCCGCATAGGGTTGTTGGATTTCAGAAGTGTTATATGCCAAAATGGTCCTGCCTTCCGGTGTTTTATGTCTGGCCCTTGTCTGTACATAGTGGTTGTTTAAACGCTTATATAATAATAATAATAATAAGACTAATAATTAGTCACGGTAAATATTAGACTAAAATCTAGTGGTAATAATACTAGGTTTCGTCGAAGGAAATTATTTTAATGTAAACGTAGCGTTGTCCGAGTACCGAGTCACCACCTTATCAAGTGAGTGCATAGTTTTAAATAGATATGAAGTATTTTATATAAATTACGTGCTATGTGTGCATATTATTTGAATACTTGTTTTCCATGCTGGATGAACGATTTTATACAAGTTTTAAATAATTTAAACTGTATATGTATTTTATATCTACGAATATGTTAGGTAAAACATGGGTAGATGAATGATGAGAGATGAAAGATGATATGAGTGAACATTGGCAGCTATAGACTTAGTGCCTAACAAATAACATCGGCAGCTATGGACTTAGTGCCTATCGAATAAACATTGGTAGCTATAGACTTAGTACCTGTTAGATAAATGTTGGTAGCTATGGACTTAGTACCTGTTAGATAAACGTTGGTAGCTATGGACTTAGTACCTGTTAGATAAACATTGGTAGCTATGGACTTAGCACCTATTAGATAAACACTAGTAGCTATGGATTTAGTACCCGATTAATGAAATTTAGCAGCTATGGAATTAGTGCTTTACGAACGAGCATTGGCAGCTATGGACTTAGTACCTATCATATAAACCCTGGAAGCAATGGGCTTCGAAATGAACGAATGCAGGATAGATGATTCTTAGGGTAAATCCTTAAGAGTAAAGAAGATAATGGGGATGGGTAATTGGGTTAACTGTTTGATGATTAAACATAATAATTATATTATTGTGGGTTGAAAACCCTATGTACTCACCAGGTTTCCCAACCTGACCCACTCAGTTTATTTAAATCACAGGTGTCGATATGAAGTTACATTACACTGAGAGATTAAGGAGACATAAATCACTAGTGATAATGAATGTAAGTTCTATTTATGCTTATGTTTCTGTATTGAGGATGACACCCCAATGTTTTAAAATGGAGAAAAATACATTTCTTCGGAAATGCTTTGATAACGTATTTATCATGTTTTTTTGGGAACAAATTCCGCAACATTTTTATTAAAAGAGGTACTCTGATTTTTATAAAGCATAAACAAAATCGGTCTTTTCTGGCCGTGAAAATGGGGATGTCACAGTTGGTATCAGAGCATTAGTTTAAGCGAACTAGGAATAAGGATTTATTTCTAGACTTAAGCTTAGAATGCTAAGAGATGATCGTGAGGAGTGTGTCTAAATGTTTTAGGAAGTACACCTGAATAGACACAATCATTAGCTTAATTGGGGAAGATGCCTAAACTGCTTTTATGTGCTAAATGATTTGTGATGCTTTATGCTATCGTTTGATCGGATCTATGGTCTGTTGCTGACCAGATCTGGAAATTTTATGTGCTCAGGTTTCTAAACGTTTAATTACGATATTAGAACTGGTATGTAACTTTTTGGAGTAATAAGGAGGAATACGCATCTAAATCTTCCTCTATTTATATTCTCGTCTCAATACACCGAACGCCTGCTTTGGTGTATAGAATGTCATGATAAGGACTCATAGCAGACTGAGCAAATGGAGGAAATGAGAAGGCTTGCGATATTGAATGATACCTATCGGAAGATATTTTAAGAGGGATATCTTGCCTTTAGAACGCGTCTAAGAAATAATACGTCTAGTACAGGAGAAGTACACTTTCGATTAGCAAAAATAAAGATTTATGGTATAATCCACGAAGTTATCCCATTATCTGACAACCGAGTTGAAGTAGAATGGATGATTGAAGATACACATGGAAGAAGTCCTAGTAGAGTCTAGGGAAAATTATATGATTGTGTTGGACACATTTGTATGTGTTAAAATGGTTTTTGTGATAATAACTTGGAGAACTGCGAGACAATTCTTGGGACGAGTATGAGTAGGTGTGAAAGGTAGTAAAGGCCTATACTACCGGAAGCACAGGACTCACGCTTGGATCAGGGAAAGTCAAAAGGTTACCAAGGAGCTAGTAATTGATTTCGTTTTATTCAAGTATGTCGTTATCATCGTTTCGGTAATGACTAAGAAGATGATTGTTATTCCGACCCTAGTGGTCATATCAAATTAAGTCCGACTACGTTGAGTATGTTATATGGTTCAGAGAATCAAGTTCGATGTAGCATCTGACTTAAGACGGAAGATTGAAATAAAAAGCGATCAGTAGAGGTATCGTGAAAATTTGCTTGTAGCTAGAAATGCTACCTTTTAAGATGAGATTAGAACATGAACGAAAGTATAGTCTGTTCTGGAAGACTCTAAGAGACCTGAGTCTAAGCGTTGCAACATACGATGATAGGTTATTAGAATATGACACATCGTTCCATTGTAGTAATAAAAAAACGTATCTTAAGTTCATCCAGTGAGGATTGAGATTGTGACTTGAAGGTCATAATTTGGAGTCTAACGTGAGATAGGGAGCAAGTGTAAGATCGAGTACCGCCTGCAGTCGAGAAGTCCAAGAATTAGATACTCATTCGAAGGAACATAGAAGTTACAATTATTACCTAGGATAAAGAGATAACGTACGGAGTCATTATACAGCCCTGTTTCGTTGATGATTCCGGGACGTAATAATCCTAAAGGAGAGATAATTGTAACGCCTGCAGATCCGGGCTAGTCAATTTAGAGGCGATGAGCATCAAAAATGAGTTTTTGATGGAATATTATTTAGAAGTATTAGTCTTAACCAATTTGTATTATATGTTACAAGGGTTGCGTACATATAAAGAACGCCAAAATCCGAGTTATAACGAAGAAGTTATGGTCCGTCGAAGTTTTACGGCAAAATCGGCACGACACCGGGAGACGTAAATAGTGAATTTACGGAAGAAGACTTTTTATCCTTAGTGATCTAAACAAAATTTGTAGTATACGTTAAACCGAGAACATACAAAAAAAGAACGTCCAAATCTGACTTCGTATGAGGAAGTTATGATTTTTCTAAGATTTCGCATAGCAGTGCACGACCCGAAACTCGAATTTTAGTTCGAGCGGTTTTTGGCCTACGCGACCTAAATGAGAGTTGAAGATCTCATTAATAGGAACTCAATGGTAAAAAGACATACAAAAACGGAGTCCGTATGTAGAAGTTATGAATTTTACGCGGACATTTAACAGTATAATCTCCTCCTACTGTTAAATTTAAGATCAGTCGCGAATTAGCCGACAGAGTCTAAATGAAAGTTTTAGATCTTATTTTTACCTACATGTGGATATAAAGAATGTCGAGAGTAGAGATCGTATGTTAAAGATATGGACGAAACTTGGTCCCTACTATTCGAGCGCGATAAATTCGATACAGTTTTGTAAATCTGAGATAGAATGAGAATTAGCTGACGGCGTCTAAATGAAAGTTGTAGTACTTGTAAATACCAACGCGTGGATATAAATAACGTCAAAAATGGAGTTCGTATGAATGAGTTACAAAATATAATAGCATATTTACATATTAAAATAAAGTATAAATCATACATAAGTGCACATATATATACAAATGTATATATCATTAGAAAGGTATCGACGATGCAGTTATTATAAGACTAGTGTTGAGTACTTTCGACATTAGTTTAGTACAAATATCGTTAAATCTATTTAAAATAGTATTATGAAGGGGTGTTTAGTCGTTTATATAACTATAAGGTCATTAAGTAATTATGGAGGGTAGTTTTTGTAAATTCAATTACTATAAATAAGAGGCTTGGGCTCTCATATTTCTTGCACAATTCTCTTGATTCAAGAGTCTTTCTCTTCTTATCCCCCGAGCATTTCGGTCCCTCGTGATTCAACTTCTCTTTCTGTAGTTTTAGTATAGTAAGGTGAGCGCTGAAGCGCTGCACGAATCTTTCTTAGAAAGATTCAGCGACGAAGTTCTACCCCTGCAGAGCCTGCTTTTAGCTAAAACCCCCTTGTAAGTAAGTTATGCTTACCTATTTTAATATAGCTTATATTTAAAACTAGTATTGTTATTATGAACTTATAATAAATATTTGAGCTATTATTATGACTTATATAAGTGTCGTTATAATATCTTTTTAACTACTCGCGGTACGGAGAATCTGGTTTAAAGGGCCGCATAGGGTTGTTGGATTTCAGAAGTGCTATATACCAAAATGGTCCTGCCTTCCGGTGTTTTATGTCTGGCCCTTGTCTGTACATAGTGGTTGTTTAAACGCTTATATAATAATAATAATAAGACTAATAATTAGTCACGGTAAATATTAGACTAAAATCTAGTGGTAATAATACTAGGTTTCGTCGAAGGAAATTATTTTAAAGTAAACGAAGCGCTGTCCGAGTACCGAGTCACCACCTTATCAAGTGAGTGCATAGTTACTTTCATCTTACACATAGATATGAAGTGAACATTGGCAGCTATAGACTTAGTGCCTAACAAATAACATCGGCAACTATGAACTTAGTGCCTATCGAATAAACATTGGTAGCTATGGACTTAGTACCTGTTAGATAAACGTTGGTAGCTATGGACTTAGTACCTGTTAGATAAACGTTGGTAGCTATGGACTTAGTACCTGTTAGATAAACGTTGGTAGCTATGGACTTAGCACCTATTAGATAAACACTGGTAGCTATGGATTTAGTACCCGATGAATGAACTTTAGCAGCTATGAAATTAGTGCTTTACGAACGAGCATTGGCAGCTATGGACTTAGTGCCTATCATATAAACCCTGGAAGCAATGGGCTTCGAAATGAACGAATGCAGGATAGATGATTCTTAGGGTAAATCCTTAAGAGTAAAGAAGATAATGGGGATGGGTAATTGGGTTAACTGTTTGATGGTTAAACATAATAATTATATTATTGTGGGTTGAAAACCCTATGTACTCACCAGGTTTCCCAACCTGACCCACTCAGTTTATTTAAATCACAGGTGTCGATATGAAGTTACATTACACTGAGAGATTAAGGAGACATAAATCACTAGTGATAATGAATGTAAGTTCTATTTATGCTTACGTATCTGTATTGAGGATGACACCCCAATGTTTTAAAATGGAGAAAAATACATTTCTTCGGAAATGCTTTGATAACGTATTTATCATGTTTTTCTGCGAACAAATTCCGCAACATTTTTATTAAAAGAGGTACTCTGATTTTTATAAAGCATAAACAAAATCGGTCTTTTCTGGCCGTGAAAATGGGGATGTCACAGTTGATACCAACTGTGACATCCCCATTTTCACAGCCAGAAAAGACCGATTTTTGTTTATGCTTGTTTGAAAATCAGAGTAACATTTTAAATAAAAGTGTTGCGGAATTTGTCCCAAAACAAAATATGATAAATATTTATCAAAAGCATTTCCAAAGAAATGTATTTCATTAAAAGACTCGGGATGCCATGTTCGATATAGATAAAAAGCATAAACAATACAATATAAGCCTTACTACATTATTTCATATCTATAGGCCTATATCCGTAATCGCTCATCCAAAACATCACATCTATGCTCGAGCGCCACTACCTGTAATACATGAAACTGAGTGGGTCAGGCTTGGGAGCCTGGTGAGCACATAGGGTTTTCAACCCACAATAAATAAGTTATTTAATTTCATCAACCAACAATAACCCGATTACCCGTTCCCATTATCCTCACTTTACGTCCCTAAACACCTATCATAAGGGACCTAGCCTAAGGATCATCATCGGGATGGACACTACTGCTAAGGGGATTCCTCAGCAATAAATGTCCTTAAGGCAACCATGAGGGGGATGGAGTACACCGGTGAACACGTCGTTCACAAACACCTACAGGTTGCGAGCCTGCTAGCGTTCCACTGGACTATCTAGAAGAGTCCGTGGTCGTCATCTATACTCCGCTAGATGACTGGATCACCAACGACATCGAGGCCTCTCATCATTTTATCACACATTGTCTTATTACATCTACCCATGTTTTACCCCAACATTTTTGTAGATATAAAATATATATACAGTTTAAATCATTTAAAACATGTGTAAAAATCTTTCATCAGCATAGACAGCAAGTATTCAGATAATATGCACACATAGCACGTAGTTTATAATAAATACTTCATATCTATGTGTAAGATGAAAGAGACTATGCACTCACTTGAAAATGTGGTGATTCTGCCCTTGAACAGCGCTTCGTTATCTCAAAACAATTATCCCTCGACAAAACCTAGTATCAATACCACTAGGGTTTAGTCTAACGTTAACCGCGACTAATTAATAGTCTATTTATTATTATTATTATATAAGCGTTAAACAACACTCTATATAACTCATAATAATAGCCAGAATAATTATTTTAAGGACCTAATAACATTACTATAATTATTTAAAAGCTATATTAAAAATTTCATAGGCGTAGCTCACTTACAGAGGATTTTAAAGAAAACCGGGCTTATCTCACACTTTAATTTTGACGCTTATTTTTATTCTTTATTAATTATATCTTTATAATTAAGTATAAAACACATAAATTCACATAATTCACATAATACTCAAATAATTCATCTTTATTACTTCAAAAAGAGTTACAATAGTTGACCTAGACTATTACATCATCTACTAATGCTTAGCCCCAAAACACGGGCGTTAGAATAAGTGTTTTGCTGCCAAACCTGTGAGCGAGAGGATCAACGACTGCGATCATTTGATCAAGAAGGTACAATCCATTCTCAAATCACTTAAAATACCTGTAACAAACTATGAAAAGGAATTAAACGATTTGAAATTCAAATTTTCTCGTTTAAGTGGTTGTCTAATGCAAACATGCCTCACAAATGCTAACCTAACCGATAAAATTAGCAGGGTGACATCCAAGAATGAGGAGCGAAGGTTGTGGATAGAGAAGACGAAGTTAGAGTTAGTTAGGACGAGAGATGAAGTTATTTATTTGCAACGCGATAACTTGAAACTTATGAAACAAAGAAACATATTTTGCTTGATTGTTAAGCGTTTATATACTAATATTACTCAATTGCATTTAGACTGTGAAATCGGCAAAAAGATTCACAAAATGATTTTGCCCTTCCTGGAGTTAAAGGAGGACGAAGTTGATATTGATGGTTATAACTGTAAATCTATTGTTTATTCAGAAAAAATCTCTGACGCCTACAGGGTTGGTCTGGACAAAACCGAGTCCTTTATTAAGTCCAAATACCATAAGGACATGCTTAAAAATCTTTTGGACGAGAATGATAAATTGAAAATCAAGACCGAAACCATATAGAAATTTGACTCATTGAATGCCAAGTTAAGTTCAGAAAACAAAATAAATGTTGAGAACACTTCTGAATTTGACGAGGACAGTGATATGAGTGAAATTTCTATAGAGGATGTGGTTGACTGTTCATAATTTGTCAAGAGCGAAACCGAATCTACCAAAGGTCTTATATCTGAGAATTCGGTTGAGTTCGCTCGAGTGTCCCAAGATATATCCAAAGTTCTGAAACCGAAAGCAGTGGTTTATCAAAAGGTACAAACTGTACCAAATCAGGTATACACCACGTCAGGGGTTACTCAGAAACACACAGCCGAACTGACAGCCATAGTAAACGAAGATAACGCAAGTGGTTGTGATAATTATTTTTGGTCTGCTCCAATCGACAATGCAGATGAGACCGTTGGTCTGTCAGAGAGAACCGCATGGAGGGTTAAAGGGAGATACGTGGCAGAAGCACTCAACAAGCCTACAAGCTTTGATGTACCAAGCACAAGTGGTACCAAAGAAATCCCAAGCGAACCAATAACGGTTGCAAGCGAAACATCTTCATTGAAGAGCGAAACCCATACTGAGAGACCAAAGCCAAGAGCAAATATACACAAGTCTCAAAAGCAGCTTGCTGAACAAAAACGCCAGCGAAACAAAAGATATCAAAAGAATCTCAATGAAAGAAAGCAGTTTTGGAACTCCCAAAACTCCAATTATGTTCGCACAGAAAAGGCGTCAAATCTCAAGGCGAAAGCTGGATCAAAGGATAATTCTGATCCATGCACTCTCTGCCAATCCTGCAGACAAGCGAACCGAAAGCCTAGTTTCGGTCCCAATCCTTGCAGCGACAAGAACCGAAAGACTAGTTTCGGTCCCAAGACTAGCCTTGATAAGAACCGAAAGACAAGTTTCGGTCCTAAATCCCATCCTCCTCATTCTTGACCAAAGCAGAATCCTAACAAGGATGTCAAGGATGGCAAGGGAAAAGGGAAGCTCATCTCTGAAGACAAAACGCAAACAAAGAAGACGCCAACTAACCCTAAGAATCACGAAAACAAGTCCGATAAGAATCAAAACAAAAATCCTCAATCTGATTTAAAAACTTAAGGTCTTTACCATCAAAAGGAAAGACGAAACCACACTAATAAAAAGAACTTATATGGTTGATCTTTCTATTGCTATTCCCTGTTCTGTAAAAGGCTCACGTGGACCCAAGCAACTTTGGATTCCTAAATCTGCTTGATTTTTGCAGGTTATAAGTGACGAGCAGTTCGACGACGAATGGTACATCGATAGTGGCTACTCACGTCACATGACAGGAAGGAGGGAAGAGCTAAGGGAGTTTCGGGCTCTTAAGGATGGTGGATGTGTTAAATACGGGAATAATTCATATGGCACAATAAAAGGCTATGGAATGATCACAAACGGGGAATTCTCAATCCGAAAGGTAGCATATGTAGAGGGATTGCAGCACAATCTCATCAGTGTCTCTCAACTAGTTGTGGGAACTGGCTTGAAGGTCTCGTTCGATGATGAAGGTTCGGAGATTGTTGAAAAGAAAACGAAGGATGTCTTGTTAAAATCCAAGCGAAAAGGAGAAATGTATCCTCTAAATCTTAACCCAATTCGAGGAAAGCCAGTTGTATGCTTATTAACTAAAGCACACTCTGACGAAAGTTGGTTATGGCACCGAAGGCTCTCACATCTCAACTTTAAGGATATCAACAAGTTGGTTATCGGTGATCATGTACGAGGAATTCCACTTCTCAAATTTGATAAGGAACACTTGTGCGCAGCATGCGAGATGGGAAAGCAAAGTCGAAAGACTCATCCCACAATTGTCAACACAAAGATCATCGAATCTCTTGAGCTTCTTCACATCAATCTATGTGGTCCTTCGGCCATAGAAAGCATCGGTGGTAGTAAGTACATTTTAGTTATTGTTGATGACTTTTCACGTTTCACCTGGGTTTTCTTTCTTACACAGAAATCAGAGGCAACTCCAAAGCTCAAAGCATTTATAAAGCAAGTGGAACTTCAATTGTGAAAGGTGGTTAGAAATGTCCGAAGTGACAATGGGCTGGAATTCAAAAACCAAGAGCTTGAAGAATTTCTCGCTGAAAAGGGAGTGTCTCACAACTTCTCTGCTCCCTATACTCCACGGCAAAATGGTGTAGTTGAAAGGCGAAAATGTTCGTTGTGTCAAGCGGCCCGAACCATGCTCAGTTTCGCTTCTCTACCTCTATACTTCTGGGCTGATGCAATTGTTGTTGTGTGCTATACCCAGAACAGAACCTTCCTCAACAAGAGATTTTCCATCACTCCATACGAAATCTTGAATAATCACAAGCCAAATGTCAAGTTCTTCCATGTGTTCGGTTCAAGGTGCTTTATTTTCAACTCCAAAGAGAACTGAAACAAGTTTGATGTAAAGGCAGATGAAGGGATTTTTCTTGGTTACTCACTAACTTCAAAGACATATAGGGTTCTGAATAAACGTTCAAAGAAACTTGAAGAAACCTACTATGTCACTTTTGATGATGATTATGTGAAGAAACTGCAATCCAGAAAAGTACCAACTGAGGAAATCTTTCCAAAATCAGGTCAAGTCTCGGTTCCAATTTCCAATCTATTTGAAGAATGCATTGTTGGGTTTTGAGCATTCTAACACTTCCTAAGTGTACATGCAACCCTAATAAACCTTGGATCTATGTTTGTCTAAGGTACATGCAAAATATTAATTTCCAAGGTTTATAACCTATCTAGCATGGCATGGGGTACTTTTAAACATAAAAGAACTAGATGAATTACATACCGTTTGTTGATTGTTGATTCCTTGGAGTTTGAGAGCCAAGCACCAATAATGTGAATGCCTCAAATGGAAATCACAAATCACCACAAACTTGAAAAATGTATGAGAGAGTATACTAACTCTTAGATTTCGGCCACCACTATTACATACACACTTAGGGTGTTTTTCATGCAACATAAGCTTGTTTATATAGTGTACATGGTTAGGGTGAAACCCTAATAACCCATGTCTTTTCCTCTTCCAAGGATCCATGGGTTACAAGCTCCATGGATCATCCATGGACTTCCATATAAGCTTAGCCCATTAACAAATGAGCATTAGCCCACACCATATAAATATAATAGCCCATGATTTAATTAGTCTTCCTTTTAATCACTAAATCACTTCATAATTAATTCAAGATTAAAACTAATTAAATAACATGACTATATATTAATATATTATAACTTATAATATATTAATAAATCGTAAGTATACAATTCTCATAAAATTATCCATAAATAGTTTGGGTGAAGTGCAACCCAAATGGACCATGCCGGGTCGGGTCAAGTATATACCAAATAAGTTATGGACTTAGACACCTTATCCAACAGACTCCCACTTGGATAAGTCTAATAACTGTATTTGCCTATATTACTTCAGGAACCAACCGGCAATCGTAGCTCTCGAAAACTCTGTTGAAGTATGAAGCGCCATTTTAGATAAGTGATCATATAATCCTCTGCTCTCATGATATCAGCCGGACAAATACATGGAACAATGTCTTACTTATTGTCCAGCAGTTTGTTTCCCGATTTCCGATTTGCTTGACAAAGAACTTAATCGAACACATCAATTTAGTTCTGACCGGGCCCGGTACATAGGTCAAAACAAAATCATCGAGGGGCCCAGATATCGCTTGTATTTCTAGAAGGAACAGATAAACTTCGACTCATATGCTTGTTCTACTACTTATTGAATTGCACACAAAGGCACGTTTTATAACATCAAGTTACTGATGCGTTTACGTGAATCAATGCATAACCAACTCATAGGCAACAACTCATATCTCTAGGTTTGAAGACTTATATGATATTACCGTCTCACGATCACTCGAGATAAATTCCATGAAGTGATGCAAGTGAGCGTGGGTTGAATCCAATACTCATGACTTATGAGCACTCATGAGTGTTGTAGCCATGTCCAACATCTTAGACCTCTACAACCAACTCATGACAATCTTGATTCATATCTACTTCCAACATATGACCGACTGTGGATGGTTTGAATAACTTAATCATTCGGAAAGAATAACCTAGTTATTATGGAAGTCAAAACATGCAAAGTGAAACACAATAATAATCGAATCCAATATGGTCTCAGAACCCTTTTGAATATAAATAAAACCACCTTTTATTTATCACCATATTGATTACACATTATTCATTGTATAATGTTTCAAATAATCAACTTAATACTTGAATAAAAACAACAGTTGTCCCATGCTCCTAGCATGTACACTTTGTTTTTCTAAACAATAGTTATGCCATACTCCAAGTATGCACACTATGTTTGTCTATGATCTTTACTTTGTGAAATAGATCAATTGAACATGATTCCAATGATGCTCATTTCACAATCCCAAATCCTTATTGTAAATGTAAGAATTCCCAATTCCTACCATTTACCAAAAATCTGTTAGATTTTAAACTTATATGCACTGATCCTTTCGTAATGATTATGCACAAGGTCACCAAAACCTTGTCATCAGTCATTACAGAGGATTCCAAAGGAGATCAATTCCATGGAAACGAAGTCTCATATTCAAAGTACATTGCTTTGAACATCCTTCTTGCACTAAGGTTTTCTAATCTTACACAGATTGAACAACTTCCACCTATGGAGACATTTCCATAGTCCCATTTCGACTATCACTTCCGAACAAGAGTTACCTCTTTTCAGAATATGTCAATATGGTCCTTTCCAACAATTTACATCATACTTCCAACTGTTGGTGAACCTTAGATTGTCCTCGACAATTGCTTAATCATTTTAGTCATATCCGGTTCTATTCCTTTTCCCTCTTAATGCTCTAAGCATTTTGAAAAATTTAGAACGGATAAATATTACAGCACATGTGACCGATCCTATATCCGAAGCATATGGGACACGATTCATGATGTCTCACATAAAGACCTGATACTAGATCAGTCTTTTGCTACAATATTTTTTATTTGCCATGTTTTCAAAAATCGACTATGAAGAGGGATGCCGTAATCATAATTGAATTTGGGAACACAATATATATAGAATCTCCTTATGTTGAACCATTCCAACAAAAAATCCATATATATATCCTTGACTAAAGATGATTGAAATCTCAATCTAAACTTTTTAAGATTGAAATGAAGTATAATCTCATCTCCCTTAATTATAGCAAAACAACCTTTTCCAAGTGAAACTCTTGTTTTCTATAATTAACAATACTCATCATAATTGATTATGCTCCCACTAGCATAATAATTATTTAGCACAACAATTATGCTCCCACTAGCTTTGACATGTACTCTGAAATCGACTTCTAGAAATCAATACTTTATTGACTTTCATCACCAAAGTTCAGACTTCTGATACGAGATGCTTCGACAAAACTTTATCTAAGCTTCTCAGACTCATACATCTTTCTTTAGATAGCTCACATGTGTGTCTAAACAATTATGAAGAGGGATGCCGTAATCATAATGTTTAGACATGTTTGCCATTTCTCACAAGTCCATGTTAGTGTGCCGGTTAACCACACACGCTCCACTAACGACTTTGAGAATGCAAACATCACAATTGCTATCTACTTAAAATCTACTTAGTGAAAGCGTTTCCTCACCATCATTTTCATGAATCGGAGAGAAACCTTATGACACTCAGATTTTATAGTGTATGAGTTTCTATCCATGTGAATTTGTCAAAACCATAATCACAAGACAAGGTTAGTGACAAATTCAGCCTTACATGGATTGAACTTGTTCAATCTTAATTTCTTGTCACCTGGTAGCACAAGGCCCACCAATGCTTCCAAGCTGTTATGTACACAGTTTAGAACTAACAGAACTTATATGCATAGTCAACTTAATAGGAACAGACACAGAAACAAGCATCATGTCAACTTAATAGGTTGCAAACCTTAAGTCGTGTGCTAGTGATAAAACTCAGGTTTTACTCTTGATTAAATCTTGAAATCCTTTCAGGATCTTTAAGACTCCCACTGTCCTCTTGACATATATGTTTCCCTAGTCAAGGACCATTCCTTTACAAAGCAAATGTTCAAGGGATAGTGCGGATTCTTATCAAGATAAACACTTCACACAATTAGTCTTAGTTGGTCTTTGTCTTATCCAAGACATCACAACTTACCAATTTCAAATGTACAGGAGTAGAAAACATTTTACACTACATTTGATAAGTGTTCTAAACCTTACTTTATGTCACTCAATGTTACAATCTTGGAGTATGACTCTAAGAGTTGTTTTGGAACGAAGTATGATTCATCTAATCATTCCAACAATTCATGAATCCTCTTCTTAGCCATAAATGCACTAAGATGTCCTTAGAGGATGAATTGTGACATGGTTTCTTAATCATTAAGATGATCATAAAACAAGATACTAAAGTACTCTCCCATCTTTTCAGATTTGAGAAACCTTTTATCTTTCTGCCCAATTTGATTCTTCCCATTCGTCCTGCCATACATTGAAACTTTTCTAATGTTTCAGAATTGTACTACAACTTGTAGGTACAACCATATTTACTTAAACTTTAGTAAATCATGACGAATGGTCTTATCGATCTTTGTGGTGGACCTTGACCAACACACACCCAGTGTATCTAATTCCTTAGTCCTTCAATTGACTCACATATGCATGTGATCAATGAATTAGTCTCAATTTTACAAAGATGAAAATTCTCATTCATCATACAATACAGCTTGTATGATTCCAAGTTTCTGTCCAATTGAAGCTTGGGTGATGAGAACCTTTCCTTATTTGGTATATTCAGACACAACCACAAATGAGAGAATCAAACTCATATTTCCATTATTGCTAGAAACATACAAACATCAATTTTCCATAAATGCCATTGCAAGGAGATATAAAATAAAGTAAAACAAAATTTTATTTATTCATAAAATGCGGAAAAACTTTTCCTTACAATGCAACTTTAAATGGAAACTATGCTATTACATATTTCCTAGCAATCTATCATAACTTCTAAGTAGTAGCTCAAGAATCCGATCCTCGAACCATGCGATAGAAATCCATCTTCGTGATCAGATTCAGCACACTCTTCTTTTAACCTTCCTTTTGCTCGATCCTGCTAAACATCAAAATGCAACCTAGTCACATCATGTAATAAGAATCAACAATTAGGAACTTTAACAAAGTTAGATAGTAGACTTACCTGAAGTCGAGTCAAACATTTTGTCTCTACTTGCTTTCAAATATTTCAGGTATTTAGGGCAGCTTCGCTTCCAATGTCCCTTCTCATGACAATAAAAACATATAGACTCTTTGGGAATGGTACACGAGACAATCACAGACTTAGCCTTTCCCTTTACCTTTTGGTCAACCGGGTTGACCAAGGCCGATCCCTTTCCATTGGGAAGAGAAAGCTTTTCTGGACTTCCAATGTTATTATTGTCCATGTCCATGGAAGTTTGAGAATTAGACCTTCCATCAATATTCGCTTGACCATTGCGCCAAATCATTGTTGATTCAGCTGCAACAAGGAAATAAGAAAGATCTATTAGGGTCATGTCGTGATCTATCACATAGTAGTTCTTAATGAACTCACTATATGAATCTGGAAGTGACTGAAGAACCCAGTCAATAGCCAACTTCCTTGGGACAACGACACCCAACATTCTCAACCTGTCAAAGTGTGACTTCATTCCTAAGACATGAGTGCACACAGGTCTTCCATCCTTATGTTTCATTGCTAGTAGGGCTTGAGTGACCTTGAATTTTTCAAGTCTTCGAGCTTTTGGGTCAGGGAGAATAAATGGAGGAGGTGGAGGAAGTGAAGCATGATGTTGAGGGACATCATCTTCAAGAGGAAAGTTTGTTCCAAGAGATTTGGGAAGATCATAGTTGTCTGAACCAGACATCTACAATGGGAGATATTCAAGTTAGTTGATTTTAAGTCCTTAATATAACACCCAATATGAAATATTAAGGCTAGGACCCAACACAATATTTTATAACTTGGAAGAGGGATGTCGTAATCCAAGCTATAAAATATTTGAAGGTAGGTGAATGACGATTCACCAATTTCCACCATGAAAAACGAAATGAATTATTAGGTTTTAATTGGATTTGAAATTCCTAGATTCTTTTGAGATTCATTGAACTTTTCAATGGCATGTTTCAATCTCGATTGTGCCCTCTCAAGTTTTGTGACTGGGATGCCGAGGATCACAAAACAAGGTGTGAATAACCATGCAAACTCACTTGGTACCCTTAATATTATCACCTAATCGATGTGCCGGTTAACCACACACGCTCCACCGATCTATGATAAACATTAAGTCACCCTTCGTGATCCTTACTAGTCCAAGTTAGTGTGTCGGTTAACCACACACGCTCCACCAACGACTTGGTAAGGTACAAAGTGTGAATTCCATGGGTTAGCACCATATTCACATTTTCCTAAAGTAACTAAGATTGGGAATTTATAAAAGGTTTAGTTACTTTATAATATTCATTATACTTTTAATGAGAATTTATAAGTCCTTGTCCTACCCGTTCGGCTAACGACCCTCCACCAGTCAAGCAAGCGGTGGGTGAGAGTGGACACCCATTAAGTTGCTATTTTATAGGCAACAACCTTATACCCACCTTATAGACTGGCTTCGTGAATGAGGCGTACTAGCGGTAAGATGACTTTGATCTTATACATATATATATATATATATATATATATATAATAATTAACTATTTATAAATAGTATAAGGGTTGAATTTTAACTTTTAAAACTCTAAGGGTTTGGAATTAAAGTATATTAAAGTGTGTGTAACTTTACAAATTCCAAAACTTGAGGACAAGTTTTGAAACTATTCAAAACTTTTCATTTCATAACTTATGAATTAAAGGTTCATAAAAATGAAGACTCTTCATTTCCATGTAACTTATGTGTTTTAAGTGTGTGTTTAAAAGAAGTGACCTTTGGATATCCATAACTTGAGGACAAATTATGGACTCCATTAAAACACATAAATGATCAAGAATTAATCCTAAACAATTCAGCAAATAATTCCTATCATCTTCTAAATTCATAAGAACATGAACATGATCATCAAAGTTTCAAGAATTATATGAACACATACAAAGCATGAAATTTTGATATAAGCTATTGTAAATGGATTAGAACAACCATTACACCAACTAAAACAAGTTTTAAAACACCAAAACAGTTTAGGGTAATTTTTCTAGTCCATTTCCAGCAGCAAAAGTCGAAAATCTGCATTCTGAGGCTCCTACTCGCCGAGTGCACGAACCTACTCGGCGAGTAGGATGAGTTTACACATGAACTCGGCGAGTCCCCCCATGGACTCGACGAGTTCATCAGTCAGACAGCAAAAAATCGACTTTTTATCACTATTTTGCATCAAGTATCAAACAAACAAGCCTAGGCTCTGATACCACTGTTGGGTTTTGAGCATTCTAACACTTCCTAAGTGTACATGCAACCCTAATAAACCTTGGATCTATGTTTGTCTAAGGTACATGCAAAATATTAATTTCCAAGGTTTATAACCTATCTAGCATGGCATGGGGTACTTTTAAACATAAAAGAACTAGATGAATTACATACCTTTTGTTGATTGTTGATTCCTTGGAGTTTGAGAGCCAAGCACCAATAATGTGAATGCCTCAAATGGAAATCACAAATCACCACAAACTTGGAAAATGTATGAGAGAGTATACTAACTCTTAGATTTCGGCCACCACTATTACACACACACTTAGGGTGTTTTTCATGCAACATAAGCTTGTTTATATAGTGTACATGGTTAGGGTGAAACCCTAATAACCCATGTCTTTTCCTCTTCCACGGATCCATGGGTTAAAAGCTCCATGGATCATCCATGGACTTCCATATAAGCTTAGCCCATTAACAAATGAGCATTAGCCCACACCATATAAATATAATAGCCCATGATTTAATTAGTCTTCCTTTTAATCACTAAATCAATTCATAATTAATTCAAGATTAAAACTAATTAAATAACATGACTATATATTAATATATTATAACTTATAATATATTAATAAATCGTAAGTATACAATTCTCATAAAATTATCCATAAATAGTTTGGGTGAAGTGCAACCCAAATGGACCATGCCGGGTCGGTTCAAGTATATACCAAATAAGTTATGGACTTAGACACCTTATCCAACATACATGTTGCTCTTTGATGAACCAGAGAGATCAATTCATTCTGAGGCAAAAGCAGCTGACAACAAGATCGACAACTTGAAGAAAATTATCGATAAAGCAACAAAAGAAATGGAAAGCTAACATCAAGGACCACCGAATAGCCAGGTCAAAGCGAACCCCACGTTCAAAACAAACCTCACAGTCCAAGCGAACCTCAAGTTCAAGACGAACATCAAAACTTGAGTGATCCTACTCATAAATGTTCTACATTCCAGGGGGACAGTTCATCTACACCAAGGCGACCTGATTTGCCATTCCAAGGGGAGAACCCATCTCCAACAATGACCCATGAAAGTCCAATCGAGGGGGAGAATTCTGAACCGGATGTTGAAATTGTTTTGTCATTCGAGGGGGAGAATAACAATACAAATGACGAAGAGTCCCAATCGGAATTCGAAGAAGAAATAAATGCTAAATTGGATCCTGCTTATGATCCTAACTTTTCCCCGCTCACAAAATGGAAAAAAGATCATCCGCAACCTCAAGTAATAGGTGAATCATCTGAGGGAGTTCTTACATAATCTCAACTGAAAGCGAAGCAAACAACTCTATTCTCTCAAGTGGAATTCTGCATGTTTAATTCGTTTGTCTCCAAGATTGAACCAAAAACAATTAGCACTGCACTTGATCACTCTGATTGGGTACAGGCTATGCAAGACGAACTCGATGAGTTTGAGCAAAACCGAGTCTGGAGACTGATCCCTACACCAAAGGATTCATCAGTAGTTGGATTGAAATGGGTATTCAGGAATAAGATGGATAAAGAGGGAAATGTAATTCGCAACAAGTCAAGGCTGGTTGTTAAGGGATATTTTCAGGAAGAAGGTATAGATTACGAAGAAACCTTCGCTCCTGTAGCAAGGTTAGAATCCGTTCGGATCTTTCTGGCATATGTTGCACATAAAAACTTTGAAGTTTTTCAAATGGATGTCAAGTGTGCCTTCCTGAATGGAGAACTAAAGGACACTATATATGTTGAGCAACCACTGGGTTTCATGAACGAAAGGCACCCTGATCATTGCTATATTCTGGATAAAGTCGTCTATGGTTTGAAGCAAGCTCCTAGAGCCTGGTATGAAACCCTTACTCGATTTGTAAAAATGTCCAAGTTTAAACAAGGTTCGGTTGACCCAACCTTCTTTCTCAAGAAAGAGGGTGACCACTTAATGATCGTCCAAATTTACGTCGATGATATCATCTTCGGTTCCACGAATCCCAACCTCACAGCTGAATTCAGGAAGTTGATGGAGACAAAGTTTGAAATGAGTTCAATGGGTCCTATTAATTTTTTCCTTGGCTTGAACATTAGACAGGGACCCGAAGGCATATTTATTAATCAGGAGGTGTACACGAAGACACTACTAGCTAAGTTTGGCATGATGGGAGATTCCAAAGTAAAGGTTCCTATGGCATTTGGAACGAAGTTAACACCATCTTTGGAGAAACCGGCTATAGATATGACCCTCTATCGGCAAATGATAGGGTCTCTAATGTATCTAACAACAAGTAGACCAGATATTATGTTTTCTGTTTGTTACTGTGCTAGGTTCCAAGCTAATCCACGCGAACCTCATATGGTGGCTGTTAAGAACATCTTCAGATATTTGAAGCGAACCTCATCTCTCGGTCTATGGTATCCTGCTAAATCAGGGTTTTTTGTTCAAGCATTCTCTGATGCTGATCTTTGGAGGATGTGGTTTGGACCGAAAGAGCACTACAGTCGGATGTCAATTCCTCGATGGTAAACTCGTCAGCTGGCAGTCCAAGAAACAAACATGCGTCTCACTCTCTACAGCCGAAGCCGAATATATTGTTGCAGCATCTTGTACTTCGCGAGTCATTTGGATACAAAACCAACTTAGAGACTATGGCCTAAACATGAAGAAGATCCCACTTTATTGTGACTCAGAAAGCGCTATTCTGATAGGTCACAATCCAGTGCAATACTCCAAAACCAAACATATAGCACTGAGATACCATTTCATCAAAGATCACGTTGAAGATGGTAATGTGGAAATCCACTTTGTTAGATCTGTTGATCAACTAGCTGACATCTTCACAAAAGCCTTACCTGAAGTAAGTTTTAATAAAATTCTCCAAGGCTTAGGAATGATGGAAGCTGAATCGGTATCGAAACTACTTTCGCCTCATTAAAATTAATCAAAGGAAATAGAGCGAACGCTCGGCCTATTTCGGCTCCAGATGTTTAGGGAACCGAAATGGACCGAACGCGAAATAGAGCGAACGCTCGGTCTATTTCGGCTCCTGATTTTTCGGGAACCGAAATGAACCGAACGCTCGGTCCATTTCGCTTCACTCCTTTTAGGTGAAGTTTCGGTTGTATAGTTTGTACACTATGTATATTTTTTTCTCAATTCATTTCTTCTAATAAAACTCAAAAATATTTTCCTTTTTGTTTTTAATTCGTTTTCAGAAAATTCATAAAATCCAAACATATTGTTTTTTTGTTTTTGTTGCTTTTCATTAAAATCAAAAATTCCAAAATTATCACTGAAAGGTATGATCGATCATTCACATGATGGAGCTGGGACAGGTATACATTTCTTTATCTTAGTACTAGCTAAGTGTCCCTAGAAGCATGCTGTTGTATGTAGACCAAAGCCTCAAAGACTTCAAGTGGAGCCTTACTGATTTGATATACACAAATCAAATCTTCCCAATCAGTCTGATAAAATCACTTATCTCATGAGCTACCTTACTCGTCTCACATTGAGTTAAGAGTTTTCTGCTCGGTCCTTACTATATAGCAGAGGTACTTTCGGTTCTTTAACCTCCTTATCACTCTTCTCCATCTCATTTCGGTTCATAATCGTAACCCTTGAGACTATCAGAGTTTACCACTGAGGTTTATGGTTACACAACATCTGTGTTAATGATCTTAGCTTCGTTTCACCATGTGCTAAGTGAAACCCAAAATCCAACACCAATAACGAATTGACGGTGAACAATCAAATGTTCTAGTTTTCACCCACGTTTTAACGAAACCACTTTAGTGGAAGGTACCAAGAAATCTCCTTTTAATTTTTGTGCGATCTTTATGAAATTGTCTGACACCCAGGCTTTTCTTCCCATAAGATCCAGTTTATATTTTTGTTTTTGAGATTTCTACATTTATCACCAAGTCACTGAATATATTATCTAACCTACTTGTTTAATAGGCCACACTGGTCTCACAAGTACTTCATCCAACTTTCGGTCTTATGTCAAGTACTGAAGTTTGGTTGAAGCTGAGCCACCCCTTATAGCTTAAATTTGAAAAGATGCCTTTCAATGTTTCTTAATAAAAATTTGATTGTATTTCAACGGGAAACCACACAGACACTTCTAAGTCTCTCTTGACTTCGAAGGAAGCGATTCGTGCCCGGGATCCTCAGTTTCGTGTCTAAATAAGACATCACTTAAATCCCACAAATACTTTGCTTTATTTATTTTTTATTGGCACACTCTTGCACGAAGATCTTTATGATTTTCCCAATTCTTGTTCGTGGTAATAATGGCAATTTTTCAGATTTGATGCTTCAGTTTTAAATGCTATGGTGGTATACTATGTTAAGGCGTGAACATTGCCAGTCTTATATGAAGCGAAAGGGTTTGTCGCAGTTTGAAAAGGAATTTGAAAAACTTTCAAAGTTGAAACGGCGGTAACAAGATAAGATTTCAAAATAAGTCATTGGATAAGATTTGCAACGGGCGCGTGAATTTGAAACGGTTCCTAACATCACGCCTGATGACGCTTTCCTAGGGAAACACAGCTGTCAAATTGCGCTTTTTCAGGCGCCGATTCGGAAGATCGTCGCATCATTACTGTGGATTCTTTCTCTCTCCTGGAGATGGTATATAAGGTTTTCTCACACCCCTTGTACCACTTTACCAATTCACAACTCTCTCAAGAACACACCGGCGAATTTCTACTATTCATCTTCTTCTTCACACCCTCAACAATGGTTGAATCTTCATCTGCTTATGACCAATCTGCCCAGTCCTCTCGTCTCACCATTAAACCAAATCAAAACCTCATCATTGAACTCTCACCTTTCCAGTATGATCCCTACATGCTGCAAGTGGTTGAATGCCTCAAATATTTACCACTAGTAGCTGCCCTCACCAAGGTGGAGTCTGTTCCAATGTTGCTACTTTCTCAGGTCTACTCAACCGCTGTCTACGATAAATCCAAGGAGCGTATTTTCTTTGAGATCGTCAATCTAAAGACGTCGATTTCAAAAGCTAGGTTTTGTCTGTTGCTAAGGATTGCTATCGACGACTCCATGATCAACCCTGATTCCATTACCAACACTCAACTCTTCACAATGTTCTATGATATGGGGTACACTGAGGTTCTCACCACTGTCACAAAGTTCAAGAAATCATGTCTTCCTCCTCAGTGGAATGGTCTATTTACCCTCCTCTCTAAGGGTTTATCGGAGAGGGTTGCAGGTTCTGATGGAGCGAGCAAGGCGTTCATGACCCTTCTCTACGGTCTGTACCATGGGGTTAACATGGACTTTGGATCTATCTTATGGTCTCAACTGGTTCAAAGTATTGGTTATACTTCACGCTACTCTGAAATCTCTTGCGCTAGGTTTTGGACTCGTGTTACTCAATGGGCGATGGAGAAGCTTCACGTTCCAACAATGGCGGACTCACTGATGTCGTCTATTGCTACTTTCCAAACGACGAGGTTAATTGTCTCCGATCCATCCAAGTTTCTCTTTATTGGTTCGATTCCGGAATCCATGTTCAGATGTGTTTCCAGTGAAAGCAAAGTGATAGCTGAGTACAAGAAGCTACCTCCTTCAGGGCCAAGGCAGCTTACTCCTGAAATGCAAAGCTCCCTAGACGCAACAGATAAACCTGCGAAAAGAGGGAAGAAGCCTAAAAGAAACGGGGAGAAGGAAGGTCAATCCTCTAAAGTTTCAACTCCCAAGAGGCGAAAGTCTGAACAAGCAGCCCCTACTGCTCCAAAGAAACGAAAGACTAAGAAGAAGGCACACAAGCCGAAGGTTCCTTCTCCTTCTTCAAGTGACTCTGACTACGTTCCATCGGACCCACAGCCCGAACCAGAGTCCAGTGATGATGACGTTTCTCAACACGAAAGTCCGCCTCGAGGTAATTCGCCTCCACCCTCACCAACTCATTAAGGTAACCGAAACTCACCTCCTCCTTCTCCTATACAATCAATTCCTATTACCATTGCTCCGTTCCCTCCTCCCATCTCATCTTACACTACAACCTTAATTCCAATTCCAACCCCTTTATTCACCGAAGTTACCACAACTACTACCACTCCAAACGAACATAATGTTCGTGTCAACGTATCTGATACGGGGGCACCTACTTCTGAATCTGAACCCCTAATTACCTCCAAACCTTTATCCCCACCTCCCTCACATGAATCTGACACTGTTCTTGGAGGAGCAGAAATTGAATTTGATTCTGTTTATTTTAGTCCATATCGTGTATAGAGCGATGATGATGATGATGCTCCTGTCACGAAGAGGCATTTAAAGGATCTGAATGACAAGCTTGACCAATTGCTTTCTTCCTCCAGTAATGCATACTCTGAAGTAGCTATCAAGGCTCTGTTGGCAACCTTTGTCAAGGAGCATGACACTTCCATTACTAATGCTGTCAAAGCTATTGATGCTTCCACTTCCACATGTCAGAAAGCTTCTATTGAAGTTGAATCCTCCACCAAAGATTGCAAGCAAGCGACCTCAAACGTCGAAAAACTAGTTTCTGACGCTCAAATTTTTCTTGACTCTCTTCAGGCTACAGCTCAGAAGAATGCTCAACTGGTGACTGCTTCTGTTGATACTCTTACCAGCTCGCTTCAAGCTAAAAAGAAGCACTTTGAGGAAACACGCAAAGCAATCTAGACTGCCAACACCGAGCTTCACACATCAGTTGATGCCCGTCTTACTCAACTTGAAGCCGAACTCGCAATGGAAAGCAAGATAATGGATGAGCTGGATCGTCAAACTTCTCAGCTTGAAATTCAGAACTTGAAGCTCAAGACGGAAACCAAGGAAATTGAAGAACTCAAGTCTAAGCGAGCAGTGGTCAAACGCTCTATTGGTGATGTGCATTCTATTCTTTTACATCTTTTGGAAGCACATGACTCGGTCATTACAATCTCGGTTCGACGCCACTTGGCTGAGAAATTGAGACCTGCTCTAGACATTCTAAGTTGGATTGAAGGTGTTCCGGAGCCCGTTGTGCCTCCGAAACAAGGGGGAGAAGACTTTATGAAGGAACAACCACAACAACCTCCAAAAAGCAAACCCATCACCCAGCCGAAAGTCACTACTGAACCGAAGGGTAATGAAGCTTCGGGCAGTATGAAGGGCAAACAAAAGAAGAAAATTGGTGATGATGATGATGTTGAAATCGAAGATGTGGCTGAAACATAACAAAATTCTTCTAAAACCGTAAACCTCAAAATCAAGCCAAATGATCGAGAGATTGAGGAAAAGGTTCGTAAAGCTAAGGAAGAATTTGATAGGGAGAGGAAACAAAAAGAAGCGAACAATGTATTAGAACAGAGGAAATCTATGTTCCCTCTGTGGACTATGGAAAAGCTTCTGAAGGAGGTAATTGAAGCTCCAAGTACACATTGGCTCGAACCGGTCCTTTCATTCGATCTTGAGAATTCCAAGGATTCTCAATTCGGTATGCCAATCACTCGAAAGGCATTCATCTTTCATTGTTTTGAGTCAACAGTTGCCATCCCCTCTCCTGACCCGAAGGTTGATCGAGACCTGATTGAATACTATCTTGCGTTCTCTCAACCTCAATACCTGACTTGGAGTAAACAGAAGATCACAACAGTCAAGGTGTTGAAACCCACTTCAGCAGGGAAGTTTATCAATATCAAGTTTAAAGTGACCCGAGGCTCGGATAGTTCGGTTCATATGATCTCCCTGGCTGATTTTCCAAATTTGAATCCTCATGACTGGATTCTACTGAACAATATTTTGTTGACTAATCAACAAGAGTATGAGCCTATCATTGATCACATTAAGCGAATGCAGGTGTTCTATATTCTTGAAGTCGCAAAAAATGGATCAGGAAATCGCCTCTGCCTTGAGAAGGAGGCCCACTATCAATCCAATAGGGAAGGAAAGCAATATCAACTTGATGATGAAGGGTAAAATCGATCCACAGTTTCATACAGTCATGTTCATCAGGGGCGAAGGTCAAAAGTGCATGTTCACTCTTGTTGACAAAAACCTGTTCTCCACTTCCTACTTGGAGCATATTCTTGATATCATCCACAGGTGCAATCAGAACAGTGAAGACGATAAGAAGATGTTTTCAGATATGCTTCGGTGGTACATTAACTTTCGACAAACTCTTCTTGCCATCATCCCCAAGCTGTTCAAGACTGTGAAGAAAACCACCGTTACTCAACCGAAGTGATCTCTCGCCTCGATTGGCGCAAAGAGGGAGATTGTTGGGTATATGGGTTGCGCCATTGGGCTTAGTTAGTTTGGTCCATATGTATTCATGGTTTGGGCCTGTCCAACCGTGTATTGTTTTTAGGGTTTAGTATATATAGTGCATGCATGCATTATATTATTGACGCTTCTTGAATATTTCCTTCAATAGTATTGTAACCCTAGCACGCCTCTAAAGTTGAAGTTCTTCATCGAGCTCTTCTGAGGTGTTGATATTTTAATCATTCGACATCTGATTGATTTATAGTGGTGTTCATAGTTTTTTATTACTTGTTATTATCTTATTGATATCTGTTTGAATCTATCGATCTAAGAGAATTTTATTCTCATCACGCGGCATCACGCCTTGCCCTTGCCCTTGGGCTCAGATGTACCTGAAACAAATCAACAACCTGTAAGCGAAATGCTTGGTGAGTTCCCCAGAGCATACCACACACTACACATACACATATCCTGATACCTCATTAGAGTTGCACACATATCATATAAACCATGCATACATAAAGCCTGTAAAAGTGCCATTGGTTACCCCACATGGTCTTTACCTGGGACTTCCATGGGCTACCCCACATGGTCTTACATCCAATGTCATGGGCTACCCCACATGGTCTTTACCTAGGACTTCCATGGGCTACCCCACATGGTCTTACATCCAATTCCATGGGCTACCCCACATGGTCTTTACCTAGGACTGACATGGGCTACCCCACATGGTCTTACATCCAATGTCATGGGCTACCCCACGTGGTCTTTACCTAGGACTGCCATGGGCTACCCCACATGGTCTTACATCCAATGCCACGGGCTCCCCCCGGGGTCTTCATGCAAAACACACAATCACATATCAAATCAAATCACAGAATAATTAACACATATATCATAATCACCTAATGGGCCGGCCTTGGTGCCTTAGACCCATGGGTATGGTGAGAACACTCACCTAAGTCTACTGAATGCAAAATCTGCTCTCCTAACAGTCAGTGACCTCCCGTGCTGGACAAATAATATTAATCAGTGTTAGGACCTTAAATTAATCAAAGGAAAACCCAACCCCAAATCCTTCCATGAGGACCAATTATCCTTCCCTTGCTAATGGGCCCAAAATCCACGTCCAAAATCATTAATGGGCCCCTTAGCCCAATAAGGCCCAACCAAAATATCCATGGCCCATAACAGATGAAACGGCCCATAATTCACAGAAGGTAATCAAATCCAATAACCAAGTGAGGCCCAAAAGCTCAAAGGCCCAAAACAGATTCGG
Source organism: Lactuca virosa (assembly GCF_052849685.1). NCBI lineage: Eukaryota > Viridiplantae > Streptophyta > Magnoliopsida > Asterales > Asteraceae > Lactuca > Lactuca virosa. Next base: position 28,238,829 of record NC_136430.1, on the reverse strand, counting down.
CCCAACTGAGATGCGTACGCTCAGTGTACCATCATGCTAACCGCAGCGTACTGGGGTCTTGGGACTACGCTTAGCGTATACTGGGTTACGCCCAGCGTACTACCAGGTTAAGCACTTTCTCCATTAAGTGCTTAATACTCGGTTCCTTTACGTCCAAAAGCCAGATCTAGGTCTATTAAGATGTCCTAAGGCATAAAGTTGGCAACTTTATGCCTTTGCATGCCTCATATACACCCAACACCTCCATTAAGACCTTTCCAAGGTCTTTAACCCATGCATGAGGCCAAAACTCCCATCAAGACTCCATTTTTATGATACTAAAGGACCAAGGGACATCAGATCTGTCATTCCCACCTTCTGGAGTTGCTTAACTCACAAATGGGTGTCCAAAATCAACCAAAGAGACAAGACTAGAAAACCCTAGCTAGATCTAGAGATTTAAATGGAAAGGTGCAAGCTTTTTACCTCTAGGAGCTTTGCAAGATGACCAAGATGCAGATCCTTGAAGCACCAAACCGACCCAAGCTTGCTAGACCACTTCCTCTTCTTGAAAGAACTCTAAAATGGCCACCAAGAACCCTCTCCTTAAGCTCAAAACTCTCACACACAATATCACAGCTGAAGGTAGACGAAAAGAGGCTGATAGGGTTTGGTCCAAGAGGCTAAAAGATGTTTAAATAGGGGACAAGTCCGAGATTTAGGGTTTTGACCCTCTGATGCGTACTCCTGGCGTACCCTTACGTACGCCCAGCGTACGTAAGACTCCTCCGCGATCCTTCATGTAGAGTACGCTAAGCGTACTCATAGGTACGCCCAGCGTACTCAAGGGACCAATTATGCCAAAAATATAAATTCTTGTGGGTTTCAAGACATACCAGTTTTGGGTGTTACAACATGTATGTCAAAATAATTATGAAGAGGGATGCCGTAATCATAATGTTTAGACTTTTTGCCCCTTCTCACAATTCGAATTATGAAGAGGGATGCGTTAATCATAATCGAATTTGAGAATGCAAATATCACAACTGCTATTCTTCTTAAAATCTACTTAGTGAAAGCGTTTCCTCACCATCATTTTCATGAATTGAAGAGAAGCCTTATGACACATAGATTTTATGGTGTATGTGTTCCTATCCATGTGAATTTGTCAAAAACATAACCACAGGAGGAGGTTAGTGACAAATCTAAACTCATATGGACTGAACTTGTTCAATATTAATTTCTTGTCACCTGGAAGCATATGGGCCTACCATTGCTTCCAAGTAGTTATGCAAACAACTGAGAACTCATAGAACTCACATGCACAGTCGACTTTAACTGGAATGGGCACAAAAACAAGAATATGTCAACACGATTGTTAGGTATAATAGTGTTGCGTCTTGGGCTCGGTCCTTAGCCCAGTTTTGTTATCCGGTTTGGGCTTGTCCAACCGTGTGTACTTTATTAGGGTTTAGTATTTAAGGTGCATGCATGCATCCTTTATTGTTAGCGCTTTCATTATTATTTTGAACATTGTACTACAAACCCTAGCTCGCCTCTACAGCAGAAGTTCTTCATCGAGCTCTGCTGAGGCGTGACTACATTTGAATCATTAAGCATTACTTGATTCTATATTGTATTGATTGTGTTTGTTTGCTTTTCTTGCTTAAACCTGTTGAAGATCTAATCGATCTAAGAGTTATTAAACTCATCGATTGGTATCAGAGCAGGAGACTGTGTAATTCATACACATCTCTTCTGTTGAAGAAGATATTAGGGTTTTCCGCTTTGATTTATATTGTTAGAGCCGTCATTTGCTATTGACGTAGTTCTTTAAATATTCGATCTTACCCTAACGTTATTTACAAGTCTGATCTTAAGCAGGTTTTTAAACAAACATCGTCATGTCTATGGATGATTCTCAGTCTAACCCTATCAACATCTCCAACAACATAGGATCGACGACAAGGATTCCTATATTGTACACTCAAGATTATGAGGTCTGGACTCATCACTTTGAAGATTACGTGATTGGCTCAGAAGACAATGGTTACTTGATCTGGGAGGCGATTACTATAGGTCCATTCGCTCACTCAAAATCTTCAAGAGTTGTTAAAACTCAAAAAGACTACAATCAACTCATCAGTGATGTGAAAGACGTTCCCCAAGATGAGAAGGAGAAGTTTCAGTGCAACATCAAAGCTTTAATAATGATCAGGTTTGCTTTGCAATTGGACACGTTTTGGTTAGTAAGATCATGCACAACGGCAAAAGAAATATGGGACAGATTGAAGGAATTGTATTCCACGGATGAAGATCTCGAGCATTCAATTCAAACATTGTTGCTCTCAGAATTTGGTGACTTCAAGCAGAAGCCAGAAGAGAAGCTTATTCAAACCTTCGATCGCTTCAATCATCTCCTTAGTAGGATGATAAAGCATGGGATTGAAAGAAAAGTCATTGAACAGAAGGTGACATTCATGAACGGCCTTAGACCCGAATGGATGGTTGTGGTGTCTACTGTGAAGGCTCATGAACAATTCAAGAATTATTCTCTAGCGAAACTGGTGGGAATATTAAAGTCACATGAGAGTGCCTTGGCTAAAGAAATGAATGTGGTTTCTAGCATGGGTTCCTTGGCCCTAATCTCCAAAGGAAAGAGTGCTGCTGAAGAAGAAGAAGATTTGGATCTCTCAGAATATGATCTAACAAGTGAAGAGTATGCTTTGATGGTGTCAAATCCCAAGAAGTTCATCAAAAGGAGGTTCCCAACAAATAAGAACCGAAATTGGCAGGGTAGCTACAGCGCCGAGAAAGCAAAGGAGGAACCGAAGACTGTTTCTCAGGCTGAAGAACGAAAGAAGGAAGATAAACTTGGAGGTGACTCAGGGATTACTTGTCACTACTATAGAGGCAAAAATCACTTTGCCAGAGATTGTATGCTGAGAAAGATGTCAGAAAAGGTTGAAGATGAGGACGAGGAAGCGAACCTCAAACGGCGATTGGAAAAAATCAAGAAGAAGAAAGCTGGATCTAACAACACTATGAATGCTCTTATTGTGCAGGGAAATATTGTTGATGATGAGTTCGGTAGTGTTGAAGTTTGGTCCACTGATTCAGAAGATGAAGAAGTGAGGAAGCCTACTCATGGCAGGGTGTTGTTGGTGCAGGAAGAGGATGTTGCAGGAAAGTGTTTGATGGTGACTTCTGGTGTGTCACAAAATCGAGGCTATGCCACTGATGGAGAAATGGACGAAGCGAAGGAGCGTGAAGACAGGTGTTTTGCAGCGAAACCTGTCAGTGAGCAGATCAACGAATGCGATGAGTTGATCAAGAAGGTACAATCTATTCTTGTTTCCTTACAAATTCCCATCTCAAACTATGAAAAAGAACTAAATGGATTAAAATCTAAATTTTCTAGTATAAGTGGTAGTTTAACTCAAACTCGCGTCACAAACTCTAACCTAACTGATCAAATCAGCAGGGTATCATCAAAGAATGAGGAGAGGCGTATGTGGATTGAGCAGAAGGAGAAGGAGTTGATTAGGTCTAGAGATGAAACAATTTATTTGAAAAGAGATAATTTGAAGCTTTTGAAACAACGGAATGTTTTTTGTTTAATTGCTAAACGATTATATACCAACATTACTCAATTGCATCTCGATTGTGAAATAGGGAAGAAGATACATCGTATGATTTTACCCTTCCTTGAGTTAAAGGAGGATGAAATCGATGCCGATGCTTATGACTGTGAAAACGTTGTTTCTTCCGATGATATTTCTCCCGCTTACAAAATTGGTCTTGACAAAATAGAGTCCTTCATTAAGTCAAAAGACCATAAGGACATGCTCAAAAATTTGTTGGATGAAAATGACAAATTAAAGATCAAAACCGAAACTGTACAGAAATTTGACTCCTTGAATGCCAATTTGAGTTCAGATAATAAAATTGATATTGAAAACACTTATGAATTCAATGAGGATGATGATATGAGCGAAATTTTTGTGGAAGATGAGGTGGACTGTTCCGAATTTGTCAAAAGCGAACCCGAAACCAACAAAAATCTTATTTCTGAAAATTCAGTTGAGTTCGCTCGTTTATCCAAAGACAAGACCAAAGTCCTCAAGGAAAAGGTTGTTGTATATCAAAAGGTCTAAACGACTCGAAATCAAGTTTATGCAGTTCATGGGGTTACTCGGCAACAGACAGCCAAACTGACAACATTAGTAGCAGAAGATAATGTTGATGGTTGTGATGAGTTTTTTTGGTCAGCACCGATTGATAACGCTGATGAAACAGAAGGTCTATCTACGAAAACATCATGGAGAGTAAAAGGTAGGTATGTGGCGGAACCAATTAATGATCCTACACGCTTTGATGTGCCCAGTACAAGTGGTACCAAAAGTCCTTCAGATGAACCGGTCATGGTGTCAAGCGAAACTTCTTCGCTAAAGAGCGAAACTCATGCTCAAAGGCCGATGAAAAAGGCCAACATCCACAAAACTCCAAAACAGGTGTTAGACCGAAAACATCAACGAAATTTGAGGTACAAGAAGAATCTCACTGAAAGGAAACAGTTCTGGCGATCTCAAAATCCTAATTATGTTCGCTATGAAAAACCCTAAAATCAAAAGGAAGAAGCAAAAGCAAACTCAGCTTCGTGCGCTCAACATAATAAAAACAACCGAAAACAGGGTTTCGGTCCTCAGATTCAAAACAACCGAAAACAGAGTTTCGGTCCTTAGAATCAACACAACTGAAAACAGAGTTTCGGTCCACAAAGGTACAACAATCAAAAGAGGAGTTTCAGTCCACAGATGGACGACAACCGAAAAGGAAGCTTCGGTCATCAACATGAGAGAAACCAAAAGAGTGGTTTCGGTCCTAGACCAACCAAGGAAAGGAACCGAAGGGAAAGTAGTTTCGGTTCTCAACCAAGTAAGAGCAATGACCGAAAGCTTAACTCTGCTCCCAAGTCTCATCTTTCTCATTCTCACTCTCACTCACAGAATGATCGAAAGGGAAAAGGAAAGCTCTTTCCAGAAGACGAAAAGAAGACGTCGATTAAACCTAATTTCGAGAACCGAAAGTATGCCAACGTCAAATTCTCATATTCTAAACATGAACCTAAAGCACTCAAATCAAATAAAATCAAATTTTTCACCTTAAAAAGAAAAGGCGAAACAACCTTAATAAAAAGAACCTTTTTGGTTGATGTTTCTCTTACAATTCCCTGTTCTGTAAAAGACTCACAAGGACCCAAGAAACTTTGGGTTCCTAAATCTGCTTTATTTTTGCAGGTAATTCGTGACGAGCAGTTTGACGATGAATGGTACATAGACAGTAGCTGCTCACGTCACATGACAGGAAGAAGGGAAGAGCTAAGGGAGTTTCGGTCCTTAATAAATGGTGGAAGTGTCAAGTATGGTAATAATTCTTTTGGCACGATTAAAGGTTATGGTATGATAACCAATGGCGAGTTCTCAATAAGAAAAGTGGCGTACGTTGAAGGCTTACAACACAACCTTATCAGTGTTTCTCAACTGGTAGTGGGTACCGGGTTAAAAGTTTCTTTCGATGACGATGGCTCAGAGATTGTTGAAAAGAAAACAAACAATATTCTGCTGAAATCAAAGCGAAAAGGAGAGATGTACCCTCTGAATCGCAATCCCATACGAGGGAAACCAGCAATCTGCTTACTAACGAAGGCTCAGTCAAGCGAAAGCTGGATTTGGCACCGAAGACTCTCCCATCTCAATTTTAAAGACATAAACAAACTGGTGCTTGGGGATCATGTTTGAGGTCTTCCCGTTCTAAAGTTCGATAAAGAACACATGTGTGCTGCATGTGAAATGGGAAAGAAAAGTCGACAGAGTCATCCTTCTCGAGTCAATACGAAAATTATTGAACCACTTGAATTACTTCACATTGATTTATGTGGTCCATCTTCAATCGAAAGTATTGGCGGCAACAAGTATATACTTGTCATAGTGGATGACTTCTCTCGGTTCACTTGGGTGTTCTTTTTGAAGCAGAAATCAGAGGCCACTTGCAAGCTTAAACTCTTTATCAAGCAGATAGAAGTTCAACTACGGAAGATAGTTTGAAATATAAGGAGCGACAACGGATTGGAGTTCAAGAACAAAGATTTTGAAGATTTTCTTGCAGAGAAGGGAACAACTCACAACTTCTCGGCTCCATATACTCCACAACAGAATGGAATTGTCGAAAGGCGAAACCGATCTTTGTGTGAAGCAGCCCTAACCATGCTGAGCTTCGCTTCTCTACCTCTATATTTCTGGGCTGACGCCATTGTTGTTGCATGCTTTACATAGAACAGATCTTACCTCAACAAGCGCTTCTCCATCACTCCTTATGAGATCTTGAACAACCGAAAACCTAACGTAAAGTTTTTCCACGTGTTCGGTTCGAGATGCTTCATCTTCAATTCAAAGGAGCACCGGAACAAGTTTGATGTCAAAGCAGACGAAGGAATCTTTCTGGGTTATTCCTTAACCTCCAAAGCATATCGGGTTCTCAACAAGCGTTCAAAGAAAATAGAGGAGACCTATTATGTTACCTTCGATGATAACTACGTCAAGAAACTAAAGACAACCGAAGGCTCTGTGGAGGAAATATTTCCAATCTCTGGTCAAGTTACAATACCCATTTCAAACCTCTTTGAGCAATACATGCTGCTATTTGATGAACCGGAAAAGGCTATTCTCTCTGAATCTGAAGCTACAGACAACAAGGTAGATAACTTGAAGAGGATAATCGATGATGCTGCGAAGAAAATGGCAGAAGAACAAACGGTAACAACCGAACAACCAGACACAAGCGAACCTCCAAAAGATAGTTCTCATATTCAGGGGGAGAGTTCGTCCTCTCAACATAATCAAATTTCACCATTTCAGGGGGAGAGCTCGTCATCATTTATTCCAACCGAAAGTCAAGTCCAGGGGGAAAATTCTGAACCTGAAACTGAGGAAGTATCATCATTCGAGGGGGAGAATGCAAATATAAACGATGACGATACTCATTCAGAATTTGAAGAAGAAGTGAATGCTGAACTGGATCCCTCATATGATCCTAGTTACCCTCCTCTCACCAAATGGACCAAAGATCATCCACAAAAATAAATTATTGGTGATTCGACAGAAAAGGTTCTCACACAATCCCAACTGAAAGCGAAACAAACTGCACTTTTCTCTAAAGTAGAATTCTGCATGTTTAATTCGTTCCTCTCCAAAGTCGAACCAAAGACCATTAAGATTGCACTCGATCACTCTGATTGGGTACAGGCGATGCAAGACGAACTTAATAAGTTCGAGCGAAATAAAGTGTGGAGACTGATTCCAACACCAAAGGATGCTTCTGTGGTTGGATTAAACTGGGTTTTCAGGAACAAGATGGATAAGGAAGGAAATGTGATACACAACAAGGCAAGATTGGTTGTGAAAGGTTACTGTCAAGAAGAAGGCTTAGATTACGAAGAGACCTTCGCTCCAGTAGCAAGGCTAGAATCAGTTCGTATCTTCCTCGCCTATGTTGCACACAAGAACTTTGAAGTATTCCAAATGGATGTGAAGTGTGCCTTTCTGAATGGCGAACTGGAAGAGACGGTGTACGTGGAGCAACCTCCGGGTTTCGTGAACGAAAAGTATCCAGATCACTGCTACATGCTGGACAAGGCAGTCTACGGTCTCAAGCAAGCACCAAGGGCATGGTATGAAACTCTAACTAGATTTCTCAAAATGTCTAAGTTTAAACAAGGTTCGGTTGACCCAACCTTCTTTCGCAAGAAAGAGGGTGACCACCTTATGATCGTTTAAATTTATGTTGATGATATCATCTTCGGTTCCACAAATCCTAGTTTAACAGCTGAATTTAGGAAGTTGATGGCGACTAAATTTGAAATGAGCTCAATGGGTCCTATTAACTTTTTCCTTGGCTTGAATATAAGACAGGGACCCGAAGACATTTTTATTAATCAAGAAGCTTACACGAAGACCTTGCTCGCCAAGTTTGGAATGATGGGAGATTCGAAAGTAAAGGTTCCTATGGCGTTTGGCACAAAGCTGACACCTTCTCTGGACAAACCGACTGCTGACATGACCCTTTATCGTCAGATGATAGGGTCTCTCATGTATCTAACAGCAAGTCGACCAGACATAATGTTCTCTGTATGTTATTGTGCCAGGTTTCAAGCTAATCCACGTGAACCTCACCTGCTAGCTGCGAAAAATATCTTTCGATACCTGAAGCGAACCTCTTCTCTCGGTCTGTAGTACCCCGCCAAATCAGGGTTCTTTGTCCAAGCATTCTCAGATGCTGATCTTGGGGGATGTGGACTGGACCGAAAAAGTACCACTGGTGGATGCCAATTTCTAGACGGAAAACTTGTTAGCTGGCAATCCAAGAAACAAACGTGTGTATCTCTCTCCACTTCCGAAGCAGAATATATAGCCGCTGCATCATGCACATCTCAGGTCATTTGGATACAAAGTCAACTTCGAGACTACGGCCTGAACATGAAGAAAATCCCACTATATTGTGACTCACAAAGTGCAATTAGGATTTGTCATAACCCAGTGCAACACTCAAAGACGAAACACATAGCACTGAGGTCTCACTTTATCAAAGATCATGTGGAAGACGGTAACGTTGAAATTCATTTCGTTAGAACCACTGATCAATTGGCTGACATCTTTACTAAGGCCTTGCCTGAAGCAAGTTTTAATAAAATCCTACAAGGCCTAGGAATGATGGAAGCTGAATCTGTACCGAAATCTCTTTTGTCTCAATAAAAGTTGGAAGCGAAATAGAGCGAACGCTCGGTCCATTTCGGGTTCGGTTCTTCTGGGAACCGAAATGCACCGAACACTCGGTCTATTTCGGGTTCGGTCTCATCGGGCTCGGTTCGCTCCTAATTTCCAAAAGATGGTTTTGGTTGTATAGTATGTATTCTCTTTTCTTGCAATTTATTTTATGTTTTTCCTTTTATTTTCATAAAATCCAAAAATATTTTTCTTTTCTGTTTTAATTTTTTTTCAGAAAATCTTATAAACTCCAAAAATATTTTTCTTTTCTGTTTTATTTCTTTTCAGAAACTTCAAAACTCAAAAGTATTTTCTTTCGTTTTATTTCCATTCACTTCCCTCTTCATATAATTAGTGTATAAAGACCATTCTCAATGATTGAGCTGGGACAGGTATAATTCTTTATCTTTGTACTAGCTAAGTGTCCCTAGAAACATGCTACTGTATGTTGACCCAAGCCTCAAAAGATTCTGAGTGAAGCCTTAATGACTTGATATATACCAATCATGTCTTCCCAATCAGGCTTTCAAATTCACTCTAATCATGAGCTACCTTACTCTTCTTAAATGAAGTTAAGAGTTTTTCTGCTTAGTCCATCTTTTATAGCAGAGGTACATTCGGTTCTTTAACCACCTCTTATTTATTCTCCATCATACTTCATCTCATAAATGTAACCCTTGAGACTCTCAGCATTACCACTAAGGTTTACGGTTACACAACTTCTGTGTTAATGATCATAGTTTCGTGCCACTACGTGCTAAGTGAAACCCAAAATTCAAAACCTTTAAAGCATTGACGGTGAACAATTAAATGTTCTAGATTTCACCCTTTGAATTAACGAATATACTTTTTGTACATGCTCCTTGAAATTTCATTTTCTCTTTGCGTGATCCTTATGAAAATGTCTTTCACCAAGACTTTTCTTCCCAAAGGATCCAGATTTTCATTTTTTTGAGATTTCTAATTAACAGTTTTCAACAAGTCACTGAATATGTTCCAAACCTACTTGTTTAACAGGCCACATCGGTCTCACAAGTACTTCGTTCTATTTCGGTCTTATATCAAGTATCGAACTCAAAGATTGAAGCGAAAGCCACCCTTAATAGCCTTATATATAAAAGATGCCTTTCAATGCTTCTCAACAAGTACTTGATCGTAATTCAACGGGAATCCAAACAAGCACTTTGAAGTCTCTCTTGACTTTGAAGGAAGAGATTCGTGCCCGGGATCCACTGCTTTGTGTCTTAAAAGACATCACTAATTCCCACAAATAGTTTGATTTATTTCTTTATCTTTGACACTTTCTTGCACGAAAATCTTGCATTTTCAAAAAGTCTTGTTTGCTTGTTAATAAGCTATTCCTCAATATATAGCTTCGATTTTTCACGATGTAATGCAGTTGTTTGAAAACAAAGAGATGTGTCAGTGTAACGTCCTTGGTTATTACGGTAATAAAGATTTGATTGAAGATTCAAGAGGTGACTCAGCAGGAAGTTTAATCGATTGGAAATTTGAATTGTTGATAAGTTTAGAAGGCGCGAGAATTTGAACAGTTACCTTATCATGCGTCATCACTGCTTTATCGACGTTGCTAGTTGTCAAATCACACCTTTTTAGGCGTCGTTTCCCAAATTTAAGGAATCATTGCTTGTGATTTTTCTCTCTCTACAAAATCGTATATAAGGGTTTGATTTCTGTGGGATTCTTCTTTACCACACTTCAACTCTCTAAAGCAAAAGAAAGCGATCTATTTTCACTATTCATCTTCTTCTTCGACAAGCTTCAACAATGGCAGAATCTTCCTCAGTTTAAGAAACCACTGCACGCTCCACTCTTCTTGCAATCAAGCCCAATCAGAACTTACTGATCGATCTTACACCATTTCTGTACGATACTTACATGTATCAAGTGGTGGAATGCCTGAAATATTCCCCACTCGTCAAAGCTCTATCGACGGTGGAAGTCGTTCCAATGGCCTGTCTCTCTCAAATCTATTCTACGGCCACATACGACAAAGGTGCAGACAAGATTTTCTTTGACATTCTCAACCAAAAGGCTTCAATCTCAAAGAATCGCTTTTGTTCATTGCTAGGGCTCACTTTTGAATAATCCATGGTGAATCCTGATTCCATCTCAACAGGTCAGCTTTTCTCGATGTTCTACAACATGGGGTACACTGAAACCCTAACTATTGTGACCAAGTTCAAAAAGTCATGCCTTCCTCCTCAATGGAATGGCCTCTTCACTCTTCTCTTCAAAGGGCTTTCTGAACGCAGTGCCGGATCTGATGGTGCTAGCAAGTCTTTCATGACTTTGCTTTATGGGTTGTACCATGGTCTCAATCTTGACTATGGACTCGTCTTGTGGCTTCAAATTGTCCAGAGTTTGTCATCTTCTTCTCGCCACACAGAGATTTCATGTGCCCGGTTCTGGTCGATTATCACTCAGTGGGTTATGGAGCGTTATCATGTTCCTATCATGGCGGACTCCCTGCTTTCCTCTATTGCTACATTTCATACCACCAACATCATTGTCACTCATCCGTCGAAGTTTCTCTTCGTTGGCTACATTCCAGAGACAATGTATGCTTCAGTGTTTCCTTCGAGCAAGGTTATTCGGGAGTACAAGAAGCTTCCTTCTTCTGGTCCACGGGAACTCACTCCTGAAATGGTGAAATCTATTGAGGAAGCAGACAAACCTGCTAAACGGGGAAAGAAGCAAGACACGAAAAAGAGGGATAAAGGAGGTCAAGTCTCAAAGGGTCAGACTCCAAGGAAGCGAAAGTCTGAGAAGACAGCACCTTCCCAGCCCAAGCAGAAGAAGACCAAGAAACCTGCTCGAAAGCTTATTCTTCAATCATCAAGCGACTCAGAATCTGAGTATGTGCCTCCTGGTGGATCTGAGAGCGAAAGCTCAGATAATGATGGTTCGGCTCGTGGTGATACTCCGCCTCGTTCGCCTACAGCAGAGGTAAATGTTCGCTCCAAAGCACCTTCTCCTCCACCTGTTTCCATTCCTATTTCCTTACCTCCCGTTTTCCCAAACATCACATCTCAACCTTTCTCTACCATTCCTATATCTACACCTATTTTCACTGACGCTACAACTACCACCACTACTGGAGTTCGGACCAACGTATCTGATACGGGGGCTCGTTCTTCAGCACCCGAAACCCCTGTTACCACCAAACCTCTATCACCTACCCAATCCACAGAAACCAATACCGTTCTTGGAGGTGAGGACTTGGAGTTTGATTCTACTTACTTCAGTCCTTATCGTGTCCAAAGCGATGATGATGAAGACGCTCCTCTCACCAAGCGACATCTCAAGGCTGTGACTGATAAAATTGATCAGTTACTTTCTTCGTCTTCTGCTGGTGCTTACTCAGAAGCTGCCCTCAAAGCTTTATTCTCTTCTGTAGTCCAAGAACATGCTACCTCTATCTCCGATGCTGCAAAGGCTATTGACGCTTCTACTTCCCAATGTCAGAAGGCTTCGCTTGCTGTTGAAGCCTCCACAAAAGACTGCAAGGATGTGGCCGCAAAAGTCGAAAAACTAATTTCAGAGGCTCGACTATTCTTGGATTCTTTGCAAGCTGCTGCTCAGAAAAACGCTCAGACTGTCAATGATTCTGTTGACAATCTCACGCGTTCCGTGGAGGCAGAGAAGACACATCTTAAAGTGGCTCGCAAAGCTATTGAAGCTGCTAACGAAGAGCTTCATACTAAAGTTGATGATCGCTTAACCCAACTGGAGGCCGAGCTTGCAGTCGAAAATAAAATCATGGATGAACTGGACAAGCGAACTTCCCAGCTTAAAATTCAGAACTTGAAGCTCCGAACCGCAACCAAAGAGCTTGATGATTTGAAGTCTGAACGAGAGGTGATTCGAAGTTCAGTGGGCGATGTACATTCAATCTTGTTGCATCTCCTTGACGCCCATGACTTAATTTTGACTATCTCCATTCGACTCCACTTAGCTGAGAAGCTTCGACCTGCCTTGGATATCTTAAGTCAGATTGAAGGTGTTCCGGAGACCACTGTTCTTCCGAAACAAGGGGGAGAAAAGGATCCACAAGGCAAGACTGGCAAGGCTCCACCTCAACCCCCTCCAGAACCGAAATCTACTGGTGGACCGAAGGATAATGTAGCTTCGTCCAGTAAGAGGGAAAAGAAAAAGAAGAAGATTGGAGAAGACGATGAAGTTGATGATGATGATGATACTGAAGACATCATGAAAAAGAATCCTTTCAACCCTCATCAGAAAGTGAAGCCTACTGAGCAAGAGCTTCGGGAGAAGATGAATCTTTTGGATAAAGAATTGAAAGAAAAAGAATTCTTGGAGAAAAAGAAGTCCATGTTTCCGGAATGGACCATTGAATCGCTCCAGAGGGAAGTCATTGATGAACCGAGTACTCACTGGCTTGAACCTGTTATCTCGTTCGGTCTTGAGAACTCGAAGGACGCTCAATTCGATATGCCAATCAACCGAAAGGCATTTATCTTTCATTGCTTTGACTCAACGGCTGTTGTTCCCTCTCCAGACCCGAAGGTAGATCGGGATTTATTGTAGTTTTATCTGGAGTTTGCTCAGCCACAATACTTGACATGGAGCACAAAGAAGATTATAACGGTCAAGGTATTAAAGCCCTCTTCGGCTGCGAAATTTATTAATGTCAAATTCAAAGTGACCTGAGGCTCGGATAGCTCGGTCCATACTTTTTCCCTGGCTGATCTACCGAACTTGAACCCGCACGACTGGATACTCCTCAACAATATTTTACTGTCCAATCCTCAGGAGTATCAGCCGATCATTAATCACGTCAAACGGAGTCTTGTTTGCTACATTCAAGAAGTAGCAAATATGGATCAAGAAATTGCATTTGACATTCACAAGCGAACTACGATAAAACCGATTGGAAGAACTGGCAATGTGAATGCGATGATCAAGGGCAAAATCGATCCTAAGTTTCATACTGTGATGTTCATTAGGGGCGAAGGTCAAAAGTGCCTGTTCGCTCTTATTGACAAGCACCTGTTCTCTACTGCTTGCTTGGAGCATATTTTGGAGATCATTCACAGGTGTAATCAGAACAGTGAAGCTGACAAGAAGTTGTTCACCGATATGCTTTGTTGGTACATTCAGTTTCGGCAGACACTTCTTGCGATCATCCCTCGGCTGTTCAAGGTTATGAAGCAGGTCAAGGTTACTCAATCGAAGTAGTCTCTCGCCTCTTTTGACGCAAAGGAGGAGATTGTTGGGTATAATAGTGTTGCGTCTTGGGCTCGGTCCTTAGCCCAATTTTGTTATCTGGTTTGGGCCTGTCCAACCGTGTTTACTTTATTAGGGTTTAGTATTTAAGGTGCATGCATGCATCCTTTATTGTTAGCGCTTTCATTATTATTTTGAACATTATACTACAAACCCTAGCTCGCCTCTACAGCGGAAGTTCTTCATCGAGCTCTGCTGAGGCGTGACTACATTTGAATCATTAAGCATTACTTGATTCTATATTGTGTTGATTGTGTTTGTTTGCTTTTCTTGTTTAAACCTGTTGAAGATCTAATCGATCTAAGAGTTATTAAACTCATCAATAGGTTACAAACCTCAAGTCGTGTGCTAGTGTTTAACAATAGGTTTACTCTTGATTAGTTCTTGAAACTTTCAAGATATTTAAGACTCCCACTGACCTCTTGACATATAAGATTCACTTTGTCAAGAAACATTACTGAAACATCCCAAAAGTACAACCCAAAAATTTCGTTTTTTTTTAACATTATTAAAACCATCAACCATCCAAAATCATAAGTAAAATCATAATCATGTATCATAAACGTCATAGTATCTGTCTCAAATCAAAATCTCATATCCAAATATCAGAGTCTAACTCCCAGGCTGAAGACTGTGGTGTGTGCCATGCGATCATCCCGAGCCCTTCCCAGTGCTAGTGGAAGTACCTGAAACCAAAACTGAAAACAGTAAGCACGAAGCGTAGAGAGTCTCCCCAATCTACCACATACCATCTACACATAGCATGCAACTAGGAGATACGGGCCTCGTCCACACTCGTGGAGATACGGGCCTCGTCCACACTCCGCTAACTGGAAGATACGGGCCCCGCCCACACTCCGCTATCTAGGAGATACGGGCCTCGCCCACACTCCACTGTCTAGGAGATACGGGCCTCGCCCACACTCCACTATCTCTTAAGTACGGGCCTCGCCCATGCTCAGCTACTTCGAGATACGGGCCTCGCCCACACTCGGCTATGATGAGATACGGGCCTCGCCCACCCTCAACTACTAAACCCAACATACAAGTATCACACAGACAACATGTAAAGCTAATCTACTGCTCATACATCCTAATCAACTACTACTATGAGATATGGGCCTCGCCCACACTCTGCTAGGATAGGATACGGGCCCCGCCCACACTCTGCTACTGTCATATCATACTACGGGCCGGCCTTGGTGCCGTAGACCCGTTCCTACTGAAGGAAAACTCACCTCGTATAACTGGCTGCTGATATCCCGAGTGAGAAATCCCTGTTTGCTGCTCCGGCGACTCCCCGGCTACAATCACATAATATTCTGAATCAACTGATGATTCCTCATGGAGTAAATGACCAATTTACCCCTGGTCAAAGTCAAAGTCCTGGTCAGAGTCAACTTCCAGGTTGACTCTACTCGCCGAGTCCTACTATGGACTCGCCGAGTTCCCTAACTCGCGACTCGACTCGCCGAGTCGAGGCGTAGACTCGGCGAGTCCCTCTACTTCCAGATCCTTGTCCTAACTCACTGAGTCCTCTTCCACTCACTGATTCAACTCACAACTCTCAAATCGGAGAAATCGGGAGTTTGCGCTCCGACTCGCCGAGTCCAATGAATGACTCGTGGAGTCCTATGCATGTCTTCACTATACAGTTGATTCTAATCGATTCCAGTGCATCCAATTCATAGATCTGATCTTCTAGGGCCGATATAACACGTAAAGTTGCCAACTTTACGTACATGCATAGAGGTATGAAGCTAAAACACCAAAATAAGCTAGAAATGGGAACCTAGGGTTTGGAACAAGGCCTTGCTTTGCATAAAGGTAGCTACTTTGAGCTCCTGGAGCTTAATGATGTCCAGATCTATAGTTCCCTACCCTAAGGGAGCTCCAATCTCGAGTTTGGACCTTGAAATGTCCCAAAAGTGGCAAAAAAAGCATATATGAAGATCTACTAGGAAAATGAACAAGGTAGAGGCTTTATTACCAGATGAAGTAGCAAATGGAAACTAGCTTCTTGATCTCCTTCTTCTCCATTGCACCTTCTCTCTTTCCTTCTCTTCTATACTTTCAAGAATACACCAAATCACTCAAAATCAAGAAGGAAACACTCAAACTCACCAATGGAGGGCTAGGGTTTTGAGGGGGAACGCTCTAGAGGTGCTGGAGGCTGGGATGGGGACTATAAGGACGTTTAATTAGGGTACAAACCCTAAGGATTAGGGTTTCATCCAAACTGGCCTACTCGTCGAGTCAAGACGCAGACTCGTCGAGGTGGTCACTTAAACCCGTGTCCAATCCTGGCATCTACTCGATGAGTTAGGGCTACTACTCGTCGAGTAGCTCTTTATAAAAAGACATTTAATGAATTAATACGTACCAGGAACGGGGCGCTACAATTCTCCCCCACTTATCTTAGACTTCGTCCTTGAAGTCTGCTGTCTCTGGAAACAACTCTGGGTAGTGCTCCCTCATCTCTTCCTTGGGCTCCCACGTCCACTCCGAACCCTTGCGGTTCTGCCACTGCACCTTCACCAACTCTACTCTCTTATTCCTCAGTTCTTTCACCTTGCGATCTAGAATCGCCACTGGTCTCTCGATATAGTTCAGGCTGTCGTCAACCTGAATGTCCTCCAGGGGTACCACTGCTGAATCATCCACTAAGCACTTCCGCAACTGAGAAACATGGAACGTGCTGTGGATCTGGCTGAGCTCTGCTGGAAGGTCTAACCGATAAGCAACCTGACCCACTCGGGCCAAAACCCTAAACGGACCAATGAATCTGGGGCCCAGCTTGCCCCGCTTCCGAAATCTGATAACACCCTTCCAGGGTGACACTTTCAGGAGGACCATATCGCCCACCTGAAACTCCAAGTCCGAACGCCGGTTGTCGGCGTAACTCTTCTGCCGGCTCTGAGCAGTTTGGAGTCTGCTCTGGACTTGCTGAATCTGCTCCGTAGTCTTGAGTACCACCTCTGTACTCCCCATGACTCACTGACCGACCTCACCCCAACAGATTGGGGTCCTACACTTCCTCCCGTAGAGCATCTCGAAGGGAGGCCGGTCTATACTAGAGTGATAGCTGTTGTTATACGAAAATTCCGCTAACGGAAGATACGTATCCCAACTGCCCCCGAAATCTAGCACACATGCCCGAAGCATGTCCTTGAGAGTCTGGATCGTCCTCTCGCTCTGTCCGTTCGTCTGAGGGTGGAAAGCGGTGCTGAAATGGAGACGAGTACCCATCTCGTCGTGAAACCGCTTCCAAAACCTAGAAGTAAAACGGACGTATCTGTCTGATACCACTGAGACAGACACTCAATGACGTGCCACCACCTCTCGCACATAAATCTCAGCCAATTTCTCGGCTGAGATGCTCTCCTTGATCGGTATGAACTGCGCACTCTTGGTCAACTGATCCACGATGACCCAAATCGAATCTACCCCACGTGCGGTCCCGGGAAGCTTAGTAATGAAATCCATGGTGATATCCTCCCATTTCCATATGGGAATGTCTTGCGGCTGCATCTTGCCGTGGGGCCTCTGGTGCTCTGCCTTGACGTTCCTGCAGGTCAGGCATCTCTCTACATACCAAGCTACGTCCCGCTTCATGCAGGGCCACCAGTAATCGGGTCGAAGATCTCTGTACATCTTCGTCGCCCCTGGGTGAATGGAGAATCGAGACTTGTGGGCCTCATCCATCAATACCTGTCGTACTCCGCCCCAGTACGGTACCCAGACCCTCCCATGTAGGGTCAACAGTCCTCGGCTATCATAATCAAAAGAAGCCACCCGACCCACGATCCTCTCACACTTCTGCCTCTCCTCCTTCAGGCCCTCAACCTGTGTCTCTCTAATCTGCTCCAGCAATGGAGTCATCACTATCATCCTCAAACAGATGTCTCGTATCGGGGCCGCCACCACCTTGCGACTCAGGGCATCGGCCACTACGTTGGCCTTGCCCGGGTGGTAAAGGATCTCACAATCGTAATCCTTAACCACATCTAACCATCGACGCTGCCTCATGTTCAGATTCGGCTGATCCAAGAGGTACCTTAGACTCTTGTGATCCGTGTAAATAGTACATCGGACCCCATAGAGGTAATGCCGCCAAATCTTGAGGGCGAACACAACAGCCCCCAACTCTAAATCATGCGCCGGATAGTTAGCCTCGTAAGGCTTCAACTGTCAAGAGGCATAAGCTATCACATGGCCTCGCAGCATCAACACTACTCCCAAGCCTGTGATCGAAGCGTCACAGTAGACCACAAAATCATCTACTCCCTCTGGCAGGGTAAGAATCGGTGCCTCGCAAAATCGCTGCCTGAGCGTCTCGAAGGCTGCTTGCTGCTCAGGACCCCAGCGATACACAACCGACTTCTTGGTCAGTCAAGTGAGCGGTACTGCTATCTTGGAGAAGTCCTGGATGAATCTCCTGTAGTACCCTGCCAAGCCCAGGAAGCTCCAAATCTCAGATGGAGACATCGGGACCTCCCACTGCATCACGGCCTCTATCTTGGTCGGATCGACTAATATACCCTTCTGGTTGACGAGGTGTCCCGGAAACTGCACCTCGCGCAACCAGAACTCACACTTGGAGAACTTTGCGAAAAGTCTCTCCCTCCTAAGTGTCTCTAGCACCTCTCTCAAGTGCTCCTCGTGCTTCTCCTGAGTCTTGGAGTAAACCAAGATATCGTCAATAAACACTATCACAGACCGATCCAGCATCGGCCTGCATACGCGGTTCATGAGATCCATGAACGCGGCTGGAGCAATGGTGAGCCCAAACGGCATCACCACAAACTCATAATGACCATAGCGGGTCCTGAAAGCAGTCTTCTGCACATCATCGTCTCTAACCCACATCTGGTGATATCTAGAGTGTAGATCAATCTTGGAGAACCAAGATGCTCCCTGGAGCTGATCAAACAAATCATCTATCCTCGGGAGTGGGTAACAGTTCTTCACCGTTACCTTATTCAACTCCCGGTAGTCTATACACATGCGATGCAACCCATCCTTCTTCTTCACAAACAGGATGGGGGCTCCCCATGGCGAACAGATCGGCTTGATAAAACCCTTGTCTAGCAGCTCCTGCAGCTGCGTAGATACCTCCTGCATCTCAGGAGGAGCCAACCAATACGGTGCCTTGGCTATCGGAGCCGTACCAGGAACCAGATCAATCCTAAACTCAACCTGTCTCTCCGGGGGTATCCCAGGTAAATTCTCTGGGAATACGTCCGAGTACTCTCGCACTACTGGTACATCATCAACTGTCGCCTTACCCTTTTCCCAGGTATCCATAACATAGGCGACATATCATGCGCATTGTAACGCCCGTGTTTCAGGGCTAAGCATTTTAGATGATGTAATAGTCTAGGTCAACTATTGTAACTTTTTTTGAAGTAATAAAAAGGAACTATTTGAGTACTATGTGAATTATGTGTATTTATATGCTTATTACTTATTTATAAATGTGTAATAAATAAAGAATAAAAATAAGCGTCAAAATTAAAGTGTGAGATAAGCCCGATATCTTTACATAAAGTTGTAGTGGTCGAAACAAGGATTACGGGGATATAAAGAACGCCGAAATCCGAGTTATAACAAAGAAGTTATGACCCGTCGAAGTTTCGCGACGGAACCGACACGATACCGGGAAGCGTAAATAGTGAATTTACGATAAAGCGACTTTTAGCCTTAGCGGTCTAAACGAAAGTCGTAGAAAACGTTAAACCGAGAGCGTCCATAAAAAGAACGCCCAAATCTGACTTCGTATGAGGAAGTTGTGATTTTTCGAAGTTTCGGATTAGCAGTGTACAGCCCGAAGTTCGAATATTAGATCGATCGGTTTTTAGCTGACACAACCTAAACTAGAATCGAAGATCTCATTAATAGTAGTGTAACTATGAAAAGACAGACGAAAACGGACGTCGGATGAAGAAGTTATGAATTTTTAACGAACCAATCATGTCCCGGCCTGTTAAAAATATAACTTTTAAAATAAAGTCAAAATTAGCCGACGTAGTCTAAACGAAAGTTGTAGAGTACGTTCCCGCCTACGCGTGGATATAAAGAACGTCGAAAACGAAGCTCGTATGCGAAAGTTATGAATTTTAGAAGTCGGGATGTGAATCTGCGAGATAAGATGACGTGGCCGCATCTGAGCCGTTGCTTGTTGCCCAAGGCTTCGCTTCGGATCACGCCACGTAGCCTCACAATTACGCCCCGCGTCCGAGGTTGGGTACGCCCAGCGTACCCCGCCCTTATCCCTTCCGAGTCCGAGTGCGAGCCAGCTGTATGCGAGCTGGACCCCTATCCGAAGTTACGCCCCGCGTAGCCAAGGACTACGCCCAACGTACGTCCGAAGCTGGAGCCTATAAAAGGCATGCGAGGGCTGCCATATTTTCTCACAAATTCACCACAACTTTCTCTCTCTACTTTCTCTCACTACCCCCAAACCCCCCCCCCCCCCCCCCAAAGCCTAGGTAAAGCCCCTAGCACCCGAAGGAAGCCCCGAGGCTCCCGGAGTCCCGAGAAAAAGGGTCTTTCGGTTCGGAAACGCTGCTCCGAGCAAAGCTCGGTTTTTAAGAAAACCCACTGTAAGTGAGCTACGCCTACGCAATTTTTAATATAGCTTTTAAATAATTATAGTAATGTTATTAGGTCCTTAAAATAATTATTTGGGCTATTATTATGAGTTATATTGAGTGTTATTTAACGCTTATATAATAGTAATAATAGCTAGACTATTAATTAGTCGCGGTTAACGTTAAAACTAAACTCTAGTGGTATTGATACTAGGTTTTGGTCAAAGAAAAATTGTTTTGAGATAACGAAGTGTTGTTCAAGTGCCGAGTCACCACCTAATCAGGTGAGTGCATAGTTACTTTCATCTTACACATAGATATGAAGTATTTTATATAAATTACGTGCTACGTGTGCATATTATCTGTATACTTGCTATCTATGCTGGATGAACGAGTTTATACATGTTTTAAATGATTTAAACTGTATATGTATTTTATATCTACAAAATGTGTTGGGTAAAACATAGGTAGATGTAATAGTTGCTGTGGGACAAAATAAAATAATGAGAGGCCTCGTTATAGATGTTATTGATGATCCAGTCATCTAGCGGAGTATAGATGACGACCACGGACTATTCTAGACAGTCCAGTGGAACGCTAGCAGGCTCGCAACCTGTAGGTGTTTATTTGAACTGTGTGTTTACCAGCAGTACTCCATCCCCCACATGGTTGCCTTATTTGACATGAATTGCTGAGGAATCCCCGAAGCATGTGTTGTCACCCCGATGAAAGTCCTTAGACTAGGTCCCTTGTGTTAGATGTTTTAGGGACGTAAAGTGAGGATAACGGGAACGAGTAATCGGGTTTGTTTGGTTTTATAAAGTTAATAAACTTATTTATTGTGGGTTGAAAACCCTATGTGCTCACCAGGCTCCCAAGCCTGACCCACTCAGTTTCTTGTATTACAGGTAGTGGCGCATGAGCATAGATGTTTGGATGAGAGATAAGGCATTATAGGCCTGTAAATACGAAATAATGTAGTAAGGCTTATGTTGTACTGTTTATGCTTTTGATCTGTATCGAACATGACATCCCGAGTCTTTTAATGAAATACATTTCTTTGGAAATGCTTTTGATAAATCTTTATCATATTTTGTTTTGGGACAAATTGCGCAACACTTTTATTTAAAATGTTACTCTGATTTTCAAACAAGCATAAACAAAATCGGTCTTTTATGGCCGTGAAAATGGGGATGTCACACGCATCCCTGCTGGAAATAATGCCTCGCTCTCGCTGCTGAGCAAAGAATCGGTCCACACTGTGGCCTCTCTCCCTGAATCACTAACTCTCCCTCACTAGGAGTGCGAACCCTCACCAACTGGCGCTCACAGTCAATCACTGCCCCGTTGGGGCTCAAGCTCAACCAATCCATACCTACTATAACTTTATTCCCTCGGGAATCTGTCTTGGGCCTTTTGCCCGAACCATCTGAACCAGACACTACCTCTGGTTTCCTCTTTCTCTCCATCTTAAGATCAATCTCCCTCTCACGAGCCCTCGCAATCATGTCATCCAGTGTTTTACAGCTGGACCGGCTCACAAACTGTCTGATATCACTCCTCAACATCTCATGGTACCGGGCCTTCTTCATCTCCTCATATGTCGCGTACTGAGGAACGAGAAGAGCCCTCTCCCTGAACTTGGCGGTAATCTTCGCCACTGTCTCCGTCGTCTGCTGGAGATCCTGAAACTCCCTAGCAAGCTGCTGCACCTCAATGACAGGTGCGAACTCGGCCCTGAACCGGGCCACAAAATCCGTCCATGGAGCCGGGAATGCAAATGGAAACAGAAATCAACCTCCGGTGATTGAGCAAATACCGGTTGTGGTAGCCGCTGCTGAGCCAATAACGATGGTCGGAGTGCAAGCGATGATCCAGGCGATGTTAGATCGTCAAATGGAAGATACCAGACGTTTGCTCCAACAGAATCGAGAGGAAGCTACCGTACCAATCGAACAGCACGAATTGAACGAAGGGCAGTCCGAGGAGGGGAACTACAGTGGGACCGTTGGTCAAGCCAACCCACCAATAGTTCGACAAATCAATCAGGATGACGGAGTCGAGAGGAATGGATGCAAGTACAATGATTTTCTGACTTGCAAGCCATCGACCTCCACTGGAAAGGAAGATCCGATCGGGGTCATGGATTGGATCTCGGAGATGGAGTTAGCTTTCATGACATGCGGTTGCAGAGGCAAGCTGCAAACCACTTTTACAGTACGCCAGTTCCGAGGAGGAGCAGTACGCTGGTGGAACACCGTGGGGAAGACCTTGAGCCCCAATGAGCCCCTGCAACTGACATGGGCCGAGTTTTTGGTGCAATTCAAACGAAAGTACTGCTCAGCGCAAAACTTGCTCGAGCTAGAGAACCAGTTTCTGATCCTAAAGAAGGGAAGCATGGCAATCGATGAATACACAAACAACTTCACAGAGAAAATGGAGTTTGCCTTGCGTCTTGTCCCGGATGAGTTAACAAAAATCGACAAGTACACCAAGGGACTCCCATGGGAGTATGCGGTGTCGGTACGTCAGGCACATACCCTAGAGGCAGCTATATGGGCTGCCAAATCTGTGGAGGATATGATTAAAGGAAGGGCTGCCAGCAAGGTTGAGGTTGGCAAGAAGATAAAATTTGAAGGGTCTGCTAAACCCAACAATAAGAAGAGTAAGTTCAGTTCCAAGAAGTTTGGAGGAGGAGGGAACGAAGCAAAATGGTGCGAGAAGTGCAAGAAGAAGCACTCGGGAAAATGTAGCGAGGAAGTGACCTGCTACAAGTGTGGGAAAATGGGGCACTATGCCAATGAGTGCACCATCAACAAGAGGGTGTGCTACGAGTGCCATGAAGAAGGGCATATTGCTAAGGATTTCCCGAAGAAGAAGGACGCGGCAAGGCCCAACATTCCACCGAAGCCAAAGGCGAGAGCCTTCCAGATGACGCTCGAGGCTGCAAAGGAGGCAGCAGACATCGCTTCAGGTACCTTTCTTGTAAATGGATTGTCTGCCAATATACTATTTGATTCCGGAGCCAACTACTCCTTTGTGTCGCATAAATTTGGTGGGAAATTAGCATTGCCTGTAGAAAAACTTTATAATGCCCTAATTGTGGAAGTTGCCAGTGGCAAGTTCGTACCTGTTAGTAACCGTATTAGGAACATCGTCATCGACCTAAACGGAAACGAATTCCACGAAGAGCTATTACCCATAGAGTTGAACGTGTTCGATATCGTTTTGGGTATGGATTGGCTTAGCGCCAACGATGCTGAGATTCAATGCCGAAAGAAGATAGTAAGGGTAAACCCACCCGGAAAAGAGTCATTTATGGTGTACGGGGACAAACACCAAGTAAATTCTGGAATCATCTCCCTGATGAAAGCCAGAAAATGTTTGTCCAAGGGATGTGCATCATACTTGGCATTCGTAATCAATGCTAAGAAGGAAAAGAAAGAGGTGCAGAATATACCGGTCGTGTGTGATTATCCGGAAGTCTTTCCCGAAGATCTTCTTGGATTACCACCTGATAGACAAGTGGAGTTTTGTATAGACTTGTTACCAGGAACGACACCGATAGCAAAGGCACCATACCGATTAGCACCGACGAAGATGAAGGAGCTTATGACGCAACTTCAGGAGCTGTTGGACAACGGTTTCATTCAACCTAGTTCATCACCCTGGGGAGCTCCGGTGTTATTCGTGAAGAAGAAAGACGGGAGCATGAGAATGTGTATAGACTACCGAGAGCTGAACAAGGCGACGGTGAAGAACAAGTATCCATTGCCGAGTATTGATGACCTATTCGACCAGCTGCAAGGTTCGAGCTATTTCTCAAAGATCGATCTTAGGTCAGGGTATCATCAGCTGAAAGTGAGAGATCAGGATATTGAGAAGACTGCATTCAGAACGAGATATGGACACTACGAGTTCTTGGTTATGTCGTTTGGACTAACCAATGCTCCAGCAGCATTCATGGATTTGATGAACAGGGTTTGTAAACCATTCCTAGATAAATCCGTGATAGTGTTCATCGACGACATTCTGATCTACTCGAAAAGCCAAGAGGAGCATGGCAAGCATCTACGAGAAGTATTAGAAGTGCTGAAGAAGGAGAAGCTTTATGCAAAGTTCTCCAAATGTGATTTTTGGATCCGAGAAGTTCAATTCTTGGGTCATGTGGTTAACCAAGAAGGGATAATGGTTGACCCAGCAAAAATCGAAGCGGTGATGAAGTGGGAACGACCAAAAAGTCCCACAGAGATTCGAAGCTTTTTAGGATTAGCCGGATATTACCGACGATTTATCCAAGGCTTTTCTTCGATAGCTGCTCCATTAACAGCTTTGACCCATAAAGGAGCTACTTATACATGGAGCGAGAAGCACAAAGAAGCATTCGAGAAGCTAAAGAAGAAGTTATGTGAAGCACTGATTCTTTCTCTATCCGATGGAGTCGAAGACTTCGCAGTCTACAGTGACGCATCTAGAGTCGGGTTGGGTTGTGTTCTGACCCAAAGAGAAAAAGTGATAGCATATGCCTCTCGACAATTGAAAGAGCACGAAAAGAACTACCCCACTCATGATCTGGAGTTGGCAACGGTAGTATTCGCCTTAAAGATATGGAGGTATTACCTCTATGGCACGAAGTGCAAGCTTTTCACTGATCATAATAGTCTCAAGTATCTCTTTAATCAGAAAGAAATGAACATGAGGCAACGACGCTGGCTAGAATTACTCAAGGACTATGATTGTGAGATACTTTACCACCCCGGTAAAGCAAATGTTGTTGCTGATGCTCTCAGTCGGAAAGTCAATCTTGAAAAGAAAAGGCCAAGAGCATTGAGAATAGAAGTTGTCTCGACGATTGTGGAAAACATCAAGAAAGCTCAAGAAGAAGCTTCAGAGAAGAATGACCGAAAAGAAGAACGTTTGGGCAAAACGTTAGTGTTCGGTACAAACGGTCAAGGGCTTAAGGTATTCCAAGATCGGATTTGGGTACCTAAGACGGGAGGTATAAGAGATCTTCTGATGGAAGAGGCACACAAGACCATGTACTCAATTCATCCCGGTAGCACTAAAATGTATAGGGACCTAAAACCCTACTACTGGTGGCCGACGATGAAGCTCGATGTTGCGAAGTATGTGGTCGAGTGTGTAACATGTGTGAGAGTTAAGGCACAACATCAGAAACCATACGGGAATTTAGAACCTTTACCTATACCCATGGGTAAATGGGAAGACATCACCATGGATTTTGTGACTAAACTGCCCAAGACGAAGAACGGACACGACATGATTTGGGTGGTCGTGGATCGTTTCACAAAGAGTGCACACTTCATAGCTGCCAACGAAAGGTGGTCTATGGATAAGCTTGCAAATGCTTACGTGAAGGAAATTATGAGACTTTACGGTGTTCCTCTAACGATTGTATCCGATCGTGATAGTCGTTTCACGTCGAGGTTTTGGAGGAGTCTACAAAAGGAACTGGGTACGAAGTTGTGTCTGAGTACAACTTACCATCCGCAGACTGATGGTCAGAGCGAAAGAACGATTCAAACACTTGAAGATATGTTGAGAGCATGTACCCTCGAGTTCCAAGGTAACTGGGATGAGCACTTACCTTTGGTAGAATTTTCCTACAACAACAGTTTCCACTCGAGCATCAAGATGGCACCCTATCAAGCTTTGTACGGACAAAAGTGTCGTACGCCGTCTTGTTGGCTTGAGGCCGGAGAGAAGCAGTTTATGGGCCCCGAAATAGTCCATGAGACTGCTGAGAAGCTGAAGGTAATTAGGGAAAGAATGTTAGCAGCTCAGGATCGTCAGAAGAGCTGTGCTGACAAGAAAAGACGACCAATAACCTTCGAAGTTGGGGATTCGGTTTTGCTTAAAGTCTCACCGTGGAAGGGACTTATAAGATTTGGGAAACGAGGAAAGTTGAGTCCGAGGTTTATTGGACCGTTCAGAGTTCTTTAGAAGATTGGGAACCAAGCTTACAAGCTCGAATTACCCGAAGAACTAGATGGTATTCATAACACCTTCCATGTGTGTTATTTGAGGAAGTTCACGGGAGAAGTTCCCGACGTAATTCCAATATCAGAGTTAAGAATGGATGAAAACAAGAGGCTGATTGAAGAGCCCGAGGCAATTGTTGACCGTAACACTAAGAAGTTACGACGCAAGATGGTCGACTTAGTGCTAGTCCAATGGAAACATTCGAATGGGCCGAATCTCACTTGGGAAACAGAGGATGACATGATGAGTCGCTATCCGCATCTGTTTGCTGACGCATGATTCCGGGACGGAATCATCCTAAGGGGGAGAGAATTGTAACGCCCGTGTTTCAGGGCTAAGCATTTTAGATGATGTAATAGTCTAGGTCAACTATTGTAACTCTTTTTGAAGTAATAAAAAGGAACTATTTGAGTACTATGTGAATTATGTGTATTTATATGCTTATTACTTATTTATAAATATGTAATAAATAAAGAATAAAAATAAGCGTCAAAATTAAAGTGTGAGATAAGCCCGATATCTTTACATAAAGTTGTAGTGGTCGAAACAAGGATTCCGGGGATATAAAAAACGCCGAAATCCGAGTTATAACGAAGAAGTTATGACCCGTCGAAGTTTCGCGACGGAACCGACACGATACCGGGAAGCGTAAATAGTGAATTTACGATAAAGCGACTTTTAGCCTTAGCGGTCTAAACGAAAGTCGTAGAAAACGTTAAACCGAGAGCGTCCATAAAAAGAACGCCCAAATCTGACTTCGTATGAGGAAGTTGTGATTTTTCGAAGTTTCGGATTAGCAGTGTACAGCCCGAAGTTCGAATATTAGATCGATCGGTTTTTAGCTGACACAACCTAAACTAGAATCGAAGATCTCATTAATAGTAGTGTAACTATGAAAAGACAGACGAAAACGGACGTCGGATGAAGAAGTTATGAATTTTTAACGAACCAATCATGTCCCGGCCTGTTAAAAATATAACTTTTAAAATAAAGTCAAAATTAGCCGACGTAGTCTAAACGAAAGTTGTAGAGTACGTTCCCGCCTACGCGTGGATATAAAGAACGTCGAAAACGAAGCTCGTATGCGAAAGTTATGAATTTTAGAAGTCGGGATGTGAATCTGCGAGATAAGATGACGTGGCCGCATCTGAGCCGTTGCTTGTTGCCCAAGGCTTCGCTTCGGATCACGCCACGTAGCCTCACAATTACGCCCCGCGTCCGAGGTTGGGTACGCCCAGCGTACCCCGCCCTTATCCCTTCCGAGTCCGAGTGCGAGCCAGCTGTATGCGAGCTGGACCCCTATCCGAAGTTACGCCCCGCGTAGCCAAGGACTACGCCCAACGTACGTCCGAAGCTGGAGCCTATAAAAGGCATGCGAGGGCTGCCATATTTTCTCACAAATTCACCACAACTTTCTCTCTCTACTTTCTCTCACTACCCCCAAACCCCCCCCCCCCCCAAAGCCTAGGTAAAGCCCCTAGCACCCGAAGGAAGCCCCGAGGCTCCCGGAGTCCCGAGAAAAAGGGTCTTTCGGTTCGGAAACGCTGCTCCGAGCAAAGCTCGGTTTTTAAGAAAACCCACTGTAAGTGAGCTACGCCTACGCAATTTTTAATATAGCTTTTAAATAATTATAGTAATGTTATTAGGTCCTTAAAATAATTATTTGGGCTATTATTATGAGTTATATTGAGTGTTATTTAACGCTTATATAATAGTAATAATAGCTAGACTATTAATTAGTCGCGGTTAACGTTAAAACTAAACTCTAGTGGTATTGATACTAGGTTTTGGTCAAAGAAAAATTGTTTTGAGATAACGAAGTGCTGTTCAAGTGCCGAGTCACCACCTAATCAGGTGAGTGCATAGTTACTTTCATCTTACACATAGATATGAAGTATTTTATATAAATTACGTGCTACGTGTGCATATTATCTGTATACTTGCTATCTATGCTGGATGAACGAGTTTATACATGTTTTAAATGATTTAAACTGTATATGTATTTTATATCTACAAAATGTGTTGGGTAAAACATAGGTAGATGTAATAGTTGCTGTGGGACAAAATAAAATAATGAGAGGCCTCGTTATAGATGTTATTGATGATCCAGTCATCTAGCGGAGTATAGATGACGACCACGGACTATTCTAGACAGTCCAGTGGAACGCTAGCAGGCTCGCAACCTGTAGGTGTTTATTTGAACTGTGTGTTTACCAGCAGTACTCCATCCCCCACATGGTTGCCTTATTTGACATGAATTGCTGAGGAATCCCCGAAGCATGTGTTGTCACCCCGATGAAAGTCCTTAGACTAGGTCCCTTGTGTTAGATGTTTTAGGGACGTAAAGTGAGGATAACGGGAACGAGTAATCGGGTTTGTTTGGTTTTATAAAGTTAATAAACTTATTTATTGTGGGTTGAAAACCCTATGTGCTCACCAGGCTCCCAAGCCTGACCCACTCAGTTTCTTGTATTACAGGTAGTGGCGCATGAGCATAGATGTTTGGATGAGAGATAAGGCATTATAGGCCTGTAAATACGAAATAATGTAGTAAGGCTTATGTTGTACTGTTTATGCTTTTGATCTGTATCGAACATGACATCCCGAGTCTTTTAATGAAATACATTTCTTTGGAAATGCTTTTGATAAATCTTTATCATATTTTGTTTTGGGACAAATTGCGCAACACTTTTATTTAAAATGTTACTCTGATTTTCAAACAAGCATAAACAAAATCGGTCTTTTCTGGCCGTGAAAATGGGGATGTCACACGCATCCCTGCTGGAAATAATGCCTCGCTCTCGCTGCTGAGCAAAGAATCGGTCCACACTGTGGCCTCTCTCCCTGAATCACTAACTCTCCCTCACTAGGAGTGCGAACCCTCACCAACTGGCGCTCACAGTCAATCACTGCCCCGTTGGGGCTCAAGCTCAACCAATCCATACCTACTATAACTTTATTCCCTCGGGAATCTGTCTTGGGCCTTTTGCCCGAACCATCTGAACCAGACACTACCTCTGGTTTCCTCTTTCTCTCCATCTCAAGATCAATCTCCCTCTCACGAGCCCTCGCAATCATGTCATCCAGTGTTTTACAGCTGGACCGGCTCACAAACTGTCTGATATCACTCCTCAACATCTCATGGTACCGGGCCTTCTTCATCTCCTCATATGCCGCGTACTGAGGAACGAGAAGAGCCCTCTCCCTGGACTTGGCGGTAATCTTCGCCACTGTCTCCGTCGTCTGCTGGAGATCCTGAAACTCCCTAGCAAGCTGCTGCACCTCAATGACAGGTGCGAACTCGGCCCTGAACCGGGCCACAAAATCCGTCCAGGTCATAGCATCAAGGGCTGCATCATCCCCAATGACATGTCCGACCTCCTCCCACCAATCACATGCCCTGCCCTTCAGAATACAGGATGCAAGTCGGACCTTGTCCCCTTTCGGGACATCTGCTAGTGCGGAAAGTGTTGGCCACTTCAGCCAACCATCTGGTACTCGCAATGGGGTCTCGGGCCCCCTAGTAATCTGGAGCTCCACAAGCCCGGAACTCCCTGAATGTCAAAGTACGTGACCCCATCATAGTCACCATCTCAGTGCGGAACGCACTCAACCTCTCATCCAACAGCTCAAGAATACCCTCCTTGACCGATCCAAAGATCGTAGGAGTCTGCTCAAGTATGCTACGCGTGACCTCTGAAGAGATGAACTCTCTGGTCTGGTCATCCAAATGCTCGGCTCCCGAGCCTAAACCTGATCCCTCTCCGGCACCTGAACTGCCGACTGCTGGTCTAGAGCGTAAAACCACCATTCTGAAACACATAATGACAATCATCAGAAACACTGATATAACTAGAGGAATCAGATCTACCCCAAGTTTCCTGGTCTTGTCTCAGCCTTCCTCGATTCGAGTACGGATCCGCTGCTTTCAGTAGTACGGGCCCATACTACCTTCCACATCTATCTGTACTTTCCTCAAGAACTGCCTTGACTCCACCAAGTCCCTTCTACTGCTACTGATCTCTGCTACGCTCTTCCTAGGCTTGCCCTAGGGTAATCACCAACCCACTCTCTGCCATCAGTTGCGTAAGAAGACCCTGCTTTCTTCCCCTAACTAGCTCGCAAATACTATTACATATCACTCACACTAGATAATTCTTCGAATGAGGGATCCTACCCTACAACGGTTGGACTCAAACAAGAGCTGCGAAATAGGGCTGGACCTAACCTTCTGGAATTATTTAGTCCTTGCAATATGTAACTTAACATATTTGTTTACTAGCTAGTGAAAGACAACTAGAACTCCTAAAAGCACAAAGCAAGCATCATTCATGCATCGAGCGCACATAATCAAGCATATACTACTCAGGCTATCCTCCTGACTAATCTGTACTAGCATGCAGTTCTCATAAAGCTGAAACACATATAGCAGGCACATAAGGCATCCTCCTAGATCCTTAGCCCTAATCTAGCATGCTGTTCTACTAAAACTGATAATCATACATAAACTTGTATGGGTAAATTGGGAGTACTTACTTGAGCTCGGCTGATTGCATGCACCACACCCTTTTCTCTTTTTCAAACTCTTTTCTCTTTTTAAGTTTCTTTTTCAAAAATTCTTTTCGAAAATGATTTCCTTTTGAAAACCTTATACCATTTCCTTAGTTTGAGTTCAGACACACCCGAAAGCGTGCCCGAATCCCTCAAACCAAGGCTCTGATACCAACTTGAAACATCCCAAAATACAACCTAAAAATTTCGTTTTTTTTAAACATCATTAAAACCATCAACCATCCAAAATCATAAGTAAAATCATAATCATGTATCATAAACGTCATAGTATCCGTCTCAAATCAAAATCTCATATCCAAATATCAGAGTCTAACTCCCAGGCTGAAGACTATGGTGTGTGCCATGCGATCATCCCGAGCCCTTCCCAGTACTAGTGGAAGTACCTGAAACCAAAACTGAAAACAGTAAGCACGAAGCTTAGTGAGTCTCCCCAATCTACCACATACCATCTACACATAACATGCAACTAGGAGATACGGGCCTCGCCGACACTCGTGGAGATACGGGCCTCGCCCATACTCCACTAACTGGAAGATACGGGCCCCGCCCACACTCCGCTATCTAGGAGATACGGGCCTCGCCCACACTCCACTGTGTAGGAGATACGAGCCTCGCCCACACTCCACTATCTCTGAAGTACGGGCCTCGCCCATGCTCAGCTACTTCGAGATACGGGCCTCGCCCACACCCGGCTATGATGAGGTACGGGCCTCGCCCACCCTCAACTACTAAACCCAACATACAAGTATCACACAGACAACATGTAAAGCTAATCTACTGCTCATACATCCTAATCAACTACTACTATGAGATTCGGGGCTCGCCCACACTCTGCTAGGATAGGATACGGGCCCCGCCCACACTCAGCTACTGTCATATCATACTACGGGCCGGCCTTGGTGCCGTAGACCCGTTCCAACTGAAGGAAAACTCACCTCGTATAACTGGCTGCTGATATCCCGAGTGAGAAATCCCTATTTGCTGCTTCGGCGACTCCCCGGCTACAATCACATAACATTCTGAATCAACTGATGATTCCTCATGGATTAAATGACCAATTTACCCCTGGTCAAAGTCAAAGTCCTGGTCAGAGTCAACTTCCAGGTTGACTCTACTCGCCGAGTCCTACTATGGACTCGCCGAGTTCCCTAACTCACAATTCTCCAACTCGCAACTCGACTCGCCGAGTCGAGGCGTAGACTCAGCGATTCCCTCTACTTCCAGATCCTTGTCCTAACTCACTGAGTCCTCTTTCACTCACTGATTCAACTCACAACTCTCAAATCGGAGAAATCGGGAGTTTGCGCTCCGACTCGCCGAGTCCAATGAACGACTCGTCGAGCATGTCTTCACTATACAGTTGATTCTAATCGATTCCAGTGTATCCAATTCATAGATCTGAGCTTCTAGGGTCGATATAACACGTAAAGTTGCCAACTTTACGTACATTCATAGAGGTATGAAGCTAAAACACCAAAATAAGCTAGAAATGGGAACCTAGGGTTTGGAACAAGGCCTTGCTTTTCATAAAGGTAGCTACTTTGAGCTCCTGGAGCTCAATGATGTCCAGATCTATAGTTCCCTACCCTAAGGGATCTCCAATCTCGAGTTTGGACCTTGAAATGTCCTAAAAGTGGCAAAACAAGCATATATGAAGATCTACTAGGAAAATGAACAAGGTAGAGGCTTTATTACCAGATGAAGTAGCAAATGGAAACTAGCTTCTTGATCTCCTTCTTCTCCTTTGCACCTTCTCTCTTTCCTTCTCTTCTACACTTTCAAGAATACACCAAATCACTCAAAATCAAGAAGGAA
This sequence comes from Lactuca virosa, assembly GCF_052849685.1. NCBI lineage: Eukaryota > Viridiplantae > Streptophyta > Magnoliopsida > Asterales > Asteraceae > Lactuca > Lactuca virosa. Next base: position 28,205,774 of record NC_136430.1, on the reverse strand, counting down.
ACACTCAAACTCACCAATGGAGGGCTAGGGTTTTGAGGGGGAACACTCTAGAGGTGCTGGAGGCTGGGATGGGGGCTATAAGGACGTTTAAATAGGGTACAAACCCTAAGGATTAGGATTTCATCCAGACTGGCCTACTCGTCGAGTCAAGACGCGGACTCGCCAAGTAGGTCACTTAAACCCACGTCCAATACTGGCATCTACTCGACGAGTTAGGGCTACTACTCGTCGAGTAGCTCTTTATAAAAATACATTTAATGAATTAATATGTACCAGGAACGGGGCGTTACAATTACTTGACAAACAAATATTCAAGAGTTAGTGCGGATTCTAATCAAGACTAACACTTCACACAATTGGCCTTAGTTGGTCTTTGTTTTATCCAAAACATCGCAACTTACCAATTTCAAACGTACAAGAGTAAAAACTTTTAACTCTACATTTGATGAGTGTTATAAACCTTTCCTAAGATTATGTCACTCAAGGCACAATCTTGGAGTATAACTCTAAGACTTGTTTTGGAACGAAGTATGACTCATCTTCTTGATTTAACTATTTCAACAATTAACGATTCCTCTTCTTAGCCATACAAACGCACTAGGATAACTCTTAAGCAGCAGCTCAAAATTATGATCTTCTAATCATGTGATCGAAATCCATCTTCGCGATCAGATTCAACATACTCTTCTTCGCGATCAGCGCACACCCAGTGTACCCGATCCCCTAGTCCTTCACTTGACTCACATATACATGTGAACAAGGAATTAGTCTTAATTTCCCAAAGATGAAGTTCTCATTCATCACACAATACAAGTTGCATGATTCCAAGTTTCTATCCAACTGAAACTTGGGTGATGAGAATCTTTCCTTATTTGGCAAATTCTCGACACTACCACTAACGAAAGAATCAAAACCATTTTCCAATATTGCTATCAATGGAATCATATAAATAACAATTTTTCACAAATGCCATTGTAAGGATACTTAAAATAAACAAAATCAAAATTTTCCTTTTATTTTAAAATTACGGAAAAACTTATCCTTACAATGTAAACACATATGAAAACAATGTTGTCATCTATTCCTAAGCAATCTATCATAACTCTTAAGCAGCAGCTCAAAATTATGATCTTCGAATCATGCGATCAAAATCCATCTTCGCGATCAGATTCAGCATACTCTTCTTCTAAGCTTCCTCTCCTTTTTAGATTCTACAAAACATCAAAATGCGACCTAGTCACATCATGTAATAAGAATCTCCATATAGTAACTTAATAGAGTTAGATAGTGGACTTTACCTGAAGCATAGTCAAATTTTTGACTTTTACCATCCTAGTGAACTTTCAGGTAAATAGGGCAGCTTCACAACTAATGCCCCTTCTTTTGGAAATAGAAAACATATGGACTCTTTAGTAATGGTACATGGGACTATCTCAGACTTAGCCTTGCTCTTTACCATTTGGTCAACCGGGTTGACTATGGCCGATCCCTTTCCATTGGGAAGAGAATACTTTTTTGGACTTCCAATGTTTCCATTGTCAATGTCCATGAAAGTTTGGGAAACAGATCTTCCAATCAAATTTGCTTTACCAGTGCTCCAAATCATTGTTGATTCAGCAACAACAAGCAAATAGGTAAGATCATAAGGGTCATGTCGTGGTCTGTCACATAGTAGTCCTTAATGAACTCACTATATGACTCAGAAAGTGATTGAAGAACCCAATCAACAGTCAACTTCCTTGAGACTTCGACACCCAACTCTCCCAGCTTGTCAATATGAGACTTCATCTCCAAGATGTGAGTACATATAGACACTGCTTGTCAATAGGGATTGAGTGACCTTGAACTTTTCAAGAACTTGTGGGTTATGGAGAATAATTAGAGGAGGTGGAGGAAGTAAAGTATGATTTCCAGTCCCATTAATGCACAACAAAGGGATTAATCTTTCACCTTGATCGCCATTTGGGATATCATCTTCATTAGGAAAGCTTTATCCAAAAGGATAAGGAAGACCATAGTTGTCATAACTAGACATCTATGAGGGGGAAATTCAGTTTTAGTTGATTTAAGTGCTTAATATAACACCCAATATGAAATATTAAGGCTAGGACCCAACACAATATTTTATAACTTGGAAGAGGGATGCCGTAATCCAAGCTACAAAATATTTGAAGGTATGTACATGATGATTTACCAATTTCCACCATGAAAAACGAAATTTAACATTAGGTTTTAAATGAATTGAAGCTCCTAGATCTTTTGAGATTCATTGAACTATTCAATGGCATGTTTAAATCTCGATTGTGCCCTTCAAGTTTGTGACTGGGATGCCGAGGATCACAAACAAGGAGTGAATAACCATGCAAATTAACTTGGTACACTTAATGTTACACCCACCTAATCAATGTGCCGATTAACCACACACGCTCCATTGATCTATGATTAACATCAAGCTACCCTTTGCCACACATTGTCAGTCCCAGATTAGTGTGCCGGTTAACCACACACGCTCCACTAACGACTTAACAAGGTGCAAAGTGCAATTTCATGGGTTAGCACCAAATTCACATTTTCCTAAAGTAACTAAGATTGGGAATTTAATAAAGTTTAGTTACTTTATATTTATCATTATACTTTTAATGAAGGGAGAATTAATGTCATGTCCTACCCGTTCGGCTAACGACCCTCCACCAGTCAAGGAAGCGGTGGGTGAGTGTGGACACCCATCAAACTGCCATTTTATAGGCAGTAACCTTATACCCCCCTTATAAACCGGTTTCGTGAATGAGGCCTACTAACGGTAAGACTGACTTACTCTTATATATATATATATATATATATATATATATATATATATATATATATATATATATATATATTAAACCTATAATATTATAATAGTATAAGGGTTGAATTTTAAACTTTTAAAATTCTAAGGGTTGGAATTAGAGTATACATGGGGGTAACTTTACAAATTCCAAAACTTGAGGGCAAGTTTTGAACAATTCAAAAACTTTTGGTTTCCATTACTTATGAGTTTAATATGATTTTTATGGAAGACTTTTCAAGTTCCATAACTTGAAGACAAGTTATGGAAGACATAAAAAACATTTTATGATAACATTAAAAATAGTTACTCTTCCATTTTCATAACCTATGAGACTTAATGTGCTTTTAAATGAAAAACTCTTCATTTTCCATTACTTGAGGACAAGTTACGGAGTTCATGAAACCATTAAGATCAATTATTCCAATTAACACAATAATCAAATAATTTTTTCTATGAACAAGATCAAACTCATAAACAAAGATAATTCATATCAACAATTTTCAAGAACTTAGCTGATCATATAAAATAATACAAATCTTGAAACTTTGACAATTATCTTGGTTTTGGATGCACAAAATCATTACCATAGAAACAAAATCAAAATTTATGATCTAAAACATTTTGTGGTAATGATTCTAATCTAAAACAGGCCAAAAAGTCGAAAATTCTGCTGTCTAGACAGCCAACTCGTCGAGTTGCTTACTGCACTCGACGAGTTCAAGGCCATCTTCAACCAACTCGGCGAGTTCACTGGGCAGAAGGCAAAATTTTCGATTTTCTTACTTTGAAAACTTATAAAACATCAAGTATAATAGAAAACAACCCATGGCTCTGATACCACTGTTGGGTTTTGTATACTATAACATCCTATGGTGCACATACAACCCTAAATGCCTTGGATCTATGTTTTCTCTAATTATACATGTAATGGTATTTCCAAAGCATTAAGCCTATAAATAGCATGCAATTGACATAAATAATATGAGATACTAGTTAGGATGACATACCTTTTATGTAGCTTGAAACCTTGTAGTATTTGGCCTTAAGAGCTGTGACAACCCGAATTTTTTTTTTTTTTGCTTTGAAAGCTCAGTCAGTCAACTCAACTGAGTGTCCGACTCATTTCTAATGAGTTCTAGCCTTATTAAAGGTCATTCTAAAGAGTTTTAGCCTAGTACACTTAAGGAATAAGTGTTGGGAAGTACCTGCTAGAGACAATGTGCAACATTCGAGCCTTAATCCTCATCAAAAGGAGTTCACGGCCACAACACTTGAGTTTACGGCCGTAAACTCAAGGTGGGCCGTAAACTCCCACCGTGAAGGGACGAAGCGAGAAAGGGAGCATCTTCAAGCGAAAAAGCACCGGCAACTAGCGAAGACGGGCTTGCGGCATCCATAGATAAATCTCTAGTTTTTCTAGAAAAAAAATACAAAACAACGGAGGTAGCTCGTCGCCAAAAAATAGCTCTTACCGATCTTCAAATCATAAACACAAAGCCCTAACCGGATATCGACCCGGAAAATCTTGCGACGTTTCTTAAAATTCAACAAGTCTGAGACAAATATGGAATTTAGGTTATAATATATATGGTTTTAAGTAATTTAGGATTTTAATTTTTTTATGTTTTTTTAAGAATTTTAAGATTTTAATTTGTGTCTTTTATATTAATGTAATGTGTTTTTAATTTTAATGTAATTTGTGTTTTTTATTTAAATTATGGTTTGTATTTTGTTTTTTATTTAATATAATGTTAAAAAATAAATAAAAAAATACAAAAATACATTTGTGGAGTGGACAATTTTCAATGTCTTTTTTATTAAATTTTGCGCACGAATGTGTGTAAATCTGAAACTTTTAGCATTTGTTTGCCGTCTAAAATCATCTCGTAGAGACGTTTGTAGCGTTAAATCTATTAAAGAAATTTCATCATTAATATAATTTAAATTTCTTTGATGTTGTTTAATAGCAATTCTGCAATCTTTTTATTTGAGAAATCAAGAACTTATTAGGTTCTTGATTAGCTAATACTTTATTACTACTCATTTGAGTTGTTATAAGATTTTTTGCTTTTTATAAAAGATAATTTATTATAGAGTTTATAGTTTTTTAAATAAAAAAACTTTAACGAGATAGTTTTGTTATAAATTAAAAGATAGTTTTCATACCTTGTTTGTGTTTGAGGCTCTGTGATTTCTTCGTCAATCTTGGTGTCAGTTGTTCCTTCTTCCCTACGTCCTTCTGACTAACGGTACTTGTTAGTACTTTAGACTGGAGGGAGTGGCCCTCGCCAGGGACTCGCCTCCAGCATGTTAAGCTCGCCAAATCCATTCCCTTCAAATTGTTAAGGAGGTCGCTAAAAATATATCGGTAAGCCTATAGCGAGAGGAAAGAGAGAATGAAGAAAAGACAAATGACTGTGATTGGCTTCCTTTTTTCTTTTCTGTTTTTTTCTTTTTTTAAAAAAAATTAAAATAACATAAATATTTAATGTTACCACTCCCTACCTTTTACAACTTGAATGCTATCACTTTCTCTATCCTATGTGGCTTTAAAAAATCTTATGTGGCAACATGCTAAGCATGTTACCACTCCCTTTAGCCTTAGGGTGGGTCGTGAAGCTGACGTGGCGCAGAAGTGACAATACTTTTTCGATGGGTTGGGTGTGACCACTCCCTACAGCCTTACCACTTATCTAAATTTACATAAAATGGTAAAACAGTAAAAAAATGATAAGTTTATTAAATATGTTTCTTTTGCAATAAGCACAAATCTATACTATTGTTTATAGGTTTATAACCTTTTTAACTTAAAAAAATTGTTCACTATAGAATCAATTTCACCCGTTTCATATGAGAAAAAGTATATCGTGTTTTAATTTTTATTTTTCATGTTCTCAAATTTGAGAGCAAGGGTAAGATAAAGCTAGCGATTTTATAGGTAAAATTTAGTTGTGTAAAATATTTGTTTAGGTCAATGATAGTTTAATCACTATAATATCTTTAAAATATACTATTGTTTATAGGTTTATAACATTTTTAACTTAAAAAAATTGTTCATTATAGAATCAATTTCACCCGTTTCATATGAGAAAAAGTATATCATGTTTTAATTTTTATTTTTCATGTTCTCAAATTTGAGAGCAAGGGTAAGATAAAGCTAGCGATTTTATAGGTAAAATTTAGTTGTGTAAAATATTTGTTTAGGTCAATGATAGTTTAATCACTATAATATCTTTAAAATATTCTATTGTTTATAGGTTTATAACCTTTTTAACTTAAAAAAATTGTTCACTATAGAATCAATTTCATCCGTTTCATATGAGAAAAAATATATCATGTTTTAATTTTTATTTTTCATGTTCTCAAATTTGAGAGCAAGGGTAAGATAACGCTAGCGATTTTATAGGTAAAATTTAGTTGTGTAAAATATTTGTTTAGGTCAATGATAGTTTAATCACTATAATATCTTTAAAATTTTATTTTATTGTTCTTCATATATTCAGATATTTAAAACGAGAAATTTAGAGAGAAAAATTTAATGATTAGAGAAAAACGAGAACATGAGCTTATTTTTAGCTTCCTATTTCATTTGTACAAATGATGCCATTTCTTTCCAAGAGCACAATATAAGAGTCATGTGTATTAAATTGGGATCCATTGATTGTTCTGAACCAAAACTACATAAAATAATCTTATAGCCTACACCTGTAGATTAATATATTAGTTCAAGAACGAAATCTGTCGTTTATTCTGTTTAATATCATAAATACTTCTAATATTTGATAAAATATGGATATATTATATTAAACATTAATCACAAACAATCAAATTTAATAAAGTATATATTTTCAAGAATGTGACACGTCACCAAAAAATTACAATGGAGATGCAACATGCTTCAATCCATAATCATTGAGTACAATCCTAGAAAATGTCTCTTCCAACACTGTCGCATAATACGATAAACAAATAAACTGTAATACATTATATTGAATATGAATAATTTTAATAACATATAAGTTTTATCTGTTATTTCTCAAAATAATAAAACAAATAATTATCTAACCATTATAATTTTACACTGCATGAACAAATTCATAAATTGTCTTATACATTGTATTTTACATCTCATTAAATCGTATCACGTGATTTTCAAAACACTTGTCAAAACATCTTTTAAACACTCGAGTCAACTTGAAAGGGCATTCTTGTCATTTTGATGGCAAAATACGCATAGAAGGCGTGGACCATATAACAAACGTTTCCAGTCTCGTCGTTTCAACAGATGACACGACGCAGTTTTTATTTTTGTTTGGTTTCAAATTTAAATTTAAACAAGTCCAAATTGGACTTTAGAGCAGGTCATAACTCCGGTCCTTCTAGAAACATCTCAGCCGTCCTTGCTTTCCTCCCCCTAACTACCGAGCTCCGCCTAGCCGTCGTCGGCGCCGTGAAGTCGCTGGTTGATCTGTGCTCATGCTAGGGTTTCGATTGATGCATTTTCGTTATATGTGCACATGAACTTTTAAATCTATGTGAAATCTCTCGAATCGTCAATTTTCGTGCCCTAGCAGGTTTTTTGCTTAAATAAACTCTTGCATTTTGAATTTTGAATGTCGGAGCCGCCGAGAGTTGCGCAATTGACGATGGATGGTGCTGATTCAGAACCACGACCGGTTCTGGGGCCCGCGGGAAACAAGACGAGATCGGTAGTGGAATTGCGTAAACCGGCTGCGAAACCTAAGAGTAAAGTCGGAAAACCGGAGGAAATTAAGAAATCTCCGTCGACAGTCACTGTTATTGTCAATTCTCCTCTGCATTCTAAATCAATAACACCTCCGCCTCCGTTAATTTTGAAGCATAAGGATTCTAAGTTGTTGAAGTCGAACTTATCGATGAATGCGTCATGCTCATCGGACGCCTCTTCCGATTCTTCACACAGTCGAGCGTCTACTGGGAAGGTTAGAAGGCGGTGTGTGACACCTACATCGATTCGGGGTAAGCAATCTGTTGTTCCGAAAACAGGAAAGCTTGATAATGCTTTGAAAGCAGTTTCCAAAACTGGAAAAGTTGAGAGTGTTGCAAGAGGTGAAAAACTTGAAAATGTTGTTGTGGAGACTGATAGTTCTTTGGAATCTTCAGCTGATGCTTCATTGGGACGGAAGAGATGTGCTTGGGTTACTGCTAATACGGGTATGGCTCTCACTCTTAATACCTGAGCTCTCTAACTAGCTTTGTATGTTTTGCTATTTTTCATTGGAATGTGTAGCTTGTTACGAATTACTGAATGAAAGACTAGGGTACAAGGAACTCCCCTTAAGAATATAGTTATTAAATTGCTTATGACATTTTAATTATCTTAAAACTATAGTTGAAGTATTTGTTTTGAAATGTTACAATGATTAAATTGGTGTTCATAAGCATGTGAAGGTCCCTTAGATTTCTGATTGTTGCTTATGTTTCAGTTGTTTATTCTCAAACATAGTTTATTACTTAAAATAGATAATTGTATATTTTATGACTCTTAAAAAGTCTTAGATTTTTAGGGTATCAGCTAAGAGTGTTGGTCTTCCTTGCGCTATTACATATCTAGCATTCTACCTCTAAGTCATAGACCCCACTAAATTTCCTGAAGTGGATTACAATTGAGGGCTTAGGTGTATTATTGGATGATGTCTCCTACTTCTCTCATAAGTCAAATAGTACACACGAAGTAAAATCAGGATTCAGGCAAAATGTAGCTAGAGATTAATCTATGCTCTCTGATATAGTGATAGTAAAACTTTTTATATTAGCATACATGTGTTAACTCATTTAAGATTTAGGGTGTAGATTACTCTCTTATTATTGGGAGGTTGTAGAACTAAACTACTAAAGGCTTGAGTGAAGTCAATGGAGATCAACTTTAACTAACTATAACTACCACAACATCCAGTAGCTTCATTTACTGATGTTGGAGTCCTTGGTAATAGAAAGCTACTCAACTTTATAATGCATGTATCCAGCTTGTGCAACTAGACTGGAGTAAATACAGATCTTCTCTTTTTTTTTTGTGTGTTCTTAGTTTCAGAAGTCATGCATGATTCATACCTTGTGCATTAACCAAATCTGAGATCTTAAACTTGAATAATCTCTCTCCCAAGTCCCAAGTTGTATTTTTGTTCCTGAAAATCCCCTCGTAAAATATCTACTAATATTGGTGCCTTTTTTTTTTTTTTTGGAGTAAGCTCCTAGTTAGTAATACCTTTGTTGCCTTCTTTGCTATATAGCGATGACCATGTGACATTGTGATTAGTATTATAAAATCGAAATGTGTAAGAAAGTTAAGACTAGCTTCTGGGAAACATCATGTGACTTATATTATTTTCTTGTTAATGGTCTATATTAAAATGCATGCTACCTAAAGATCATAAACAGTAAATGCCTACAATCAACTATAAACTAAAGAGAATGCTGAAAAGAGCTGTTGAAGTCATTTTGTTTTAGCCTTTTAAAAATTGTGTCTTTAAAGAAAATACAAATTACAATATATGGGGGAAGCATCTTTTTGGGTAATTTCTCTTTCCCTCTTCCATATTATTAGCAATATCATTGTCATTATTAATGGTGTCTGTTTCTGTTACTGTTGTTCTCTCTATCCCTCAAAATTTCCTAAAACAAAGCTGCTCATGAAAATATTCGTCTGTATGACAATGAAACAGAAATATAGCATTATTCGTTATTTCAGTTGATCTAACAAATCAAGAATTGTAATTCTCCTCTCCTAAAATATATATTTACAATTTTACTTTATAACAACTCCTAATTTGTATGTTTCCTTTTTTGAAGATCCTTGTTATACTGCTTTTCATGATGAAGAATGGGGAGTCCCAGTACACGACGACAAGTATGCACCTCAAGATTCAGTTTTCAGTCTCTTATCAAATTTTCAATGAAATTCTGGAACATTCCTCTAAGCATCATATTGTATGACATCTTTCAGGAAACTGTTTGAATTACTCAGTTTATCGACTGCATTGGCTGAACTCACGTGGCCCACTATTCTCAGCAAAAGGCATTTATTTAGGTATGCAGTATGCACATTATTTTATATGTATGTATTTTTTGGCAACAGAAAACTCTTAACATATGAGTTGAGTTCCATAATCGATAATACCTTCTTGTCTAATTTGAAATGAAACATGCGTGTATTTATATACAGAGATGTGTTTCATGGATTTGACCCAACTGCTGTCTCAAAGTTGAATGATAAGAAAATAGCAGCAACAGGGAGCCCTGCTGCTTCTCTTCTTTCAGAAGTAAAATTACGAGGAATTATTGAAAATGCACGCCAAATTTGCAAGGTATCTCTTGTTGTTTTTATTCGTTATCTACAAATTAATTTCACCAAATTTGCATAAGTTCCATTCTACTTTTATGGTGAAAAATGAGTGTTTTTTTTTTCTTTTGGTGAAAAATGGTGTGCACAGATAGCGGATGAGTTGGGGTCGTTTGACAAGTACATATGGGGGTTTGTGAACCATAAACCCATCGTGAACAAATTCCGATACCCACGTCAAGTCCCAATCAAGACATCAAAAGCAGACTCAATAAGCAAAGACCTGGTCAAACGGGGTTTGCGTGGCGTGGGCCCCACAGTCGTTTACTCCTTTCTACAGGTGGCTGGACTTACAAACGATCATCTCATTAGTTGCTTCAGGTTCCATGAATGTGCACTAGTAGATGTCGTGGGACCGGGGACCACAAATGATGTGAAGAATGATGGGTTGGGGTTAACCATAACCAGGGTTATGGATGACTTGACTTTATCGGGTGAGTGACTAGCGACTAGTTATTGGCATTGCTACAAATTGTTGATGTGGGAACAAGTAAGTAATTGCCTTTGCAAGAATGTATGTGTAGAAATTGTTGTATTAATGCCATGCTTTTTGTAGATTGTAGAGTAAATGACACATACATATGAGAATATGATGATGATGATGATGATGATTGTGAGATGTTATTCTTTACACCCTTTTGCTTGCCTCTTATTTTTCTGAGTGTTGTCTTGTTGCATATCAATAATATCAACATGAAACAAGTTGAGAGACATGTTTTTTCATTAACTTTTAGAATATATTACTACAATTATATATTAGCAACTATGACCAACGAATTTGAAATTTAGAAGTACGAAAATGAAGAAAAAAAAAACGCACACACACACACACACAAGTTAATAGTAATTTTGCTTGAACTATGAAATTATTGTTCATCCGTGAAAACTTTAGGTTTCTGGTAAAAAAAAAAAGTGTTTTTTGTAGTAGGATTTTTCATAGACTATTTTTACTATAAAAAGAACTTTATATTGGTAAAAGGAAATCTTAGATCGTCAGAGATTTACCAAATTATATGTTTTAAAAGTAAAGATAACATAAATAAATGTCTTATATAATAAAAGGACTATTTTTGGCAGATTAGTGCTAAATAAATAATGTCATTTGATAAAACGAGTTAACTAGTTTTTTTTTTTTAAACAACAAACCAACTAACCTATTTCTAAATAACTACTTATGTCTCCACCGAGACTTTAACGCATGACCTCTCATATAAAAGGGTCACTACTTACCGGTAGGCCATTGGCCTTTTGGTATTAGTTATTAAGTTAAATGAAATATGTAAAATGACATGTAGAAGTTTGAGTTTTTCTAACCATGTATTTGTTTGAGTTTTTCTAACCATGTATTTCAAAGAACTAAGAAAACTCAATAAGCTCGTTGAAAAACATTTTAGTTGGTGTCTTTAAAAAAAATCTTATAAGCAATTTTTTTTCGAACATAAAAATAAGTTGAAAATAAGTTATCTTACAACCGCACTACATAATGTAAAAAACCATTTTGCATAGCCAAGGCCAAAAGCCTATTTTGTAGCAAGGACTTAGGAAATTAATAGTTATATGGACTGATTTTTATATTAATCCTGGGAAAATCTTATTTATTTAGTTTGATTTATATTTTTCCTGTAAAACAAAGTTACTTATGTGAATGGTTCATGTGGTTTGGGTAACTATGCCTTTAGTCCTTAATTTTTTTTAACCTTCGACCACACTACATACTTTGATTTTTTTGTTTTAGACCTATTTTTTTCCTTTTAAGAAAATACTCAATTTGTATCTATTATTTATTATTCAGACTCGAGCCGGTTACCAATAGTTAAATTAAGTTTTTTTAATAAAAAACCTCCTACATTTTACATTTTTTTCCGTTTTAAACTTTTTTTAAGAATAAACTCAACTTTAACCTATTTCTTTTTATTTTATTAATGTTGGAGGTTACAAAGGTGAAAAAAATAGCTAATGTTGGAGGCTACAAAATTTAAAAAGAAAAAAAAGAAAAAAATAGTTAATGTATGAGATGCTCCATACATACAATGCCAAATAAATTTAGTACTCCTTGCAAAATATTGATAAATACTTGAGACAAAATGTGTTTAAAGGTAAAAATAACAACTTACTTGAAAGCTATCTTAGTTAAAACAAAGATACCATCACAACTTGTGAAAGTAGCTTTGGGATGACATTTGAAACCAAAATAAATTTTGTAAAAACAACCTTGGGACATGAGAGAAGCTTCATCCTCACAATAACATAATTTTATTTCAGCATTCATTACTAAGTTTATATTCTTAACTTGAAGAAGAAGCATAAACATGACCTAGGGTTTTAGAATCGGTTATTATTTTAGTTGATTAATACTTTGGTACATGTGAGTTAGGGGATATAGAGTTACGTATCGGTAATGGGCTTCATTAATGAAATAACAATGAACATATTAAAAGTAGGGTTTATTTTGAAAAAAAAAATAGTTTTAAGTCTAAAACAGGAAAAAATGCAAAATATAGGGTCTTTTATGAAAAAAAAAGTTAATTTACATGTTGGTAACCGACTCAAATGCTGAGATAACAAGTAAAAGATAAAAGTTGAGTCTTTTTTTGAAAAAAAAAAGTCTAAAACGAAAAAAAAAAATCAAAATGGAGGGTTTTATGGGAAAAAACCTGATAATTTTTATACGCTTAATCTCTGACATAAAAAGACTGATTTGCTCTTATTTTGTTTTTATTGTTTATTTTGGATCCATCCCACCCCTAATCTCCGCCTTGAAACGTGATATATGTAACGCCCGCAGATCCGGGCTAGTCAATTTAGAGATAATAGGGGTCGAAAACGACTTTTTTGACAAAAGATTATTTAGAATAAATAATCTTAACCAAGTTGTAGAATACGTCTCAAGGGTTCGGTACATATAAAGAACGTTGAAATCCGAGTTATAACGAAGAAGTTATGATCCGTCGAAGTTTTATGGCAAAACCGGCATGACACCGGGAGATGTAAATAGTGAATTTACGATGGAGGACTTTTTAGCCTTAGAAATCTAAACAAAAGTTGTAGTATACGTTAAACCGAGAACATACAAAAAAAGAACGCCCAAATCTGACTTCGTATGAGGAAGTTATGAATTTTCTAAGATTTGGCTTAGCAGTGCACAGCCCGAAACTCGAATTTTAGATCGAGCGGTTTTTGGCCTACGCGACCTAAATGAGAATTGAAGATCTCATTAATAGGAACTCAACGGTAAAAAGACAGACGAAAACAGAGTCTGTATGTAGAAGTTATGAATTTTACGCGGACATTTAACAGTATAATCTCCTCGTACTGTTAAATTTAAGATTGGTCGAGAATTAGACGACGGAGTCAAAATGAAAGTTGTAGATCTTATTTTTACCTACGCGTGGATATAAAGAACGTCAAAAACGGAGGTCGTATGTGAAAGTTACGGATTTTTGAAGTCGGAAGTGTGCTGTGCGAAAATGGGTGATGTGGCACAATCTTGGCCATTGCTTTCTCCCCAAGTCTTGCCACTAGATGGTGACATGTGGCACCAAGTTCAGCCATTTTTCACCCTATAAATAGAACCTCTCCCACCCTCATTTTCTTCACACCTTTCCCATTCTTTCTTCTCTTTACTCTCTCTCTAGAACCTCTCTCTAGCCCCGAAACCCCCCGAAAAGCCTAGGGAACCTCCCTAGCACGAGGTGGAATCCCCGGAGTGCTCAAAGGCTCCGAGAAGAAGAGATTTTCGGCTCGGGAACGCTGCTCCAAGCAAAGCCCGGTTTTCTATAAAACCCGCTGTAAGTGAGATACGCCTATACTATTTTTAATATAGCTTTTATTTAATTATAGTAACGTTATTAGGAACTTATAATAAGTACTTGGGCTATTATTATGGGTTATATAAGTATTGTTTAACGCTTATATAATAGTAATAATAGCTAGACTATTAATTAGTCTCGGCGAATAATAGACTAAACTCTAGTGCAAATTATTTTTTTTAAGAAGCGAAGCGCTGTCTGAGTTCGGAATCACCACATTTTCAAGTGAGTGCATAGTTACTTTCATCTTACACATAGATATGAAGTATTTTATATAAATTACGTGCTATGTGTGCAAATTATTTGTATACTTGCTATCTATGCTGGAGGAACGATTTTATACAAGTTTTATATGATTTAAACTGTATATGTATTTATATCTACATAATATGTTGGGTAAAACATGGGTAGATGACATATGAGTTGGATGATGAGTTGAGAGGTGTTATAGACCACGAGGTGAGTGTGAGAGGTGGACGATGTGAGAAGCCTTTCCCAAATGATGGCCCCGTCATCTAGCAGAGTATGGATGACAACCACGGACTATTCTAGACAGTCCAGTGGAACACTAGCATGCTCGCAACCTGTAGGTGTTGTGAACGATGTGTTCACCCGGTGTACTCTAAACCTTGGCGATCATGCAGACTTGGTGCCAAAACCTTGGCGACTATGCGGACTTAGTGCCTGTTGTATAAACCATGGCGACTATGCAGACTTAGTGCCAAAACCCTGACGACTATGCGGACTTAGTGCCTGTTGTATAAACCCTGGCGACTATGCAGACTTAGTGCCTAAACCCTGGCGACTATGCGGACTTAGTGCCTGTTATATAAATCCTGGCGACTATGCAAACTTAGTGCTTAAATCCCGGTGACGATGGACTTCGTGCCGATTCCTTAGGATGATCCTTAGGAATGAATGAACGAGGAATAGTTGATTCTTAGGGTAGATCCTTAAGAGTAAAGAAGATAATGGGGATGAGTAATTGGGTTGATTGTTTGATGTTTAAACATAATAATTATATTATTGTGGGTTGAAAACCTTATGTACTCACCAGGTTTTCCAACCTGACCCACTCCAACTTATTTCTATCACAGGTGTCGATATGAAGTTACATTACACTGAGAGATTAAAGAGGTGTAGATCACTAGTGATAATGAATGTAAGTTCTGTTTATGCTTATGTTTCTGTATTGACGATGACATCCCAAATGTTTTAAAATGAATAAAAATAAATTTCTTCGGAAATGCTTTGATAACGTATTTATCATGTTTTACTGGGAACAAATTCCGTAACATTTTTATTAAAAGTACTCTGATTTTTATAAAGCATAAACAAAATCGGTCTTTTCTGGCCGTGAAAATGGGGATGTCACAATATATGAATGTCGTCATTCATCATCTCTTTTTATGTATCGTAAAGGACCACCTCCATACTCTGATCACCTCCTAAGACCACCGCCACCGATGATTTTGATGGACTGTCGTCACTCATCTTCGCCTCTCATCCCACCCTCTTTGTTAAAAATCATCTACTACCGACTTCAAAGCCGACGTACATCTCCTATCATCTTCTTAACTGATAAGCTTTCCCATCTCCATCTACTACCATATCTCATCGAGGATTCAATGATATCCCTTTTCTTTACTCCATCATATAACTTATGTTTGGGTTTTTTGTTCATTGATTTGGAATTAATCAATCCACAAAAAATATGAAAATCTATAATTTTAAAAGTATATAAGAGATATTTAGGTGGAGAGCTTCTAGCAATAAATTATCTACCAAAGATAACCTACAATAAATTAGTTAATTTGTAAAATTTCAAAAGTTGTTTGGTTTAAAGTTGTCCGTTGGTGGGGTAATAGTATGATATCTGACGTTTTGTTATTCTGTTAGTTGGTTTTATAAAAGATGTAGAAAGTATATAATCAATCGGTAGATATTGATATCTAAATGCTACTTTGTTGTTATGCCTTTATAATTTTGGTTCCATGTTAGTCTCTTGATAGATGCTAATCTAGATTCTTTTGTAGGTTTCTTTAAGCCTGCTAAGATCTTTTTTCTTTTGCACATTTGGTTAAGCCTTCTTTGAAGGCTAGATCCATCACATGGGAAAAAAATCATTTTTGTTTAATTTTTACCAAAACACATATTACAATGGTATATAGTTTCTCCGATGGCAAACCCTAAATATTCGGTGGTGGTTATCTAAGGTTTTGTGAAATCATCGGAGTTGGAAGAAAGGCTAACGGAAGAAGAAGGGTGAGTAAGGAAGAATGTGAGACCATTTTAATTTTAACAAATAATAAATAAATAAATTAAAAAAGAAATTAGTATGGAAAAAATAGTTTATTTATGTATGAAAAGGACACAACAAAAACATAAAGACTGTTTGTGTTTTTAAAAAAATATATACATTAAGACCAAACTCGTAGATTACCTGAACCAAATGGACATAAGTATAGTTTACTCCAAAATAGAGGTTCGGGTGTAATTTATGCACTTAAAAGACGAAACTGCCCTCCAAATGATCGGAACATCCAGTCCCAAGTGGCTTTAAATCTGACATGGAACGGTGCCATTGGTTGAAAGACTGTAACCTACGTGGTACCGCCATTGAAGAATCCATAGTCAAAAACCACAAGACTTCTATATGTTCTCCCAAGACATCACAAAGCAAGCAAGATCATACAACACGTTTTCTCTAAGGACCGGTGTATTCTCCATCGGCATTTTGGATCCCCGGCCGCAAGCCCCGACCTGAGAAAAACCGACAGTCGTGGCTTCTCCTTCACCGTCAGGGCAACAGCAACAGAGCAGGAACAATCTTTCACGAAGAAGAACCGCATCGTCTAGTTCATCGGAACCTACGCACATCATCTACAAAGAAACGATAGGCCGGTCGTTTTCTTCTGAATCCGATCTTGACTTACCGATTTGGCAACGAACTTGGTTCATCCTACTTCTACTCGTAATGGCATTTTCTTTCTTCGGTCTCGCTCTCTTTCTCGTCCTAACTCTAGACTCAGATTATGCCTCATCTTCTGTCTATGCTGCTACTTCCGAAGGCGTCGAGGTAATTAGCTTATTTATGATCTAATTACAAATTGATAACATGAGGTTGTATATGTTTCCTGCTTTACTTGGTTCCTTTAATCACACTTGTTTGAAAATTTTCCCCTAAGACTAACTTCAGGTTCAAAATTGACATGGATCCTGAAATTTTGAGGAAGATGCTAACTACATCTGGCCTTTAGTAACTAAATTGAAAGAATGTTGGGATAAACCAAAATTTTTTAACATAATCTAATATCAATCTCAAATTGAGGAAGCAGCAGGTTTGGCCTCAGAGTTTAAGTGACTTTTTCTCATTCCTGTATTGAATGTAATTGTTAATCCAGATATTATTGTTGTTAGGCAATTTAGTAACACTTGTTTGCGTGTGTATCAGTCAATCTGTAGGTGAATGTGCTCTGTTCATAGGAAAGAAGAAAAATGATTAACAGTACATTAAGAACTTTAGGTTCAAAAACTGATTC
The DNA here is from genome assembly GCF_052849685.1 of Lactuca virosa. Lineage (NCBI taxonomy): Eukaryota > Viridiplantae > Streptophyta > Magnoliopsida > Asterales > Asteraceae > Lactuca > Lactuca virosa. The sequence continues at coordinate 28,188,215 of NC_136430.1, read as the reverse complement.
AGGTACATTAAGAAGTTTAGAAGATGACAGTATCTAAGATGGAATAACTGGATATTGCATAGCAGTTTAAGATGAATCACCAACAAAACAATAGCCCTCCAGTTACAATGGTTGAAAGCATGCTTTCTATATCTTTTCAATTAACTACTATAGTAGAAAATAACAAAAAGTAAGCACTTGAAGTAGTCATCAAAGCAATCATGCAAGATTTTCATGCTTATTATTGGAACATAAGTAATATATTTGCAATCAGGCTCATTTTTTGGAAGTGAATATATATGATAGATTACTTACGGGTCGGTGATCAAGTTGATGCATGAAAAGACAAAGTTCAGACTACACTCACATGATGTGCCATATGGATCTGGCAGTGGACAGCAATCTGTAACTGGTTTTCCAAATGTGGATGATGCCAATAGCTATTGGGTATGTTGATGGATGTTTTCATATCTATTTTATATGTTTGATTTCATTTCAATGCCTTATTCTGATTCTTTGGTTTATATAATATTGTTTAGATTGTTAGACCTGAACCAGATACATCTGTGAAACTGGGGGACAGTATAAAAACTGGAACCATCATTCGGTTGCAACACTTGAAAACTAGGAAGTGGCTTCATAGTCACTTACATGCTTCACCAATATCTGGCAACCTAGAGGTTAGTGGATTGGATTTGATTTTTTTCTTCTTAATATCATGTTAAAAAGCTGCAACTTAAGTAATTGAGGTTTTGTGTAGGTGAGTTGTTTTGGAGATGATGGTAATTCAGATACAGGAGATTATTGGAGGTGAGATCGAGTTTTGTTGGTTGTTATAAATTTATGTTGTGAAGTTAAAATGTTTTGTTTTTTTTTTTTTTTTTTTGTGAAGAGTTGAAATTGAGGGAGGCGGGAAAACATGGAGACAGGATCAAAGAATAAGGCTTCTCCATGTAGACACAAACGGATTTCTACACAGCCATAATAAGAAATACAGTCGCATTGCTGGTGGTCAGCAAGAGGTAATCAATCATATTGCTCTTATCAAATTAAAATTTGTTTTTTAAACTTCATCTATCTATGGAAAAAATAAAAAATAAATAACATTGCTTTTATGTAGGTTTGTGGTGTAAGGGAGAAACGAGCTGATAATGTTTGGTTGGCTGCAGAAGGCATATACCTCCCAACAACCGAAAGCAAAGCGACCATGTAGTTTTCCCCTCTCTCTTTTTTTTTTCATGAATTTTGTAGCTTGTTTCAGGGCATACTTTGTAAGCTGATTATATCCACAACACTAATTAAAATGTTGAATCTTCTTATTAACAGTCTGGGTAAAGTCAAAATATATCTAGATAATATGGAAACGTGTTGAAACTCTTCATAAATATATTTCTAGTGCATATTTTTTTGCTAAATCTTCAATTATTATTTTGGTAATGTAGCTATTTAGTTATTTTTATGAAAAAAAATCCCCACTTAACCAAACATAAACGGATTCATCACAACATATACCAAAAATTAAATTGTAACATGTATTTCTCTTTGTGTGTTTATGTATGAAGGGTGCAACTGGCAACTGCCATAGTTTTTCCCTGTTTGAAATAGGCAAGTTGTCCGAAATAATCAAGTATTTTGTTCTTTTTATTAAATATGGACTCTTTATCCATTATTGCAACGTATGACATCAACATATTTACATACATTCATAAATATAACAAATACAACAATAAGTAACATACAAGGTTTACAGTTACACAGTAGCGAAAAGTGTTGTTATTATGCATAAAAATTACTAGCTATTAGCAGTAGCAAATCTAGAACAAAAAATCATGTGGTTCCTAAATTAAGTGAAGCTAATAAAAAAATCAACAACACTTTTGGAGGTCGGATCGAGTCGGATCATGTACCTTAAAAGAACTGAACCGGTTCAATCGGTTAAAAACGAGCAAACGCCACCGATTAAAAATTTTAAAAACCGATTGAAATATAACTGAAAAACTCGTACGGTTTAACGAAAAACTAGTTGATTATTAGTCCATTGATAAAGCGGCGAACGGAAAGTGAGAGTCTTTGGCATGTGTACTTCTTTTTATTAGAGCAACTGAAAACGGGTGTGGTGCCTAACAATGTCTCCAACAATTGGTGTCATATATGTAGGATGCCACCATTCAATGTCTAACTATCCATATATAATGGTGACATGTTGTGGTGCCTAACAATGCCTCCAACCTTTGCAATTCAAAAAAAAAACATTTAAATAATAAAGATCATAGCATTAAAATTAAGATTAAAAAAAACATTACTTTAAATTAAAAAAATATAAATAAAAATTAAAAACCTTGAGTTGTAGTAGGGCAAATTTTCCATTCCCAATTAAGACAATCTAAACTTCCAAACATTTCAGAAAATCCATGAATATATGGGAGAGCATGTACTGTTTGAACATTAGCAGATGTAGATTAAAACAAAAACATTGCACCGTAAAGTGCGATAATGCATCTTCAAAACTCTTCGAGGCTTTCGTGTTCAACCCACTCATATATTTGGAAACATTCATCCCAACTATTCAATACGCCACTGTATGCTAACTGACGAACCGCAACTACACATTTATGTAGTGGACTAAAACCTTCGGCACCTATTCGGGATGGCTGATAAAATGAGACATGTTCGTCACTTCATTGACTATGCGTAGAAACAATCTTTCTACATTCGAAACCGTCGACGAAAAATATGACCTTCGTAAACAGCAGCGTCATTGTAATAATATGCCATAAGACGGTCGTTAGCAGCCCAATGGTTTTTTAGCAACTTAGTTTGTGTCATCTGCTCTGAATTTTTAGCTTCATCTTCTTCTTCTAAAATTTCCATCACATGTTCCATCGATTTCAAAATAGTCGGCCCCATACTAATCGGCCAACCATTTCTTCGAGATGGATCCAACATTTTTTTGTGAGTTTGGTTTGTACAGAGTGGGAGAAATAAGAGAAATTTGAAAGAGTGAGTGAGATTGGTATAAAAATGTGGTAGCTGTTTAAATATTTATAGTTAAAAAAAAATGAAATAAATGTTTATATAAATGTCTAATATCACCGTTGGGTGGGATAGAATAGCACATTGCTGTTCAAATTTGAGCCACACAAAAATGCAGCCCGACATTGCCATTCGAAAATGCCTGCAATGGGAGACAATGTTTGCCTCCAGCAATGCCATCCACATCATCGACATCTCTTGGCCTTATAGGGAAAAAATGTAAAACATTTTATAGATAAAAAAATACAATCTATTGCCCATGTAAGTGGCGAGAGTAAAATATCTGCACAAATTTGAGCATTGATTGTCGTTAAATCTGTTTGAGAAAATAGATGCTGGAACACAACATAACATTTATCAGAACCATGCATTCCATATTAAGTGAGCATTAATACATATCTATATTAAAATGACAAGCCGTTTATAGTATATTTATTTTTATTTCTATATCTAAAAATGTTAAATTTGAACGATTTGTTTTCAACATTGCATTAGCTTACACATTAGTTAATTAAACAAAATTTCAAAATTTCAATTTTTTTGGTTAAAAAAGAAGCCATTTCTTAATCCATGATTCAACAAGCAGCGTCACATAAATAGAGTAAAAACTAAAACTTGAAACTCTGGATAGTTGGAATCTAATGTTTATAAAACCATTCAAAATTTTCTAAAACAAAGTTCCAAACAGACAAAAGTCGAAAAATAAAACAAAGTTTTGGATTCCCACCAACTAGTTTCGATCCATTCTCAAATACTTAGTGGGATTTCACATACTCCTGAACAATGTGAAGTCCTTCAGACTCCTCACCATAATCCTGAAAAAAAACATTCAAAAAAATAAATTCACAAAGGCAATAAAAAAATCCCATTGATTTACAACATATCTTCGAAATAAATGTGTAAACATACCCTCACAACAAGGCATGAACAACCCACAACCTTTCTTGCCTTTCCTTCCGAATCAATCTTGCACAACTGCAGATAAATAAAAAAATCTTACAACATCTATAGCATAAAAAGACCAAAATGTCCTTTCACATAGAAAGAAATAACTTACGCCAGCCCATTCGCCAAGAGTCTTTGCAGCTGGAACAGTTACTAAGCTGACATTATGGTCAGCACAAAGTGCTTTGACCAATTTTTGGTAGTCAGGCTGATTACAATCCTCTGCCAATACACAAAGAAGAGCAGCATGTTTCTCAATAACTTTTGCAGCCTCATGAAGACCCCTCACAAGGCCTCCATGAGCAAGTGACTTTCTTAGAACAAGCTGCAAAGCTGTCATGATGTCCATTGGCTCCCCAAGAGCTGCTGCTGGGGCTGCAGGTGCCTCCACTGGTACTACAACAGCCTCTTCACTGAAAAAGGTAATATAATTTGAGCAAAAAAGTTTAAAACTCTAAAATCTTCATCGATAGAAAATAACTACAGGGAAAAAAAAACAGTTTTATATCTTGTTCTAAAGAAGAAGAATTGGTAACAACTTAACATACCCTGCCATTTTGTTCTGTTTGATTAATCTTCTGTCAAACTGTTTCAAAAAGAAAGCTAAGTCAGAGATATTATAAACACAACCAATCCCATATCACATTCATGAAAATCAATTGAAGTAGAATACCAAACACATTCATGGAAATCAATTGAAGTAGAATATCAAACACATTCACGAAAACTGAAGTAGAATATCAAACACATTCATCAATTGAAGTAGAATATCAAATAAAAAAATGAAAACATATTTGATGATGGGGAAAGAATGCCGATCAGAAGCATATACATCAGCCTCAATTCCTACCTTCTGAGCTATGCCAAGCTATTCTCATAAAGAAAACCTAAAACGTTCGCCGTCTTTAACGTTGCCTACCAAGTGTTCAGTGAATGCAAAAATGACCAGTAGTTTACTCAAAACGAATATAAAACGACTAATCCAATGAAAGTTTTTCCTTGATTTTCAAATTAATGTCAAAATCGAAATTAAAACAATCTAGAGTTTCTTCATCTCTACACATGTTTCCTATCAACCATATAGATTTACAGGGTAGTAGTATCCAAAATTAAACAAAATATCTGTTCAGATTAACGAACAATTAAGCAAGAATACCAAATGTCATCGCATCAATTCACAATATATTCAATCAGCCTGAGATCGAGAGATATACCTGCAGCTGCTGCTATGAAGAGATTAGAGAGACGAAGGAACTGGTAGGGTGCGCGAGCCAAAACCCTAGCTGTATATAAAGTCCGATCAGTTTTAAGTTATTCCCTTGTAGTTTATATTACTTACTATATACCCCTCTAAGTTCTATCTATTTTAAAATAGTCGTGCATAATCTTCTTGCAATGTGCGTAAACTCATCATATTCATTAAATTGGAAAACTTATAATTTGTTGAGTAAAATACTAAACCATATAAATGATCTTTGTGGTATGCATTTTTGTTTGGGTCAAAAAAATGTTGTCTTCTATATATTTGGTCCTTATTGCATTGTGTTTGTTTTAATTTTGGTCCCTAAATCTAACCCTTGAACATTTTAGTCATTGAGGACAGCCATATGGTCCAAACAAGATGGTATTTCGGTCTAAGAATGCAAGTATTGTAATCACAATATTTTCCCGTAACCCTTCTCTCATTCGTTAAACAGTATAAATAATAAAATAATACAAGAGACCACATAATACACGAATGAGCCTAAACAACTAAAGAGCCTTAACAACAAGAATAAGACTAACAATAAAGTCCACTAACAGTCCCCCACAGTGTGAACGGTAGGGCATCGAACGTTCAAACTGTTACGAAAATCAAGAAAAAATGGATAAGGCAAGCTTTTAGTAAAAATATCCACATATTGAGCCGAAGATGGAACATGCAAGACCCGAACTTGACCCAAAGCAACTTGGTCTCGAACAAAATGTATATCAATATCGATATGCTTGGTTCGTTGATGTTGAACTGGATTGGAAGCAAGATAAACAACGTTGATGTTGTCACAATAAACAATAGTAGCCTTTTGAGGAGAATGAGACAACTCGCAAAGGAGATTGCGTAACCAGCAGGTTTCAACAACAACATTAGCAACACCTCTATATTCAGCTTCAGCACTCGATCAGGAGGTGGTCCCTTGACGTTTGGAGTACCAAGATAGTAAGTTGTTACCGAGAAACACACAGTATCCAGAGGTAGAACACCTGGTAGAAGGGCAACCAGCCCAGTCTGTATCAGAGTAGGCAGTAAGATCCATGGATGAGTGGGAGTACAACTGAAGACCATAAGACGTTGTACCTCGAACGTAGCACAACACTCTCTTAAGGGCAGCCAAATGAGGTTCCTTGGGATCATGCATAAATAAACATAATTGTTGAATTGCATAGGTAAGATCTGGATGAGTAAAGGTAATATACTAGAGAGCTCCAACAAGACTGCGCTATGAAGTTGGGTCTTGTACTCTAGGTCCTGTACCATCAAGTTTGGTGGATAAGTATGCATGTGTAGTGGCAGTTTTACAGTGCAACATGCCAGCTCGGTCAAGAATTTATGAAACATACTTTTGTTTGAGACAAAAAACAAACCCTTGGAGTCACGAACGACAGAAATACCCAGAAAATAATGAAGATCCCCTAGGTCAAACATAGAAAACTCAGCACTTAAAGTGGTGTTGATCTGTGAGATAAGAGCTTGAGATGAACCTGTCAAAATAATATCATCTACATAGAGAAGCAGATAAGCAATCTGAGAATCATGTCGATATATAAACAACGAAGAGTCTGAGCGACTGTGAACAAAACCCATGCGAGCGATGAACATGGAAAATCTGTGAAACCATTCCCGAGGTGCTTGTTTGAGACCATAAAGAAAGCGTTAGAGACACACATGATTCGGTTTGGCAGGATCTTTAAAACTGGGAGGTTGATTCATGTACACAGTTTCTTCAAGATTACCTTGTAATAATGCATTCTTGACAATACAAGAGGCCACATAATACAAAAGGCCACATTCATTAAACAATATAAATAGTAAAACAATACAAGAGGCCACATAATACACGGATGAGCCTAAACAACTAAAGAGCCTAAACAACAAGAATAAGACTAACAATAAAGTCCACTAACAAGTATGAAATCATTATGTTGTTCTTGTTCTACTAAACTTTTGAGTTTTTATCTAAGAACAACCGACCATGTTTTCAAATTAAGGGCGACTTAATGTTTGGCTTTATTAGATGGGTTGATCCATTCAGGGTCGGACCAATGGTAAGACGGTTTGAGCAATAGTTCAGGACCTCCAAATTTTAAGGGTCATATTTTTTATATACCTTGTTATGTTCATATAAAAAAAACTAATATGTCGTGCACAACGAGCAACATAGCGAAAAAAAATGAAAATGAAGTCAAAACAAAATAAAAAAAGAACACTATGGGCAGGGGCGGACCCAAAAATTTTCCGAAGAGGGGGCAAAAAAAATTTATAACTTTTTTATGGGGGGCAAATTTTTTTTGAAGAGTCAAAATATATAATTTTGAAGGATTAAAATATATTTCTTTTGAAAAAAAAAACATATTTTTAATGATTTTTTTTTGTTGTGGGGGCAATTGCCCCCATTGTAGGACCGCCCATGACTATGAGACGTGCAATTCGTTTGGAATAATCATCGTGTTATGTTTCTTCCTACCATCGATCGAAAGACTTTACGAATGAAGTCTAACTTTTAACGGTAACAAAAAAAATCAATCCATAATAAATTTGATTATGGTTTTTTATGTATCATCCGGATTTCTAATTTCAATCGCACTAAAGTGGCAATTTCAATGGGTAACAGTTTAATATAACATATATATTTTTTGCAATGATTGATCCGAAATGATCTGAAATGTTCAACAATCAACATAAAAAATGTACAACCAAATACATAATTTAACAAACGTTTGAAATCATTTATTAAGCCAAATAAACTACATTAACAAGCGCATAATAATAAGCAAAAGTTCCCCTAACAACTATACACACAATACATAAAAATCAACATCTAAAAGAAATATAATTTTAAAAACATACAACTAAAACACAAAAGTTGTAGGTTCCTTAAACAAATACAATATCTTGCCAACATTCATAAAAGAAAACGAATGTGAAGTTCCTTCAAAGAATATGTCATTTCATTTTTTCAACTTCTCGTTGGCCTTTGTAGGTTTTGGATGTGTCATTTATTCTTGAATTTGACACATGTAACCTATATACCCAAGATAATGCAAGTTTACCTAAATAAAAAAAATTCACATTTAGCCAATACTAAAACAAATAAATCGAATCAATAAAACCAAAACTCGATGAAACCAAACATCACTCGATTCAATCTTGGTTAATATTTTTGAAGTAAAAAACCCGATTAAATCGAACCAAAGAAGGTGGCCATTAAATGATTGTCAATAGGGTTGAGACCCTTATCTTATCTCTAACTTGCTCTGAGAAAGTTTTTATCGGGTCTCAACCCTCTTGACTATTATATATATATATATATATATATATATGCTTAGGTTATTGTATTCTAACTAATTATTGTGTGGATGTAGGAATGATTGTGGGTCAATCATTTTACTTATTTTAAGAAAGTGATTAATACATATTATTGAATTAAATATAATTGAAAAATATCATCTAATTTAATTACAAGGGTATTTTAGTCAATTAATATAGATTTAATAAAGGAAAATTACATATTTTAAGGGATCATATGATTCTATTAATTTTAAAAATCCGATTTTACGAATTATAATTCTTTTAATTCAGACATTCTGACAGAATATGTTTATGAGTATATTCAAAAATAAAAATATTCTTGAACCATAAATAATAAAAATATTCGTGAACCTATTTCTTGATCATGACTTTAAAAACTTCTTGTAGAATAAAAAAGTTCTTGAACCATCAATTGAAGAATAAAAAGAAAAATTACATTAATTCTTATAGAATAGGGGTAACAATTGCTAAGAATTACATTTATTGTTAAAGAATAAAACTAAAAAAACTTTCAAATCGGGAAAGAAAACATCAAAATCTAACAAAGACACTAATACATTCTAAAAGAATAATGTTGCTAAGAATCACTTTCAATTTTGTGGCCCGTTCTTCAAGCATCAACTTCTGTGAAAACAAAACCAAATTGTAGTTTAGAATCCAATAATGCATTAGCAAATGAAAAATAAAAAACTAATTTCCTTTGGAAAAATATGCGGACTTATGAATTGCACCAAAACCAATAACCAAGATTGTATAACATGCATAAATCAGTGAGAAAATATTCATATTCCATTCCAACAGAATTGGAATTCGTGATTACATTCCGATAGAATTGAAATTCAAGATTCAATTACCGTATGCATTATGTTGGAATTACCTCATAAGTTTTACTTAACCTGATCATTATGTGAAAAAAAAAATAAAAAAAAAATCAAATCCCTAGCTTTCAACTTTCATCCTTTCCAAATTAATTAATGTTTGTACAAGTCAAAACAAATATCACATATCATGTTTTAAAACAAATGTATCTTCTTTAACTAAACCCACAGTGCTATTGTAACACCGAAATTTTAAACAATTTTTCACATTTTCAAAAACATACTTTCATTCATAAATATTATAAAAATGTCATTGTATCACATATCAATCCATAGAAACACAATCCCAAGATTATAATGTATAAAACTTCTCATGTGTGTACTGATCATGTCGGCGCCTTCCCACGATCCTCACTGATACCTGAAACACATAACACAACACTGTAAGCATAAATGCTTAGTGAGTTCCCCAAAATACCACATATAACACATATTAGCCACTCGAGGCTGTAACTCTGTGGACCCTCTGGTCCTAACTCTGTGGACCCTCTGGTCCTAACTCTGTGAACCTTCCGGTTCTAACTCTGTAAACTCTGGAACATACACGGCATGAATCACATAGAAATAATGCAGTGTATCACAATCACATAAATAGCATACAAGATACTCTGTCACATAACTCTAATTACCACTCTAGGTAAAGTATAGTGAGAAGACTCACCTCGGGTAACTCGGTAAATCTCGAGCTCGGTAAAATCTGGTCTAGCCCCCGCCTAATCACATGGAATAAGCACTCTAATCAATACAACCCTCAAGGCTAGACTAATCCCTCTCTTAGTACTCTCAGAAGGGCAAAAGACCATTTTACCCCTCTCATGGCCCAAAGACCCTAACATTGACCAAACCCTAAAAGTCAATAAAAGTCAACGGTCAAACTTTGACCAGACTCGTCGAGTGCACTCGTGTGACTCGGCGAGTACATACATGTCCTCTTCGCCCCTGGTCCTCACTCGACTCGCTGAGTCAACCCTACACTCAACGGGTTATCACAGGTTGCGAATCGCGGGGCAACCCGACTCGACTCGTCGAGTCCCTTATGGGCTCGGCGAGTTCCTCCCATGAAAACACTCAAACGATCTTTTGAGGTCAGATCTGCTTCACCAACCAGTAGATCCAACCTTCTAACACTCGAAAGTCACATAAAGGTTCAAACTTTACGTTCATGCAATGCTTATAAGACCAAAAATGGAGAAATAACCTTTAAAATGGGGTTTTACTCTCAAGGCTCACATGAAACCTCATAAATCTGGAAGCTTGGGACCTTTTGGACCTCTCAAGGTCCAGATCTATCATCTATACCCAAAGGGACCTCATATGCTTCACACTCTAACTCAAAATTGTGCAAAGGAAACCCTAGATTCAAGGAATCTATCAAATACACGAAATGGGAAGGAACTTGTACCTCAAAACGTGAATCTCAGTGTGAACAACACAGATCCAAGCTCCACAACCGATCTAGCTTGGATTTTCTCACTCCTTCTTGCAAGATCACACCAAGGATGAAGAATTAGCCTCCAAAATGCTCTCTAAGCTCTCTTTTCTCTCTAGGGTTTTCACAGGGGAGTAGTGGCCACAAATGACGGCCATAAGGGCCTTTAAATAGGGCTTAGGCCCTAAGATTTAGGGTTTCACTTTACAGCGCGGACTCGCCGAGTCCACTCATCGCTGGGTGTAATTCTCGTACGTTGGGCGTACGCCTTAAAAACCCGCGATCTTTTGCCCCGATACGCTGGGCGTACACCAGCCTTACGCTGGGCGTACCCAGCTAAACACGCGTGCAGTTTGTGCATGCTAGGGACTGCCTTGTCAACTTTTCCATTAAGGGCCATAAATGTCAATATCTTCAAAGTGTCATAACTCCTTCATTCTAGATCCGTTTCCGATGAACTTTAAATCCATGGAAAGGTGGCGAGAAGCTCTACGCGTCTAACAACACTCCCCCGACCCAAAACCTTCTCAAATAATACCTCTAGGACTCTTAAAAGACTAGAACGCCCCTAGCCTTGGCCTCTGAAATTCTATAATTGAGTAATTTAGAACAGGGCGTTACAACTCTCCCCCACTTAAACTAGACTTCGTCCTCGAAGTCCGCTACTGCCAACTATCCTGCAATCTGCTTACTGCCTTCCTGTCCGATCATTCCAACTAAAGCTAGTCCTTGCAGATAATACCCTCGGGTGCACTTTAATCCCGTCGATTCTGAGAACGCAACTTACTCGTCTGACAATCCTCCGGTACTCCCCGAGTACTTATACTGGGCATCCGAGGGGTTCACCCCCTTTTCCATGCGCGTTTTCTGACCTTCCCGAGGCAGCATACCTTAACTAATCCTCTCTTCTAACAATGTTAAAGGCATAGCCTTCACGGTATCCATCAGTCCAGTCACTCCCAGTGCTGGCCACTACTGCCGGTACACACTGAATACTTCTTACTACTACAATTTCGTGCTGAGCACCCATCCCAGCGAATGGATCAGATAGTCCTTCGAGTAAAAGATTCATCCCTGCAACGGTTAAGATTCAGACGAGAGCTGCGCAACAGGGTCAAACCCTTCCCTCTTAGATTATCCAACCCTGCTGTGAGAGGCGTAGTACCCTCAGTCAATTAGCTGTCTTATACCATAGTCCTCTTATCATGACTGCCACTAACTGAAAATTTTGCTGTCCCTTATCCGCCTTCCGGATGAACCGAGACCACCCTGGTCCCCACTAATCTATTAATATCTGGATTACCGGACTCCCACCGGTCGCTACTCCCAACACAATCTCCTGGTCGCTCCCAGCGACTTCCGAAGAAACTTCGGCTATCTAATACTGCTCCATCTACTCTGCCACTATGGCGCTACAAGTCATTGGATCCTCGTGATGGGTTTTTTGAGCATTCTAACACTTCCTAAGTGTACATGCAACCCTAATAACCTTGAATCTATGTTTTCTCTATATACATGCAAATTTCTTTTCAAGGTTATTTCCTAACTAGCATGGCATGGGGATTACATAGAACATAAAACTAGTATAAATACATACCTTGTTGTTGCTTGGATTCCTTCAAGACTTTGTGAGCCTAGCACCCCAATTGTTGTGCCTCAAATGCTTCACACAACACCACAAGACTTGGAATAACTTGAGATAATACTTCTAGCACTCAAAATCGGTTATGCCCTCTCTAGTAACACTAGGTTCACTAGGTCACCATTTTGCTAGCCATAGGGTTCCTTTTATAGTGTTGTCATAATTAGGGTTTACACATGAATGCCCTTAATTGTCATGACTCTTGATTTCTCATGACCCATGGGTTTGTAACTCCCATGGACTATCCATGGAGCTCCATATGGTTATAACCAAACCCATAAACCATGGATCATTAATCCACCATAAAAGAATTGATGATTGTCATAATCAACCCTATATATTTAATTAGTCTCACTTTGATCACCAAATTAATACTAGATTAATACTTGATCAATACTAATTAAATAATACTATTATTAATATATTAGAACTTATAATATATTAATAATCATAAGTGCCTTATTCTCTCATTTAGTCTATCCAAATATTGCAATGCCATGCAACCCAAATGGACCATGCCGGGTCGGGTCAAGTACATACCAAATAAAGTTATGGACTTAGACACTATATCCAACAGTCTCCCACTTGGATAAGTCTAATAACTATATTTGCAAATATGACTTCAAAATCCGACTAGCAATCGTAGCTCTTTCAAAGTCTCTCGGAACTGAGATGATGATGATATGCCATTTAAGATAAGTGATCATATAATCCTCTGTTCTCATGATATCAGCCGGACAAACACATGGAACATGGTCTTGCTTATTGTCCAGCATTTGTTTCTCGATCTCTGATTTGTTTCGACATAGAACTAAATTGAACACATCAATTAGGTTCTGACCGGGCCCGGTACATAGGTCAAAACCAAATCATCGAAGGGCCCAGATATCGCTTCTATTTCTAGAAGGAACAGATAAACTTCGACTGATATGCTTGTACTAACTACTTGTTGAATTATTCACAAAGGCACGTTTTATAACATCGAGTTACCAATGTGTTTTCGTACAATCAATGAATAACCAACTCATAGTCAACAACTCATATCTCTAGGTTTGAAGATTTATATGATATTACCGTCTCACGATCACTCGAGATAAATTCCATGAAATGATGCAAGTGAGCGTGGGTTGGATCCAATACTCAGCCCTTATGAGTACTCATGAATGTTGTAGCAACCATTGCATTGTCTAAAGCACTTTTTAGACAAACCATACAAGCCAAATTCATGACAGTCTTAAATCAATACTTACTTCCAAAGTTTGACTGACTGTGGATGGTTTGAATAATAACATAATTATTCTGGAAGTAAAAACATGCAAAATTGAAACATAGTAAACAATCAACACAAGATAGTAACACCTTACTCATAAATAAATAACAACTTTTATTTATCATCAAATGTCAATTACATTTTACAAGTTTCAGGAATCTAATTATTGAAACTAATATCATCCTTCAGCCCAATGCGCCTCGCATGCTGTAAATGCTTAACCCTGCTCAGTCCCTTCGTGAGGGGATCTGCCGGGTTCTCATCTGATGATACCCTATTTGCCATGAGGAGTCCTTCTTCTATTCTATGTCTTATGAAATGGTATTTTCTGTCAATGTGCCTAGATATCCCGTGATCTCTTGGTTCCTTAGCCAAAGCAACCGCACTTTCGCTGTCACAGAAAATTTCCATTGGCTCCTTTATACCTGGTACAACTCCAAGGTCTCCAATGAAGTTCTTTAGCCATATCGCCTCCTTAGCTGCTTCACTTGCTGCTATGTACTCTGATTCACAAGTAGAATCAGCTACTGTCTCCTGCTTGGAACTTTTCCAAGTAATTGCCCGTCTATTTAGGATAAAGACCCAGCCTGACTGAGAGCGGAAATTATCCCTATCAGTCTGGAAGCTAGCATCGCTATATCCTTCCACTCTCAAGTCATCACTGCCTCCGAGGGTAAGGACCCAATCCTTAGTCCTCCGCAGATACTTGAGAATGTTCTTTACCGCTGTCCAGTGTGCCTTGCCAGGGTTCCCTTGATATCTACTGACCATGCTCAAAGCAAAGGCCACATCAGGGCGAGTACAAGTCATAACATACATGATCGAGCCCACAGCGGAAGCATATGGTATATGACTCATTTCAGCTATCTCAGCTTCTGTACTCGGACTCTGAGTCTTACTCAGCTTGGCATTACTCTGGATTGGTAATTCTCCTTTCTTGGAATCTTGCATACTGAACCTCTTCAGCACCTTATCCAAGTAAGTACTTTGACTAAGTCCAATTAGTCTCTTACTCCTTTCTCTCAATATCCTTATCCCTAGGATATAGGCAGCTTCTCCAAGGTCCTTCATAGCGAAACACTTCCCAAGCCAGGACTTAACCTCCTGCAAGGTTGGGACGTCGTTTCCTATGAGAAGTATGTCATCCACATACAACACCAAGAAGCTAACTATGCTCCCACTAGCCTTGACATACACACAAGACTCATCCTCACTCCTAGAAAAGCCAAACTCTTTGACTTTCTCATCAAAGCAAAGATTCCATCTGCGAGATGCTTGTTTCAATCCATAAATGGATTTATCAAGCTTATACACTCTATTAGGGTATCTTATATCGACAAAACCCTCTGGTTGAGCCATGTAAACATCCTCAGCCAACTTTCCATTAAGGAAAGCGGTTTTGACATCTATTTGCCATATTTCATAATCATGAAATGCAGCTATGGCTAACAATACTCTAATAGACTTAATCTTAGCTACTGGTGAGAAGGTCTCATCATAGTCAACTCCCGGAGTTTGAGTAAAGCCCTTCGCAACCAGTCGCGCTTTGTAAGTATGTACCTTCCCATCCATGTCGGTCTTCTTCTTGAAGATCCATCTGCACCCAACTGTCTTACGACCTGGTACATTGTCAACCAAGTTCCAAACTTGATTGTCATACATGGACTGAATCTCGCTGTCCATAGCCTCCTTCCATTTAGCAGACTCAGGGCCTGCCATGGCTTCCCTGTAATTATTAGATTCATCCAAATCTATTAGTGTACTATCACTAATAAATGTATCACCTTCAGTGGTGATGTGATAACCAAAATAAAAATCAGGTGTGTTCCTCACCCTAGTGGAACGTCTTGGAGGTACAGACTCATCTATCGGATCAACAGGAGTTTCCTCCTCAGGTTGGTCGATAGCATTTGAGGTTCCTTCACCACTTGACTCTTGAAGCTCTTCAAGGTCAATTTGCCTCCCACTGTCCCCTTGGCTTATGAATTCTCTCTCACGAAAGACTCCTCTTCTTGCTACAAAGACCACATTATCACTGGGTCTGTAGAAGAGGTAACCAAAGGATCTCTGTGGGTAGCCGATGAAAATACACCTCTCACTTCGAGGTTCAAGCTTATCATGAGTCTCACGCCTCACGAAAGCTTCACAACCCCAAATCTTGATGTGGTCCAAATTGGGAACTTTCCCAGTCCACATCTCGTGAGGTGTTTTGGCAACCTTTTTAGTAGGGACTAGATTAAGGATATGGGCGGCAGTCTCTAAGACATACCCCCAGAAAGAGATTGGTAACGAAGCTCGACTCATCATGGAACGAACCATATCCAACAAGGTTCGATTGCACCTCTCAGCTACACCATTCAACTGTGGTGTTCTGGGAGGTGTCAATTGTGAGACAATCCCACATTCCTTAAGATAGTCAAAGAACTCAATGCTAAGATACTCTCCTCCTCGATCGGATCGGAGCATCTTGATGTTCCTGCCCAATTGATTCTCAACTTCCTGCTTAAACTCTTTGAACTTTTCAAAGGTTTCTGACTTATGCTTGATTAAGTAAATATATCCATATCTACTGTAATCATCAGTAAAAGTCACATAATAGCGATTAGCATCCCTTGTAGCAACTCTGAAGGGCCCACACACATCCGTGTGTACAAGGTCCAACAAACCTTCACCCCTATCACAAGTACCTGTGAAGGGTGACTTTGTCATTTTTCCAAGTAAACAAGACTCGCAACTATCATCTGACTTGAGGTCAAATGATTCCAAGACTCCAGCCTTTTGGAGTTGGCCTATGCGCTTCTTGTTAACATGTCCAAGACGACAATGCCACAAGGATGCTTTATCCAAGCTATCTGAAGAATCAATATACAACACATTATTTCCTAGATTGTCTACAACATTCACAGCTTCATATACACCATCACAAGGTAATGCTTTAAAGTAAAGTACATCATTGTAATAAACATTAATAACACCATTTTTATTATCAAATGAAAATGAAAAACCTTGTTTGTACAAGCCATGAAAAGAAATAATATTTCTCGCCATTTCAGGCGAGTAACAACACTTATTCAAATCTAACATTAACCCATTATTAAGCAATAAAGAATAAACTCCTATCTTGGTAACAGGTGATGCTTTCCTGTTGCCCATGACTAAGTTTATCTTCCCGTGCTCCACTTGCTCACTTCTTCTTAGTGCCTGCAAATCAGTACAAATGTGAATACCACACCCTGTATCAAGCACCCAAGAATTAGCATTAGATGAGTTGTTAGACAATATTGTGTAAATACCTGCATGGGTGGGTTTAACCTTCCCATCCTTTAGATCTTGCAGATATTTGGGGCAGCTTCGCTTGAAGTGTCCCTTATCCTGGCAATAGAAGCACTGTGCTTCCTTTGGGTTTGAAGAAGGAGTAATGGGACCTTTCTTTGTCCCACTTGAAGAGGAACCATCAAGAGTCTTACCCTTGGTACCCTTCGAAGGGCTTTTCCTCTTCTTACCTTTTCCCTGCCCAATAGCCAGAACAGGGGCTGTTGAAGGAGTAGAAGTAGCAACCGCTTTACCCTTAAGGCCATTCTCAGCTGTCCTTAAGAGTCCTTGAAGTTTGCTAAGTGTGACTTCCTCCTTGTTCATATGATAAGTCATACGAAACTGATCATAACTTGGAGGTAAGGAATAGAGAATGATGTCAACCGCCATTTCCTCAGGAAAGTCTACATTTAGCTTCAGCAACCGGTCAACGAACCTTTGCATCTTCTGCAAGTGACCGGTGATGGGTTCACCATCCTTCATCCTTGCGGTTATCATGGAGGAGATGATTTCATACCTCTCCTGACGCGCGCTCTGATGGTACCTTTCCATCAGATCCAGGTGCATCTCATAGGGGTAGAAATCTTCATAGGATTTTTGAAGTTCAGGAGTCATGGTGGCCATCATGATGCATGCTACTTTAGTAGCATCCTTTTCATGTGCAACAAACTCCGCAAACTCTTCAGGAGTAGCAGTGGCTTCATTCACAACCTTAAGCTCCTTATCGAGGACATATTCTTTGTCCTCATAGCGGGTAATCATTCTGATGTTTCTGATCCACTCATTAAAATTGGATCCATCAAAGATGACCTTACCACACAAGTTCATAAGGGAAAAGGAGCCTGTTGGGTTTGAGCCAGAAGCATTGTTGGAAGACATCTGAAAGGAAAGAAAGACAAGTTTCATTAGATTAGGAATCCTTAATAATTCACCCAAATGAAATATTAAGGCTAGGATCCAACAAACTATTTATAGTTGGAAGAGGGATGCCGCAATCCATACTATAAAATATTTGAAGGTAGGTAAATGACAATTTACCAATTTCCACCATAAGAACGAAATATTTTATTATTAGGTTTTATTAGTTTTGAAACTCCTAGATCTTTTGAGATACATTGAACTTTTCAATGGCATGTTTGAATCTCGATTGTGCCCTCTCAAGTTTGTGACTGGGATGCCGAAGATCACAAACAAGGTGTGAATAACCATACAAATTGACTTGGTACCCTCAACAATATTACCTAATCGATGTGCCGGTTAACCACACACGCTCCACCGATCTATAATAAGGTCAAGTTACCCTTTGCCACTCTTACTAGTCCATGTTAGTGTGCCGGTTAACCACACACGCTCCACTAACGACTTGGTAAGGTACAAAGTGTAATTTTATGGGCTAGCACCAATTTCACATTTTCCTAAAGTAACTAAGATTGGGAATTTATAATGTATACTTACTTTATAATTCATTATACTTTTAACAAGTATTTAAAGTCGTATCCTACCCGTTCGGCTAACGACCCTCCACCGATCAAGGAAGCGGTGGGTGAGAGTGGACACCCATTAAGTCACCATTTTATAGGCAACAACCTTATACCCCCCTTATAGACCGGCTTCGTGAATGAGGCCTACTAACGGTAAGAATGACATATTCTTATACATATCTATATAATAAAATTATAATAATAGTATAAGTGTTGATTTTTAAACTTTTTAAAAATCTAAGGTTTAATTTGGAATTAAAGTATTAAAGTGTAAGACTTTTCAAATTCCAAAACTTGAGGGCAAGATTTGAAACTATTCCAAGTCTCTTCAATTTGTAACTTATGAGTTTTAATGGTTCATAAAATGAAGACTCTTCATTTTATGAAACTTCTTTAGTTCTTTAATCACAATTTAAAGAAGTGACTTTTGGTTATCCATAACTTGAGGACAAGTTATGGACACCATCATAGCCATTAAGATCATGAATTAAACACACATAGAGGTTACACATAATTCCTATGATCTTCTGAAAAACTCATAAGAACACAAATTCATGTCAAGCAATTTCAAGAAATCATATAAACATATACAATACTTGAAAATTGATAAAAGTCATGTAAAATGGGTTAACATAATCATTATCATTTTGAAAAACAGATTTTACAAGTCCAAAACAGATTGGGATAATGATCTTAATCCATTTCCAACAACAAAACTCGAAAAAACTGCCCAGCACGCTCCTACTCGTCGAGTGCATTATTCTACTCGGCGAGTAGAATGAATTTGTTCATGGACTCGGCGAGTCCTCCCCATGGACTCGGCGAGTCCAGTCGTCAGAATGCAAAATTTTCGATTTTTAAGCAGTTTTGCATCAAGTATACTGAAAACAAACCTGGCTCTGATACCACTGATGGGTTTTTTGAGCATTCTAACACTTCCTAAGTCTACATGCAACCCTAATAACCTTGAATCTATGTTTTCTCTATATACATGCAAATTTCTTTTCAAGGTTATTTCCTAACTAGCATGGCATGGAGATTACATAGAACATAAAACTAGTAGAAATACATACCTTGTTGTTGCTTGGATTCCTTCAAGACTTTGTGAGCCTAGCACCCCAATTGTTGTGCCTCAAATACTTCACACAACACCACAAGACTTGGAATAACTTGAGATAATACTTCTAGCACTCAAAATCGGTTATGCCCTCTCTAGTAACACTAGGTTCACTAGGTCACCATTTTGCTAGCCATAGGGTTCCTTTTATAGTGTTGTCACAATTAGGGTTTACACATGAATGCCCTTAATTGTCATGACTCTTGATTTCTCATGACCCATGGGTTTGTAACTCCCATGGACTATCCATGGAGCTCCATATGGTTATAACCAAACCCATAAACCATGGATCATTAATCCACCATAAAAGAATTGATGATTGTCATAATCAACCCTATATATTTAATTAGTCTCACTTTGATCACCAAATTAATACTAGATTAATACTTGATCAATACTAATTAAATAATACTATTATTAATATATTAGAACTTATAATATATTAATAATCATAAGTGCCTTATTCTCTCATTTAGTCTATCCAAGTATTGCAATGCCATGCAACCCAAATGGACCATGCCGGGTCGGGTCAAGTACATACCAAATAAAGTTATGGACTTAGACACTATATCCAACACCTCGGTCCCCTAACTTGACCCTAAGGTCCCTACCAGGTCCCACCTGTGCTACTATAATCTCACGGGCCTCGCCCACGGGTCTCACCCAAAACCATATTACTGAGCAACCCTGCTCTCACGTCTCACCTATACTGCTACTCACATACGGGCCTCGCCCACGGGTCTCACCCAACTATATCCTGGAGCGGCCTCTCCCAAGGTCTCACCTCTCTAGGGCTACGCATGATAACTCCATACTATTCTCAACAAACTACCCTTTCCTGATCTCTACCTTGATCACTAGGAGATACGGGCCTCCGCCCACATTCCGCTAACTATACTGCTAATGAATGCTACGACTTACTCGTAGTCTTACATCACTTCCCTCACTAACTCACTGCTGGGGAATGCTGCGACTATCCCGCAGTCCTACCATGCTCCCCATGCTGTCTCTGTCACTGACTACTAATCCGAAAGCATCCCATGCCGAACGTTCTCGCAATCTACATTCCGACTCACTCGAGTCCTACATGCGATTCCTCCAACCTGATTTTCCCAGACTAGTTACCAACCAGCTCGAAGACATGAACTCCATGTTGGGAAGTTTCTCAAACTCCCAGCCCTGTGCTCCTTGATCCATCAGTCGCCGTGCTACTTCCTTTCTTTTTCAGAGGTCGCGTACTCATTTTGGATCTGCGTGCTCCTGCCCTTGAATACTCGGAGGGATCTCCCCCACTTTGATTCTACTAATACCTCGCGGCTCAGTGCTTGAATAGAATTCCCAATCCTTCCGATCATCCAACAACCAATATGCTGCAAACCCAAGCTTACCACGGCCAGGGATCTAACCGATCTATCACTCAACAACACCTTCCTGAAACTAGCGAGACACCATCGAGTCCCACACAGGCATGCTACAGTTACTGCATCCTAAGTAACCTGCTCTAGAAAGGAACATCCTCTAACTATCATTCTAAAGTCCTTGGTATGCAGATGACATATATCTTACTCACAAGCAGGCCACACAATTCTGAAATACTAATACCAATAACGATGCCGAACCGTACAATATAATCATGAGTAAAAGTTAACGAGGAAATAAAAGATACGCACCTACAACGTCCGGTGCTGCTCGCGTCTCCATGGTAGTCATCTGGAAAGCCTTGCCTCCTACCGCAGGCGCCTCTGCGCGGCCCTGTCGGTCGTCTGTAATCCTCAGCGTCGCAGGGGCAGGTGCTATCACCCGTCCTGCTGAAAGCAAACTCGGATACTGGGCCTTCTTGTGGCCCCGCTGACTGCAGTGAAAACATATCAGGTCTGATCCCTGAGTGGTGGTCGCAGTACAATCTCTGCTAAAATGACCAATCCGGCCGCACTTGAAGCAACCAGAATCTCCACCACTACCACTCCTACATGCACCCTCGTGCGTCCGACCACACTTCCCGCATCGGCTGCGGTTCTGATAATCCCTCGATCTCGAATCCGACCCCTTGGGCCTTTTGCCCGATCCTATGGCTACCTGAACCTCATCCGACTTCCTCTTCCGGATCTGCTCCAAATCGATCTCCCTCTCTCTAGCCCGAGAAATCATGTCTTCCAGCGTCTTACAGCCGGACCTGCTCACAAACTCCCTGATGTCAGCCCTCAACATCTCGTGATATCGGGCCTTTTTCATCTCCTCATCCGCGACATACTGCGGAACAAGAAGAGCCCTCTCTCTGAACTTGGCGGTGATCTCCACCATAGTCTCAGTCGTCTGCTTCAAATCCTGAAACTCTCGTGATAGCTGCTGCACCTCGATCACTGGTGCAAACTCGGCCCTGAACCTGGTTGAGAAGTTAGTCCATGTCATCGCGTCCAACACGACATCATCTCCAATGGCATGTCCAACCTCCTCCAACCAATCTCGTGCTCTGTCCTTCAGAAGACAGGAGGTAAGTCGGACCTTATCCCCCTCGGGACATCGGCTCGTACGGAAAGCGTTGGCAACATCGGCCAACCACATGCTGCTAGCGATGGGGTCCCGAGCCCAATGGTAATCTGGTGCGCCACAAGCTCTAAACTCTCGAAATGTCAAAGTACGCACTCCCAGCATAACTACCATCTCGGCGCGGAAGGCTCCTATCCTCTCATCCAATATCTCCAGTATGCCCTCCTTGACCGTGCCAAAGATCACAGGAGTCTGATCTAGAATACTGCGCGTAACCTCGGCTGATACAAACTCCCTCATCCGCTCCTCGAGCTGCTCGGTCCCTGAACCCGAGCCTGATCCCTCTCCGGCGCCTAATCCGCCAACTGGTCTACCCCGTAGTGTCACCATTCTGCAACAAATCATAACTACCACCAGAATACACCTCACTACCGAGGGACCACACACGCACTACAAGCTCCCTGGTTTTATCTCGGCCCTTCTTGAATCGAGTACAGATCCTCTGCTTTCAGTAGTATGGGCCCCTACTACCTTCCACATCTATCCGTACTTTTCTCAAGAATTTCCTTGACTCCACCAAGTCCCTTACTACTACTATTGCTCCCAGCACTACTCTCATCCTAGGCTTGCCCTAGGGAAATCTCCAACCCACTCTCCGCCATCAGCTGCGTAAGAAGTCCCTGATTTCTTCCCCTAACTAGCTCGCAAATACTATTACATATCACCCAGACTAGATAATTCTTCGAATGAGAGATCCTACCCTACAACGGTTGGACTCAAACAAGAGCTGCGAAATAGGGCTAGACCTAACCTTCTGGAATTATTTAGTCCTTGCAATATGTAACTTAACATATTTGTTTACTAGCTAGTGAAAGACAACTAGAACTCCTAAAAGCACAAAGCAAGCAGCATTCGGACATCGAGTGCACATAATCAAGCATATACTACTCAGGCTATCCTCTGGTCTAATCTGTACTAGCATGCAGTTCTCATAAAGCTGAAACACATATAGCAGGCATATAAGGCATCCTCCTAGATCCTTAGCCCTAATTTAGCATGCTGTTCTACTAAAACTGATAATCACGACATAAACTTGTATGGGTAAATTGGGAGTACTTACTTGAGCTCGGCTGATTGCATGCACCACACCCTTTTCTCTTTTTCAAAACTCTTTTCTCTTTTTAAGTTTCTTTTTCAAAAATTCTTTTCGACAATGATTTCCTTTTGAAAACCTTATACCATTTCCTTAGTTTGAGTTCAGACACACCCGAAAGCGTGCCCGAATCCCTCAAACCAAGGCTCTGATACCAACTTGTAACATCCCAAAAATACGGTCCGAAAATTTCATTTTTAAGTCATAACTAAACCATAGTATTAAATCATTTCAAACATACTAAAAGAGTTATATAATAAATCAGAGTATCTTTTCAAAACACTTGTTCATTTCATCAGAGTAAAACATCCCAGGCTGGCTAATCAATGGTGTGTGCCATGCGATCACCCCGAGCTCTTCCCTCCGCTACCGGAAGTACCTGAAACCAAAACTGAAAACCATAAGCACGAAGCTTAGTGAGTTCCCCAACCTACCACATACCATACACATAATCACATACTGGGCCTCGCCCCTGCTGCATCGGGACTAGCCCGACATCGGGCCCCGCCCGGCATCAGGCCCCGCCTGGCATCGAGCCCCGCTCGGTATACAAATCTGTTTCTCTTAGGCCTCGCCTGTCTCTGGGCCTCACCCGCTAAACATATACAAACATGTAAGATAACGCATAACACATAACTAACATACACAACTGTATCCTGTCTGTGACATCCCTTAATTTCTCGGCCAGAAAAGACCGATTTATTTTATGATTTTTAAAATAAAATCAGAGAAATCCTTTTAAAAGACATTGCGGAATTTGTTCCCAAAACAAAACATGATAAAAGTTTATCAAAACCTTTCTTTAAGAAATGTATATTTTCATTTCATATCAAACCTCGGTATGTCATGTTCCGATACAGATCAAAAGCATAAACAAGACATTATAAGCCTTACAACAGTTATTTACAACTACTGGCCTATAATCCAAATATCACTCATCATCATCCGACTATGCTCGGGGTCCACTACCTGTAATATAAAAAGCTGAGTGGGTCAGGCTTGGGAGCCTGGTGAGCATATAGGGTTTTCAACGCACAATAAATAATAAACTTATTAAGTTCTCAATCAACAATAAATTTATTAATTTCATCAACCAAAAATAACCCTAATTACCCATTCCCATTATCCTCACTTTACGTCCCTAAACAACTATCACAAGGGATCTAGCCTAAGGATTTTCACTAGGGGTGACAACATTGCTTCGGGGGTTCCTCAGCAATTTATGTCAAATAAGGCAAACATCGGGGTGACAACACTGCTTTCCCTCAGCAATTTATGTCAAATAGGCACGATGTCACATTGTTGCCATGTGCTAAGTCCATAGCTCTTATTTATCGACAGTATTTCCCACGGGAATCCCCCCCGTAATACATGTCAATGGGTTTTCCATGTGCTAAGTCCATAGCTCTTATTTATCGACAGTATTTCCCACGGGAATCCCCCACGCAATACATGTCAATGGGTTTTTAGAGTACAGCTGATGAACATATAGTTCACACACCTACAAGTTGCAAGCCTGCTAGTGTTCCACAGACCGTCTAGAATAGTCCATGGTTGTCATCCATACTCTGCTGAATGACGGGGGCCAACGTTTGGGTAAGGGCTTTTCTCATATTTCACCACTCACCCTCAACTCATGATCTCATTTCACCACTCACTCTCAACTCATGATCTATATCACTGATCATCTCATCTATCCAACTCACCTTTCATCACACACCCACTATTTCATCTACCCATGTTTTACCCAACATTTTTGTAGATAAAATACATATACAATTTAAATTATTTAAAAACATGTATAAATCATTCCTTCAACATCCATCTCGAATAAACAAACAATATATATTCACACAACACGTATTTTATATAAAATACTTCATATCTATGTGTAAGGTGAAAGTAACTACACACTCACCTGATTTAACGATAATCGGGCAGCACTTCGTTTCCTAAAACGATCGTTTCTAATAAAACCAGGAGTTTTATTGAGAAACCGGGCTCTGCGAGGGTCGGGCTTCGATACCGAAAAAATAAATTTCCCGGGCTTCTCGGGAACTCCGGGACGTGTTCTGGGTGCTATAATCGATACCGGGGCTTCGGGGGATGTTAAAATGGTGAAAATATTGAAAAATGGGTGAAAAGGGGCAATTTCCCAAAATTTAACCGGGAAGGCTCGCATGCCTTCTATTTATAGGGTGAGATCCGAAGTCGGCTAAGGAAGACGAGTCAGTAGCGAGGACACGCGGCAGCAGCAGAGCGAAGGCGCGCAGGTGGCTCGCACGTGGGTTGCGCATGCGAGGGTCTCGCTGGAGGCTCCTGATTGGACTGAGGTCTAGTCCGAGACTTCGGACGTGGCACTCCCTACAAAGGTCGGACACGCGACAAAGGGGTACGAGGCAGCTTCTAATTGGCCGAGCCTTCGGTCCGAAGAGAATGCGACACGCGTCGACAGGTGGCCTCGGATGACTCAGCAGTTCGGACACGTGGCACGTTTTGGGCGAGGGTGACGTGGCCGAAGTCCACCTATGCGAAATTTCTCGATTTTTGTGCAAAAACTTCTAAAATCCATAACTTTCGCATACGAGCTCCGTTTTTGACGTTATTTATATGAACGCGTAGGTAAAATTATGCTCTACAACTTTTGTTTGGACTTCGTCGGCTAATTTTGACTTTAATTTTTATATTATTATTTTTAACAGAACGGGACAGGAAATCCGTTAAAAATTCATAACTTCTTCATCCGATGTCCGTTTTCGTCTGTCATTTTACCGTTGTGCTACTATTGACGAGACCTTCGATTCTCGTTTAGGTCGTGTCGGCTAAAAATCACTCGATCTAAAATTCGAGTTTTTAGCTGTCTACTGTTAAGCTGAAACTTCGAAAAATTATAACTTCCTCATACGAAGTCAGATTTGGGCGTTCTTTTTATACCTAATCTCGGTTTAACGAACACTACGACTTTCGTTTAGATCACTAAAGCTAAAAAGTAGTTTATCAAAAACTCACTTTTTACGACATTCGGCATCGTGCCGGTTTTGTCGCGAAACTTCGACAGGTCATAACTTCTTCGTTATAACTCGGATTTCGGCATTCTTTATATATGCGTAATCCTTGTCACGACCACTACAACTTTCTTAATAGATATCGGTTTTATCTAATATTTATTTTCGACGCTCATTTTATTCTTAATTAATTAAACCCTAATAATTAAGCATAAAACACATAATTTTCACATAATATTCACATAATTCCTTTTCATTTCTTCTAAATGAGTTACAAAGGTTAACCTAGACTATTATGTCAATATTAATGCCTAGCGTAGAAACACGGGCGTTACAATTCTCTCCCCCTTAGAATGATTCCGTCCCCGGAATCACACATCAGCAAACCAATACGGGTAGCGACTCATCATGTCACTCTCCCTTTCCCAGGTGAGATTTGGCCCATTCGTATGTTTCCAACGCAGAAGCACTAAATCGACCATTTTGCGTCACAACTTCTTAGTCTTACGGTCAACGATTGCCTCAGGTTCTTCAATCAACCTCTTGTTTTCATCCAACCTTAATTCAGAAATGGGAATTATGTCGGGCACATCTCCTGTGAACTTTCTCAAATAACACACATGAAAGGTATTATGAATACCCTCCAGTTCTTCCGGTAATTCTAGCTTGTAAGCTTGATTCCCGATCCTCTGAAGAACTTTAAATGGTTCAATAAACCTTGGACTCAACTTTCCCCTTCTACCAAATCTTATAAGTCCCTTCCACGGCGAGACTTTAAGTAAAACCGAATCTCCAACTTCGAATGATATCGGTTGTCTTTTCTTGTCAGCATAGCTCTTTTGACGATCTTGAGCTGCTAACATCCTTTCCCTAATCACTTTCAACTTTTCAGCAGTCTGATGGACTATTTCAGGTCCCACAAACTGCTTTTCCCCAGCTTCCAGCCAACATGACGACGTTCGACACTTTTCTCCATACAAAGCGTGATAAGGTGTCATCTAGATGTTTGAGTGGAAACTATCATTATAGGAAAATTCTACTAGAGGTAAGTGTTCACCCCCGTTACCTTGGAATTCCAGGGTACATGCTCTCGGCATATCCTCTAATGTTTGAATTGTTCATTCGCTCTGACCATCGGTTTGCGGATGGTAAGTTGTATTCAAACATAACTTGGTACCCAATTCCTCTTATAGACTCCTCCAAAACCTTGAGGTAAAACGGCTGTCACGATCTGATAGAATCGTTAACGGAACACCGTGAAGCCTCACACTTTCCTTCACGTAAGAATTCGCAAGTTTATCCATAGACCATTTCTCGTTGGCTGCTATGAAATGCGCACTCTTAGTGAAGCGATCAACGACCACCCAAATCACGTCGTGACCGTTCCTTGTTCTGGGCAGTTTAGTCACAAAATCCATGGTAATGTCTTCCCATTTACCCATGGGTACAGGCAAAGGTTCTAAACTCCCATACGGTTTCTGATGTTGTGCCTTAACCCTAGCACATGTTACACACTCGGCCACATACTTAGCAACATCGAGCTTCATCGTCGGCCACCAGTAATAGGGTTTTAGATCCCTATACATTATTGTACCGCCAGGATGAATCGAGTACATGGTCTTGTGAGCTTCTTCCATCAGAAGATCTCTTACTCCTCCCATCTTAGGTACCCAAATCCTACCTTTGAATACCTTCAGTCCTTGACCGTTTGTATCAAACACCAATGTTTTATCCAAACGTCCTTCCTTTCGGTCGTTTTTCTCTAAAGCTTCCTCTTGAGCTTTCTCTATACCTTCCACAATTGTCGAGACAACTTCAATTCTCAACGCTCTTGGCCTTTTCTTTTCAAGATTTACCTTCCGACTGAGAGCATCAGCAACAACATTTGCTTTACCAGGGTGGTAAAGTATCTCACAGTCGTAGTCATTGAGTAACTCTAGCCAGCGTCGTTACCTCATGTTCAATTCCTTCTGATTAAAGAGAAATTGAAGACTCTTATGATCAGTGAAAAGTTTGCATTTAATGCCATAAAGATAGTGCCTCCATATCTTTAAGGCGAATACTACCGCTGCCAACTCCAGATCATGAGTGGGTAGTTCTTTTCATGCTCTTTCAATTGCCTCGATGCATACGTTATCACTTTATCCCTTTGGGTCAGAAACCTAACCCAACTCCAAAGGCATTACTATAAACTGTGAAGTCATCAATTCCTTCAGGGAACGAAAGAATCGGTGCTTCACACAACTTCTTCTTTAACTTCTCAAAAGCTTCCTTATGCTTTTCATTCCAAGTATAAACAGCTCCTTTGTGGGTTAAAGCTGTTAATGGAGTAGCGATCGAAGAAAAGCCTTGGATAAACCTTCGGTAATATCCAGCTAATCCTAAAAAGCTTCAGATCTTCGTAGGACTTTCAATTGTAACCTTCAAGTTACAAAATAAATCCTTATTGAGGACTCCTTCTTCTTCTTAGAATAAGTACTTTCCTTCATTTATTGTAACAAACCGATGGGTCATGTTCTAATGATCTCTCATCGTATAATGCACTACTTAGACTCAGATCTCCCAGGGACAAATTTCGGAACAAACTATACCTTCCTTCATGTTCTAATGTGATACAATCACAGTTCAACATGTATCATTTCTAACTACCAACTTCTTTAACAATGAGTGCGATACTTCTATTGATTGCTTTGATCATCCTTTACTTCAATTTGGCTTAAGTCAACTGCTACATCGAACTTGGTTCTCTGAACCACGTAACAAACTCATCGTAGTCGGACTCAATTTGATATGACCACTAGGGTCGGAATAACAATTATCTTCTTAGTCATTACCGAAACGATGGTAACGACAGACTAGAATAAGACAGAATCAATTACTAGTTCCTTGCTAACCTTGTGACTTTCCCTGATCCAAGTGTGAGTCATGTGCTTCCAGTAGTATAGATCTCTACTACTATTCACACCTACTCATACTCGTCCCAAGTACTGTCTCGCAGTCCCTAAGTCCTAAAATCACAAAACAGTTTAACACATACGAATGTGTCCAATTAATCATAAAATTTTCCTAGACTCTACTAGGACTTCTTCCATGCGTATCTTCAATCATCAATTCTACTTCAACTTGGTTGGTGATGGAAATTCCAGACGATGGGACAACTTCAAGAATTACACCAATCATTCCATCATCCTGCCAATCGAAGGTGTACTTCAGACGTACCGTACCCCTCTAAACGTTCCGTTATTTTATCAGACATATTCTAAAGGCAAGATACCACTCTTACGATATCTTCTGATAGGTATCATTCACTATCATAAGCTTTTCATTTCCTCCATCTACTCAATTCTCTACGAGTCTTTACCATAACGTTTTGTACACCCAAACAGACGTTCGGTGTACTAGGCAAGAACTTAAGATAGGAAAGCTTTATTTACGATAGACGTATAAACCTCCTTGTCACTCTGAAACGTTTATATGCTAGTTCTAATATCGTAATCATACGCTTAGAATCCTAAACACATAAAGTTTCCAGATCCGGTCGACAACAGACCATAGATCCGAACAAATAATGACATATATGACAAACATATAGCATTTAGCACATAAAAGCATTTTAGGCATCTTTCCTAAAATAAACTAGTGCTCGTGTCTAAAATATGGTAGACACTCATCTCACAATCATCACTTAGCATTCTAAGTTTAATTCTAGAAATCCTACAATTTCTTAGTTCGCTTAAACTAATGCTCTGATACCAACTGTGACATCGCCTAATTTCTCGGCCAAAAAAGACTGATTTATTTTATGCTTTTTAAAATAAAATCAGAGAAATCCTTTTAAAAGACGTTGCGGAATTTGTTCCCAAAACAAAACATGATAAAAGTTTATCAAAACCTTTCTTTAAGAAATGTATATTTTCATTTCATATCAAACCTCGGGATGTCATGTTCCGATACAGATCAAAAGCATAAACAAGACATTATAAGCCTTACAACAGTTATTTACAACTACTGGCCTATAATCCAAATATCACTCATCATCATCCGACTATGCTCGGGGTCCACTACCTGTAATATAAAAAGCTGAGTGGGTCAGGCTTGGGAGCCTGGTGAGCATATAGGGTTTTCAACGCACAATAAATAATAAACTTATTAAGTTCTCAATCAACAATAAATTTATTAATTTCATCAACCAAAAATAACCCTAATTACCCATTCCCATTATCCTCACTTTACGTCCCTAAACAACTATCACAAGGGATCTAGCCTAAGGATTTTCACTAGGGGTGACAACATTGCTTCGGGGGTTCCTCAGCAATTTATGTCAAATAAGGCAAACATCGGGGTGACAACACTGCTTTCCCTCAGCAATTTATGTCAAATAGGCACGATGTCACATTGTTGCCATGTGCTAAGTCCATAGCTCTTATTTATCGACAGTATTTCCCACGGGAATCCCCCCCGTAATACATGTCAATGGGTTTTCCATGTGCTAAGTCCATAGCTCTTATTTATCGACAGTATTTCCCATGGGAATCCCCCACGCAATACATGTCAATGGGTTTTTAGAGTACATCTGATGAACATATAGTTCACACACCTACAAGTTGCAAGCCTGCTAGTGTTCCACAGACCGTCTAGAATAGTCCATGGTTGTCATCCATACTCTGCTGAATGACGGGGGCCAACATTTGGGTAAGGGCTTTTCTCATATTTCACCACTCACCCTCAACTCATGATCTCATTTCACCACTCACTCTCAACTCATGATCTATATCACTGATCATCTCATCTATCCAACTCACCTTTCATCACACACCCACTATTTCATCTACCCATGTTTATCCAACATTTTTGTAGATAAAATACATATACAGTTTAAATTATTTAAAAACATGTATAAATCATTCCTTCAACATCCATCTCGAATAAACAAACAATATATATTCACACAGCACGTATTTTATATAAAATACTTCATATCTATGTGTAAGGTGAAAGTAACTACACACTCACCTGATTTAACGATAATCGGGCAACACTTCGTTTCCTAAAACGATCGTTTCTAATAAAACCGAGAGTTTTATTGAGAAACCGGGCTCTGCGAGGGTCGGGCTTCGAAACCGAAAAAATAAATTTCCCGGGCTTCTCGGGCACTCCGGGACGTGTTCCGGGTGCTATAATCGATACCGGGGCTTCGGGGGATGTTAAAATGGTGAAAATATTGAAAATGGGTGAAAAGGGGCAATTTCCCAAAATTACCCGGGAAGGCTCGCATGCCTTCTATTTATAGGGTGAGATCCGAAGTCGGCTAAGGAAGACGAGTCAGCAGCGAGGACACGCGGCAGCAGCAGAGCGAAGGTGCGCAGGTGGCTCGCACGTGGGTTGCGCATGCGAGGGTCTCGCTGGAGGCTCCTGATTGGACCGAGGTCTAGTCCGAGACTTCGGACGTGGCACTCCCTGCGAAGGTCGGACACGCGACAAAGGGGTACGAGGCAACTTCTGATTGGCCGAGCCTTCGGTCCGAAGAGAATGCGACACGCGTCGACAGGTGGCCTCGGATGACTCAGCAGTTCGGACACGTGGCACGTTTTAGGCGAGGGTGACGTGGCCGAAGTCCACCTATGCGAAATTTCTCGATTTTTGTGCAAAAACTTCTAAAATCCATAACTTTCGCAAACGAGCTCCATTTTTTACGTTCTTTATATGCACGCGTAGGTAAAATTACGCTCTACAACTTTTGTTTGGACTTCGTCGGCTAATTTTGACTTTAATTTTTATATTATTATTTTTAACAGACCGGGACAGGAAATCCGTTAAAAATTCATAACTTCTTCATCCGACGTCCGTTTTCGTCTGTCTTTTTCCGTTGTGCTACTATTGACGAGACCTTCGATTCTCGTTTAGGCCGCGTCGGCTAAAAATCACTCAATCTAAAATTCGAGTTTTTAGCTGTCTACTGTTAAGCTGAAACTTCGAAAAATTATAACTTCCTCATACGAAGTCAGATTTGGGCGTTCTTTTTATACCTACTCTCGGTTTAACGAACACTATGACTTTCGTTTAGATCATTAAAGCTAAAAAGTAGTTTATCAAAAACTCACTTTTTACGACATTCGGTACCGTGCCGGTTTTGTCGCGAAACTTCGACAGGTCATAACTTCTTCGTTATAACTCGGATTTCGGCATTCTTTATATATCCGTAATCCTTGTCACGACCACTACAACTTTCTTAATAGATATCGGCTTTATCTAATATTTATTTTCGACGCTCATTTTATTCTTAATTAATTAAACCCTAATAATTAAGCATAAAACACATAATTTTCACATAATATTCACATAATTCCTTTTCATTTCTTCTAAATGAGTTACAAAGGTTAACCTAGACTATTATGTCAATATTAATGCCTAGCCTAGAAACACGGGCGTTACACTGTCCTAAAGGCCTCGCCTATCTTGGGCCCCGCCCCTGTCCTGCTACTGATGAGTCATGGAACCCCATCCACACTCCTACTGATAGTGAGATACGGGCCCAGCCCACACTCGCTCCTTCCCTAACTTGGGCCTTGCCCCTGCTCTGCTGCTAGTGAGATATGGAACACCATCCACACTCTGCTATAGGTGAGATACGGGACCTCGCCCACACTCACCTCCCTATCAGGCACATACATGTATCACACAGACAACAAGTATACTCTATCATGCAAACCATTCCTTGGGCACCCGCCCGCTATCGGACCTTAGTCCTGAATATCATACTAGCATACGGTGCCTAGGGCTAACCCCCGGGTCTTCCTACTCATAACTACATGGGCCGACATTGTGGCCGTAGACCCATCCACACAAAGGGAAACTCACCTGCACTGCTGAACTTGCTGATAACCCTCTACTGCTGACTGGAAATTCCCCGACTGCTGCTTCTTTGGCTCCCCGAACTACCAAGATCATAATATTACTTAGCTTAATATCATAGTCTTTTATCAGGGTAAGATTACTATTTTACCCCTACCCCAATATAGTCCATAACTAAGGCCCAAGCATAATATATAAAGGCCCAAACCCTAGGTAGGCTTCCCAAGCCCACTAATGGCCCATTAATGGCCCAATTTGCTACATTGGGCCCAATCTCTTTATTGGGCCTTACCCTAAGCCCAACACCCATACTTGGCCCATACTCCCTGACTCCTGATGGCCCACTAAGGCCCAAAGACCCAAAGTCCAAAGCACAGCCCACACCGAGGCCCAAATACTCAAGGCCCAAACTGGCAGCGTTACGCGGGGCGTAATTCAATGTACGCTGGGCGTACAGGCTCGATGACGTGTACGCTGGGCGTACCTGCACATACGCTCGGCGTAATGCTCTGTTAAGTCCTTTCTTTATTAAAAGCCGAATACCTTGATTCAGAAGCTACCAACTCAGATCCAAGTCTTATTTCACGTCTTAAACCATAAAGTTGCTTACTTTATGGCTTCCTTGACTCACATAAGCCCCAACTCCAGAAACCATAATCTATTTCCATGGATGAAGGTCTTAACCCATGCATGAACTCATATAAGTCCTAAAGGTTGGAACTTTACTGCTTATGGGACACATATGACTCTAGGGGAGGCAACCCTAGTCTTAGAAACATGCTTAAGTCTCAAAGACCCATTCTTGGGACCAAAAAGTCCATAAACTTGTACTAAGAGAGATCTAAGAGAATAATCATCAAGCTCAAAACTTTTTACCTTGTAGAGGTCCGAAATGAAGCACTTATCCCAGATCTATAAGCTCTAGCTTCCAAGGTTCCTCCTTGCCAATCTTCTTCTTTTCTCTTCCAAGCTTTAAACCACCAAAATAAGCTTTTCAAGGTCAAGATCTCACAAAATGAAGGTTGGGACGTTCTAGGGTTTTTTTTGAGGTTGGGGAGGCTGATATGGGGGCTAGGGTTGAAGCCATTATGTTCTTTATATAGTGGCACTCCCAAAAATAGGGTTTAGAGGCTGTTAGCGTACGCCTTAAAAACCCGCGATCTTTTGCCCCGCTACGCTGGGCGTACACCAGCCTTACGCTGGGCGTACCCAGCTAAACACGCGTGCACTTTGTGCATTCTAGGGACTGCCTTGTCAACTTTTCCATTAAGGGCCATAAATGTCAATATCTTCAAAGTGTCATAACTCCTTCATTCTAGATCCGTTTCCGATGAACTTTAAATCCACAGAAAGGTGGAGAGGAGCTCTACGCGTATAACAACACTCCCCGACCCAAAACCTTCTCGAATA
Source organism: Lactuca virosa (assembly GCF_052849685.1). Taxonomy (NCBI): domain Eukaryota; kingdom Viridiplantae; phylum Streptophyta; class Magnoliopsida; order Asterales; family Asteraceae; genus Lactuca; species Lactuca virosa. Next base: position 28,153,655 of record NC_136430.1, on the reverse strand, counting down.
ATACCTCTAGGACTCTTAAAAGACTAGAACGCCCCTAGCCTTGGCCTCTGAAATTCTATAATTGAGTAATTTAGAACAGGGCGTTACAGCGGCTCATGTGGGTTCCTGCAGGGGCAATTTCGGGATTTCATTTGGAGCTCTATATTGGGAAGGTTGGTGTGCCTCTTCAGCCTTATCTTTTACATCCGATTTGGAGGCATTCTCTCATGAGTTTTGGAGCACTTTGAAGACCAAAAACCTTGAAGAACTTCATCTTTTCATCTCTTGATTCTTGTCAAATGTTTGGTACAATCTTATCTAACTTTGTTTTCTTGAGTTTAGCCATGCTTGGCTAAACAAATATTGGTTGACTTTTGTTGAATCCTTTAAACTTTTGTTGAATATTGAAGAATCCATGAATTTGTGTTTGAATCTTTATGAAAATGCTTTGTGTTTTAACATCTTATCATTGCTTGTATATTTTTATTCATGAGTTTAAATGTGTTTGTGGTGATTAGTTGGCTAATTTCTTGATTAAGTAAAGGATCTTCAAATTAGCAAGAAACAAGTGATTCTTGTGTTAGTTTTACTTCACACAATCATAAAAACATTTTCTCCAACATGGTAGTGGAAGCTTTCGACTCCTCTTGGATTTGGTGACTTGTTGGTTCTTAATGCTAGTTGACTTTCACTAATTACATGCTTATTGGAGTTAGTGACTTTGACTAAGGAAATTGTTATGAGCTTCTCTAACCATTTCAACAACTAAGAAAAGTCTTGCTAATCTCAAGCTCCTTGGATTACTATAGCTAAAGTAAGGGTTTAAATCAAGTATTGCACCATTGGATTCTAATGATATGTTCATCAAAAGTCAAAGTGAGGAAACCTTAAGTCAACCATCTTTCTCTTTTTGATTTCACATCAAATTCTTATTTTTGCGAAATTGTTCATTTAAGTTCTAGTTTAATCCTAGTTTTAATTTAAGTATTTCAAAAAGGTCAAAACCCCCATTTTTATTTTATTGTCATTTTACAAGCACTTTTGCAAAGAGATTTTCCATAGAGTTATAAATTGAACCTATCTCCGTGGATCGACCCCTTTACCACTATACACTATTTTAGTGTAAAAGATTTAGGGTTATTTATTTTTGTTGGCCTCGACAACCACCAAATTTTGGTGCCGTTGCCGGGGATTGGTTTATTTTTAATCAATTTGTTTCTCTATGCCCAGATCTCAACGTACAGGTGCTTTGATTTATAATCCGAAAATTGAAAAAGAAGCAAGACATTTGGTGAAGGAAAAGAGAATAGAACGTTGTCAAACTTCAAATCCTCACGGGGATCCGGAGGTTTAAACCGCTTCATCAAGTGACACGGAACCCGATTCTAGTCCCGACCCTCGCCAAGAAATTCCCGAAACACCACCTCTACAACAAAATCCACCCATTATTGAACCAATCGCAATGGCGGACGGAGGAGAAGCTCCCGAAAGAACTTTGAGGCAAATGATGGAAACCGATGTTACACAAACTCCAACCGGTATCAATTACCCGGTTTTGGAAGGAGGTTCGGAATTGAAGTCAAGTCTAGTCCATCACCTTCCAACTTTTCATGGATTAGAGAATGAAGACCCGCATAAACACTTGAAGATGTTCCACATTATTTGCACTAGTATGAAGCCACAAGGGTCAACCGATGACCAAATCAAGCTAAGGGCATTCCCCTTTTCATTGGCCGATAGAGCAAAGGATTGGTTATTCTATCTTCCCCTGGGGTCAATCAACTCATGGACCGATATGGCAAGAGCTTTTCTTGACAAGTTCTATCCCGCTTCAAGTGTCTCAAGTCTTAGAAATGAGATTTGTGGAATCTACCAAGGTCAAAACGAGACTTTTCATGATTATTGGGAGAGGTTCAACAACTTGTGCTATAGTTGCCCACAACACCAAATTCCGGAATAACTCCTCATTCAACACTTCTATGAGGGATTGTTGCCAATGGAAAGAAGACTAGTTGATGCCTCAAGCGGTGGTGATGTCTTTAGTAAAACTCCACAACAAACAAGACAACTCTTCAACACCATAGCCGCAAACTCCCAACATTTTGGCCCGCGCCAAGATATGAAGAAAGAGACATAACACATAGTCAATGAAGTGGGAACATCAAACCTAGAGTCTCAAATCAAAGATCTAACCTCCGTTGTCCAAAAGCTAGCCATGGGACAAACTCCACAAGTGATGGTTTGTGGAATATGTGCAACAATGGGACATCCTACGGATATGTGTCCTATTCTTCAAGAAGATGCGGAACATGTAAATGCCACGGGAGAGTTCCAAAATTACCACAACAAGCCATCCGGTTACCAAAATGCTTACAATTCAAGTTGGAAGCCAAATCCCAACATGAGCTACAACCCAAGACCATTACCTCAAAATGCATTGGTTAGACCTTCCTATCCACCACCACAACCTCATTACCAACATCCACAACCACACTATCAAACTAAACCGCATCCTCCACATCATCATTAACAACCTCCTAAATCCCAACCAAGTAGCTCCAGAATGTCTCTTGAAGACATTGTCAAATCCTTAGCCACTAGTACCCAACAATTCCAAAAAGAGACAAGAACTAGTATCTCCAACCTTGAAGCACAAATGGGAGATATAGTTACATCTATAAGCAAGTTGGATTCCCGTGGCAAACTCCCTTCTCAAACCGAAAAGAACCTAAATGTTAATGTGGTGACCTTGAGAAGTGGTAAACAAACCGGAGAAAGTAGTTCGAAGAAGAAGTCAATGGAAGAGGAGGAAGAAATAGAGGTCACTCCCATTGAGGATCCCATTGTTAAGAGCGCTACACAAGCCGGAGTCCCAACGAAGACTACCCCTCTAGCGACACCAATAGCCACTCAACCGCCATTCCCCTCCCGACTTGCAACTTCGAAAAAGAACATGGAGGAGAAAGAGATTTTGGACACCTTTCGAAAGGTGGAAGTAAACATCCCTCTACTTGATGCAATCAAGCAAATCCCTAGGTATGCAAAGTTTTTGAAAGAACTTTGTACCAACAAGAGGAAGTTGAAGGGAAATGAAAAAATTTCCATGAATGAAAACGCATCCGCGGTTTTACAAAGGAAACTTCCACCCAAATGCAAAGATCCGGGAATGTTTACGGTTCCCTGCAAGATTGGGGATGTAACTTTTAGTAGTGTCATGCTTGATCTTGGTTCTTATATTAATGTCATGCCCTATTCGGTGTATGGATCTTTGAATGTTGGGCCCTTAAGTGAAACCGGTGTCATAATCTCTCTTGCGGATAAATCAAGTGTCTTTCCTAGAGGTGTTTTGGAAGATGTATTAGTGCAAGTGAATCAATTGGTTTTTCCGGCAGATTTCTATGTGATTGATCTAGATGATCAAGTGTCCTCCAAATCGGCTCTAATCTTACTTGGGAGACCATTTTTGAAGACGGCTAGGACGAAGATCGATGTGTATGCGGGAAGTTTGACAATGGAGTTTGATGGTGAAACAATAAGCTTTAATATTTATGATGCCATGTGATATCCTAGTGATGTTTCATCTTTGTACTTTGTCGATGTTGTTGAGCCAATAGCCCAAGAATGGTTCGAGTTGTCCAATGGTGATGTGTTGGAAATGATCTTAAGCAAGGGGTTTGATTGTGGGAAGCTAGCCGAGCAATTAAAGCTTTATTCTTTGGATTCGAAGATTGAGAGGTTGGTCAATACTTTAGAGATGAAGAAATCCACAAGATTAGATGTCAAGCAAATTGAGTTGCCTCCAACCCATACAAAGTTTCCACCATCCCTTATTCAACCACCGGATTTGGAATTGAATGTCCTACCTCAACACTTGAAGTATGCTTACTTGGGCAAGAATGAGACTCTTCCGGTTATCATTTCGACTCATCTAACCGAATTTGAAGAAGAGCAACTCCTCAAGGTGTTGAAGGAACACAAGGAAGCCATGGGTTGGATAATCGCGGATATCAAGGGATTGAGCCCCTCCACTTGTATGCACAAGATCTTGATGGAGGATGAATGCAAGCCAAGCCGGGACACAGAAAGAAGGTTGAAACCGCCTATGATGGAAGTTGTGAAGAAAGAGATATTGAAGCTTCTTGATGTGGGGATGATCTATCCAATCTCGGATAGTAAGTGGGTGAGCCCGGTGCAAGTCGTTCCAAAGAAGACGGGAATCACGGTAGTCGAGAACAACAAAGGTATGATGGTCCCCACCCGCGTGCAAAACGGGTGGAGAGTATGTATTGACTACCGCAAACTCAATGCAAGCACAAGAAAAGATCATTTTCCATTACCTTTCATCGACCAAATGTTAGAAAGGTTGGTCGGGAAATCTCACTATTGTTGTCTCGACGGGTACTCCGGTTTTCACCAAATACCGGTGGCGCCGGAAGACCAAGAAAAGACAACATTTACATGTCCATTTGGAACTTTCGCATACCGGAGAATGCCATTTGGATTATGTAATGCTCCGGCCACTTTCCAACGTTGTATGGTTAGTATCTTTTCGGAATATGTTGAAAATATAATTGAAGTTTTCATGGACGATTTTACGGTATATGGCAACTCCTTTCAAGAGTGTTTGACCAATCTCACCAAAATTTTGAAAAGATGCATTGAAACAAATTTGGTTTTAAACTTTGAAAAATGCCATTTTATGGTGAGTCAAAGTCTTATTTTGGGTCACATTGTGTCAAAGAAAGGAATTGAGGTAGATAAGGCCAAGATTGATGTTATTCAAAGCTTACCTTACCCGACTTGTGTTCGGGAAGTTCGTTCCTTTTTGGGCCATGCAGGTTTCTACCGACGATTCATCAAGGACTTTTCAAAGATAACAAGACCAATGTGCCAACTATTGAAAAAGGAGGTCGATTTCGAGTTCAATGAGGCGTGCAAAGAAGCTTTCGACAAGCTCAAGGAATTGCTTACATCTGCCCCCATCATACAAGCACCAAATTGGGATCTCCATTTCGAGATCATGTGTGATGCAAGCAATTATGCTATTGGCGCCATTTTGGGTCAAAAGAATGGAAGAGCCTCCCATGTGATCTATTATGCATCAAGGACACTAGACAATGCTCAAAGCAACTACACTACCACAGAGAAGGAGTTGTTGGCCATTGTGTTCTCTTTGGAGAAGTTTAGGCAATACCTACTTGGTACCAAAGTCATATTGTATTCGGATCATGCGGCTCTCAAGTACTTGATGACAAAGAAAGATGCAAAGCCAAGACTCATCCGGTGGATCTTATTGTTACAAGACTTTGACTTGGAGATTCGGGACAAGAGTGGATGCGAGAACCTTGTTGCCGACCACCTAAGCCGGATCACTTCAAATGAAACTCCCATCCCGTTGCGGGACGAGTTTCCGGATGAGCATCTCTTTTCCCTTATTCAATCTACTCTTTGGTATGCCGATATCACTAACTTTTTGGTCACAAAAAGGTATCCCGACACATTCTCACATGCTCAAAAAGACAAGCTCAAAAGTGATGCAAAATACTATGTGTGGGATGAACCTTATTTGTGGAAAGATTGTCCCGATCAAATCATTAGGCGATGTGTGCCCCAACAAGAACATCAATCTATTTTACAATTTTGTCATGAATTTGCTTGTGGGGGACACTTCGGACCTAACCGAACCTTGAGAAAGGTTCTTGAGTGTGCACTATTTTGGCCAACCATGTCACGCGATTGTTATCTGTTTTGTAAAAGCTGTGAACGGTGCCAAAGGACGGGAAACATTTCACAAAAAAATCAAATGCCACAAAATCCAATCCTTGTTTGTGAAATTTTTGACGTATGGGGATTGATTTCATGGGCCCATTTCCCGTTTCGTTTGGCAACGTTTACATCTTGCTCGCGGTTGACTATGTTTCTAAGTAGGTTGAGGCCAAAGCCACAGGATCAGATGATGCCAAAACAATTATCGACTTTTTAAAATCTAATGTCTTTGTGAGGTGTAACATCCGGATTCCCAGTTATATCATTTTAAGTATTTATTTTTGAGAATCATTGACCTACTCGACGAGTTGGCGCTATAACTCGCCGAGTAGAGTCGGGATGGCCACGTGGGTTTAACGATCTACTCGACGAGTCCGAATGTAGACTCGCCGAGTAGGCGCTGTGAGTTGAAACCCTAAATCCCCGAGTTTGGGGCCTATATAAGGATAAGTATAGCCTCATTTTCGGCTCTCCATCTGTCTCCTTTCACTGAGAGAAACCCTAATCGCCCCTTGAGCTATAGAGAGAGTTTTGAGCCATTATTTGAGATCTTTGGTGCATTTTGGTAGAGAGAAAGAGGATTCCCAAGCAAGGATTGTGAAGAAGTTGCTAGATCTGCTGCTTAGTCATCCAGGAGCTTCTATTCAAGGTATAAAGTTTGTACCTTTCTCTCTTGTATGGATAGATCTCATGGTTTTATAGTTAGGGCTCCATTTCCATCTTATTTTTGGGGACCTTGAAGGTTTTGAGCACCTTCATTGAAATAGACATCAGATCTGGACCTAGTGAGGTCCCTATAGTCGAAAGTCCCCTGCTTTATTCAACCATGATAGCCCTTTGAATGAGAGACTTCTTCTCAAGCTTGTTCTTGGCATTTTTAGCCTTTAGTGTTATGCATGAACGTAAAGCTCGAGGCTTTACATGATATTCAGGCCTTGAGAGCTTAGATCTAGGGTGTGAGAGAGTTTTCTGCCTGGAAATCACCTGAATACAAGTTGAGATCGAACGGAATCGCCGAGTTGATGAGCCGACTCGACGAGCCGGTTAGGGTTTTGTCCCGATGAACTGAGTCAGATGGTGAACTATCGAGTTAGGGGTTAGCTCGTCGAGTTGGAGCTTGCCGGGGTTTCCATGAATCGACTGGACTCGACGAGTCTCCCGAGTGCACTCGGCGAGTCTGGTCAAAGTTGGACCGTTGACTGGAGTTGACTTCTATTGACTTTAGAGCTTGGTAAAAATGAGTGAAAGAGGTCAGGGAAGGGTAGAATGGTCTTCTACCCACTTTTCAGAGATAAGAGTAGAATATTAATTAGAAATATTAATTGTGATAGGCGGAGGCTAGACCGAGGATTTCGGGCACGAGACTTTTACTAGCTATCTTACGAGGTGAGTCTTCTCACTATACTTTTCCTAGAGTGGTAATTATGTGTGACCAGAGGGTCTTATGTGCTTGCTTGAGTTATGCATGATTGTGTGATATGTATTGTATGCTATATTGTTTGTTGCTTAGACCGTACCGAAGGTTCCAACGAACTATGAGGCCAGAGGGTTCTCAATCAGACCGGACCGGAGGGTCCAATGAGCTAGACCGGACCAGAGGGTCCAACGAGCTACGGGACTGGAGGGTCCCGCTGAGACACATAGACCGAAGGGTCTTACTGAGTATAGCCTCGAGTGGTGAATTGTTGTATGTGGTATTTTGGGGAACTCACTAAGCATTCGTGCTTACCGTGTTATGTGTTATGTGTTTCAGGTACTTCCGAGGATCGCGGGAAGGCACCGACGTGATTGTACACACACTCTTGATATGGAACTATGATTGTGGATCCTGGATTGAATAATTGTATTGAAAACTTGTTGTTTGTTTTTGAGAATTTATGATGAGACATATGTTTATGAGTTTAAAATTGAAAATTTTGTTTTGCAAAATCGTGTCGTTACATGAGGTTTGGTGTGCCTAGGGTGTTGATCAGTGTTCGAGGGACGCATTTCTACAACAAGATGATGGAGGCTTTATTGAAGAAGTACAATGTGACCCATCGTGTCTTAACCGCCTACCACCCTCAAACGAATGGTCAAACGGAAGTTTCAAATCGTGAAGTGAAGAGTATTCTAGAGAAAACAGTGAATCCGATAAGGAAGGATTGGAGTTTGAGGCTTGATGATGCCTTATGGGCCTATCAGACCGCTTATAAGACCCTGATAGGAATGTCGCCCTTTAGGTTGGTTTTTGGAAAGCCATGTCATCTACCCGTCGAGTTAGAGCACCGTGCATTTCGGGCGGTCAAGCAGTGCAATTACGATATTGATGAGGCGGGAAGACATAGGAAGCTTCAACTCCGAGAGCTAGAAGAATTGAGAAATGACTCTTATGAAAACTCAAGGATTTATAAGGAGAAAACGAAGCTCTTCCACGACAAGTCCATCACCCGGAAGCATTTTGAACCGGGGCATAGGGTCTTACTTTACCATTCACGGTTGAAGTTATTTCCGGGCAAGCTAAGGTCAAGATGGGTTGGACCTTTTGTTGTGATAAAGACCTTTGACCATGGGGCGGTGGAAGTTCAAAGTGAAAAGACGGGACAAATTTTCAAAGTCAATGGGCACCGTTTGAAGCCATTCTATGAAGGTTTCAACGCTAATGCTCTTGAAATCATCCATTTGGATGTCCCGATGTGTTGAAGCAAGCAAGGAAGACATCTCGCCAAAGACGTTAAAGAAGGGTATTTTTGGAAAGCTATGCTTTCATCCTTTTCCAAATCCAAATAAATCATTTTAATAAGCATTTTCGGGATTTTGAAAATAAAATTTTGAAAGGTTTCACCCTTCATTCCCCGTTTTATTCCAATTTTGTCGAAAATTTTGGAACCGGGCCTTACGGGGATCTTTTTGAGCTAAAAATCAAGTTTTTAGAAAAATCAAAATTTTGACCCACAGTGAAAGAACCCCTTTCTATACTTTCATATTTCTGAAAGACCCAAACTTTCATACCTGACAATATAGTTACTCCAAAACATGCAACATGCATATTTATAAAATAGTATTTTACATTGAATAAGTGATTACAAAGGATTGGATACAAACCGACTATGTTTTAAGATTTTACATAACTACCCAGGATATTGTAAATCTATACAAACCTAAACCAAAAATACAAAAATAATATTACAACTATTCTAAGTCTTCCAGCTATACTGGGTGCTTATTGCCTGCATTATGTTAAAACATTGGGAGGGGTAAGCGATAACGCTTAGTGAGTTCAATAATAGATACAATATAACGTTATGCCATACATATATACCAATATGGCAGAAGCAAATAGGAGCAAGGAACAACAAAGGCATAATGTGATAAGCTTTCCCTAACAATTATTGATTTGATTCAAAGATATACAATCATTGAGACATAACAATTTCCATACTTGATATACATCAATAACGCTTTGGCCCAAATGGCACAGAAGACATACAACTTCGGATTAACATTTTGGTAGATTTCAAGTTTTCACGCCCTGTCTAACCATCTGCCAATGCCATAGAATAGAGTCATTCACTTACTGGGGGACATGCTCTACATGGCCAGAGGCTACATACCAGTACCACTGTGAATCTGAGTTCTTAAACTGATCACATGGTCAAAGGTATAGCTTTGCTATCATAAATAGCAGAAATAAAAATAACACGGGAAAATACTCAGGAATATCATTCTACCGAAGCCAAAGTGATGCCTATGTCATACACTTCATGGTCAACGGTTCATACCAATACCTAAGTGATGCCTATGTCATACACTTCAAGTCAGAGGTACAGCCTTGCTATAAAAATAGTGGATACAACAACTCGAGATGATAACATGGAAAAGCACATAGCACATATAACACATAACATACAATTGTTTCTACATATTAAACTCACCGTGAATTAACCGGTGGTCAAAATAATAATTTGGGCAGTACTTTGGCTCTAAATATGACTTTCGTTTAGACTTCGTCGGAAAATTTTGACCTTATTTTTATATTATTATTTTTAACAGACCGGGACTGGTAAATCCGTTAAAAATTCATAACTTCTTCATCCGACGTCCGTTTTCGTCAGATTTTTTACCGTTGTATTGCTAATGACGAGACCTTCGATTCTCGTTTAGGTTGTGTCGGCTAAAAATCACTCGATCTAAAATTCGAGTTTTTAGCTGTCTACTGCTAAGCTAAAACTTAGAAAAATCATAACTTCCTCATACGAAGTCAGATTTTGGCGTTCTTTTTATCGAACTTCTCGGTTTAACGAATACTACGACTTTCATTTAGATATCTAAGGCTAAAAAGTAGTTTATCAAAAACTCACTTTTTACGTCATTCGACACCGTGCCGGTTTTATCCCGGATCTTCGATTGGTCATAACTTCTTCGTTATAACTCGGATTTCGACGAGGTTTTCGCCTACATGTTTCTAACGAGATTATCTACAACTTTCAATAATAAAATTGTACTTATTTCAAATTTTATATTTTTGCTAAATTTCACTATTTGGCTTTTAATTGGAATCTCATAAGACTTCCAACATTTAATGAGTGATTCTAAACATAGTTTATTTCATTTCTAGTAAAAACTATCTGTTAGAACTCAACACTCAATTTCACATAATATTTCATAATATTATTAACTTTTCAAATTACATAACACGATTTCAAAACGTGTATGTTACAATTACCTCCTCCTTTTGAGGATTTCGTCCCCGAAATCACAACGATTTGGACAAATGAGGATATTTCGCTCTTATCTCATTCTTATTTTCCCTAAGTATAAATTTATTATCCCGTTTCACCTTGGATAATGGAACCGTTTCATCATACATGCTCAAGCATTTACGTAGATATCTTACATGAAATACATCATGAATACCTGCCAAATCTTCAGGCAATTTCCAAGCGATATGCTTGTTGACTAATTCTCTATATAATTTTGAAAAGTCCAACAAATCTAGGACTCAATCTCCTTTTCTTCTCAAATTTCATAATACCTTTCCACGGGGTTACCTTCAGTATACCCCACTTGGAATTCTATGGATCGTCTCCTCCATTTCTACACAGGTCTTTTCTCGATCCTGGGCTACTTTCATTCTTTCTCGTATAATTTGAATCTTATCAGTGGTGTCTTGAATCATTTCAGGACCACCAAGGATTTTCTGTCCTACATTATGCCAACATAATGGTGTTCACATTTACTACCGAACTCTAAGACACATGCACGAAGCATATCTTCTACTGTTTGGATTGTTCTCTCCGTCTAACCATCGGTCTGGGGATGATAAGCTGTGTTGGGAGCAACTCGAGATCCCAATTCACTTTTCATACTCGCCCAAAAGTGAGAAGTGAAGCGAGTATCACGATCGGAAATAATCTTTAGTGGCACACCATGTCTCGCCATAATTTCGTCTAAGTAAACTTGTGCATATTTCTTCATTAGAACTGTTATACGTATGGCGAGAAAATATGCACTCTTAATCAGTCGGTCGATAATTATCCAAAGGTTATCATTCACAGTTTTCTTCTCCTCTTTCGAGGTATTAACTGTATAAGCCGGATAAGTAGAATATCCCTTCGATATAAATTTACGAGTTTTTAAGAAAGAAATTTATTATTTTCACCGTAGACATAAATAGAATCCCTCCTTTAGATAGGGATGCATATCATCTCTTCGTAGCACAAGAGATCTGCGTAGTTCTTTGACAATCGATTCATGTCGAGAATAATATCAAAGTTGAGAAAGAAGATAGGAATTAGGTTAGCAGGAAGATTATAACTTTCAATTCCTATGACACTATCTCTATAGACTTTATCAGCAAGTAATGATATATTTCCTATGTTATTTATATGAAATGATTGGACAATTGCGTAACAAGCAATTTGAAAAGAATGTGCGAAGTTATAAGGCACGAAAGAATCTGAGGCATCACAATCAAATAAGATGTGAGCAGATCTAAAGTTTACGAGAAAATTACTAGTCACAACATTCGAGTCCTAACTTACTTCCTCTGTGGTAATCTAAAATGTACGATTTTTAACTTTTGGTTTGCCAAACTATTGTCAAACTCTTCAAACTTATTAATTACTAGCGGTGCTCCATCCTGCACCCGCTCATCATTCTCTATTGGGCCTTCGATCCTAATCCTTGAGTTAAAACTCAATTCTCATTGCAGACTCCTGCTTCTTCTTGGTTTATAGACTAAACCCAAGATAAGGTCTTTACTTTTGCTATAACAGCAACTCGAATGGTTTTATTCTAATGACATTTGTATTTATAACACACAAGATACATAACGAACCAAACTCTTGTATTAGAATTAGATCGAATAAATCAAGCTGATGTAATAAAGAAAATGAAAAGAGTTTGATCAACACGTGGATGCTTTGGAAAAAAAAAGAATAGCACCACGTATCTCTAATTCGTGCTTTCGTACATATACATCTTTTAGCTTTTGGCACCTCCTCCTTTTTAGTTGGAGTACTCTTTGATTGTTGAATGGAAACTTAACTCCCCGCCATTTAACTAGTAAGAGTAGGGTGGAAACATTTCTTGTGGCTAGTAACACCACATAGCAAGTCACATCTCTGGCTAATGATCGCTCAATTCTTTAATGAAGATTGTTATATTTCTATCGACTACCTCGACCATTTACTTCTTCAATATTCCTACTGAAGTTTTGTCACTATATAAGACATGGTTCTCTAAACCAATCAACTCCTTTCGTGGATTTATACTAATCGGACTCGATTCTTTATGACATTAAGATTTGAACGATAATTATCTTCTTAGTCATTACTGAAACGAAGGTAACGACACACATGAATAAAACGGAATCATTTACTAGCTTCTTGGTAACCTTGTGACTTTGCCTGATCCAAGTGTGAGTCCTGTGCTTCCAGTAGTATAGGCCTCTACTACTATTCACACCTACTCATACTCGTCCCAAGTATTGTCTCGCAGTTCCCAAGTCACCATTCAAAACTTTTCACAAAGCAAATTTTCACACCTAAGTGCGTTCAAACAAGTACATACAACAATTTCTCCTAGACTCAACTAGGGTTTTCGCGTTTCTATCAAACATATATTGGATTACCTATACTCGCCCTCTAGGATTCTTCTCATGCATATACTCGATCTAGAATATTCTAATATTTTTCCATAGGTCGATAGAAATTTTACTTCCATTTCTTCTTATAAATTCTTTCTCGGGTAGTGTCTACTCTGCAAGACATACTACACCTAAAATTTCCTCTAGCAGTGTAATGACAAATAGTTTCCAACTACTTACATCATCTTCTAACTCATGTAAACCATCATGCATATTTGTTGGTTTCATTATCCTTTCATGACATCGTCATTCCTGTATCTGAGTAAGTCTTCTTCTCATGGTTGTATCTTTTAAGTCTACTTCATAGGAGTCTATCCTAAGAAGTCTGCATTATAGCTGCATCTCAGCAAGCTCTATTAGCTTCAACTTGGTTCTCTGTCATTCTTAACTACAACATTTCTTCTCATACAATAATATGAGTGTATAACTTCTTCAACTAAGTACTCTACCTTACTCTAACAAGTAAGCCACTCAGCCTTTTCACAACCGAATAACCTATTTCACTATCCCAATCTTGTATGTTAAAGTCGGCTTAACACACAATGGAACTTCCATAGATGTGATAGAAGTCAATCATCACTCAGTATTTATCAAATGCTAAGTCTGAGCATCTTGTATAGGGTTACTACTTGAACTACATACTACATCACCAAGCTTTGGCCTAATAAGTCTAAAAACTTCATTAGCCTTTCCTTTGATCTTCATTTAATTCTTCTAAATCCTGGACTACATTAATTTCAATACTGTTGAAGTATTTATCACCACCCTTGGTTCTTCCGACTCTATAAACTATCACTGCTTTAATCTGGACAGCGGTTGAACAACTTCATCGGTTATGCCAAAACATTTATCTCATCCAAATGTATTTCAAACGCACATCTTTCTTGCAAATATGTTATTATATTATCTTACATATTTTAAATGCATAATACCACTTTATAGGTATTAATACACTATTTACGATTACACTTCATATTTATTATTTCACGATATCCTTCGATCGTTTATCAATAAACTTATCAATATCAATTATCATAAGTATCTTTATTACTTCGAAAAATTTCATGTAAATTCTATTACGAAAATTCTTAGAATTCTGAACATAAAATTTTCTAAACCAAGGTCGGCAACAGACCTTAAACTTTCTCAAATAATAGCAATATAGGTATGAAACCTAAAGCATGCTATATTTACTTATCATTTAGCATTTAATAGAATATAAGGCATATCTCCTCTTAATATTCTAGTGCTTACCCCATTAGGTATTCAACCTAAAATATACCAGATACATGTTGTATCATCTTCACTTAACAATTCATATTTAAATTAAGAAATTCTCAAAATTCCTAGTTCATATATACTAATTCTCTAAAATTTTTGAAGTAACTTAATATCTTAGAATACTAGGGTTTATCACTACCCAATACCCCACTTAAGTGTTTCCTATGGTTTGTATCCATATATTTACAATGATTCAGTTTATATATTGAACTTCCAATAGTTTAAGTCTAAATACCAATCCATGGAATTTAGTTCACTTAAACCACTGCTCTGATACCATGATTGAAAGAACCCCTTTCTATACTTTCATATTTCTGAAAGACCCAAACTTTCATACCTGACAATATAGTTACTCCAAAACATGCAACATGCATATTTATAAAATAGTATTTTACATTGAATAAGTGATTACAAAGGATTGGATACAAACCGACTATGTTTTAAGATTTTACATAACTACCCAGGATATTGTAAATCTATACAAACCTAAACCAAAAATACAAAAATAATATTACAACTATTCTAAGTCTTCCAGCTATACTGGGTGCTTATTGCCTGCATTATGTTAAAACATTGGGAGGGGTAAGCGATAACGCTTAGTGAGTTCAATAATAGATACAATATAACGTTATGCCATACATATATACCAATATGGCAGAAGCAAATAGGAGCAAGGAACAACAAAGGCATAATGTGATAAGCTTTCCCTAACAATTATTGATTTGATTCAAAGATATACAATCATTGAGACATAACAATTTCCATACTTGATATACATCAATAACGCTTTGGCCCAAATGGCACAGAAGACATACAACTTCGGATTAACATTTTGGTAGATTTCAAGTTTTCACGCCCTGTCTAACCATCTGCCAATGCCATAGAATAGAGTCATTCACTTACTGGGGGACATGCTCTACATGGCCAGAGGCTACATACCAGTACCACTGTGAATCTGAGTTCTTAAACTGATCACATGGTCAAAGGTATAGCTTTGCTATCATAAATAGCAGAAATAAAAATAACACGGGAAAATACTCAGGAATATCATTCTACCGAAGCCAAAGTGATGCCTATGTCATACACTTCATGGTCAACGGTTCATACCAATACCTAAGTGATGCCTATGTCATACACTTCAAGTCAGAGGTACAACCTTGCTATAAAAATAGTGGATACAACAACTCGAGATGATAACATGGAAAAGCACATAGCACATATAACACATAACATACAATTGTTTCTACATATTAAACTCACCGTGAATTAACCGGGGGTCAAAATAATAATTTGGGCAGTACTTCGGCTCTAAATATGACTTTCGTTTAGACTTCGTCGTAAAATTTTGATTTATTTTTATATTATTATTTTTAACAGACCGGGACTGGTAAATCCGTTAAAAATTCATAACTTCTTCATCCGACGTCCGTTTTTGTCAGAATTTTTACCGTTGTACTGCTAATGACGAGACCTTCGATTCTCGTTTAGGTTGTGTCGGCTAAAAATCACTCGATCTAAAATTCGAGTTTTTAGCTGTCTACTGCTAAGCTGAAACTTAGAAAAATCATAACTTTCTCATACGAAGTCAGATTTTGGCGTTCTTTTTATCGAACTTCTCGGTTTAACGAATACTACGACTTTCATTTAGATATCTAAGGCTAAAAAGTAGTTTATCAAAAACTCACTTTTTACGTCATTCGGCACCGTGCCGGTTTTATCCCGGATCTTCGATTGGTCATAACTTCTTCGTTATAACTCGGATTTCGACGAGGTTTTCGCCTACATGTTTCTAACGAGATTATCTACAACTTTCAATAATAAAATTTTACTTATTTCAAATTTTATATTTTCGCTAAATTTCACTATTTGGCTTTTAATTGGAATCTCATAAGACTTCCAACATTTAATGAGTGATTCTAAACATAGTTTATTTCATTTCTAGTAAAACTATCTGTTAGAACTCAACACTCAATTTCACATAATATTTCATAATATTATTAACTTTTCAAATTACATAACACGATTTCAAAACGTGTATGTTACACACAGGAAGGGCCCGCGGCCCGCGTGAGGAATATTAAAGGAAGCCTGCGGCCCACGTAGGTCTATGGTGCGAATATCGTTCAGCAAGCGCGGCCAGCATGCGGCCCGCGCCTATCCCGCGTATATGATCAGTGGTTTTCTCGCAGCTAGACGCGACCTCCGTGCGGCCCGCGCCTTGCCCGCGTGGAGGGTTCAAACACTTAGTTTTTTTTTTCAGTCGCCTCAGTTCCCGCGGCCTCCATGCGACCCGAGCTGCACCCACATTTAAGACCAGAACTTTTCGAGTGGCTAGACGCGGCCAACACGCGGCCCGCGTCCTACCCGCTTGTTGGTCTATTGACTAAATTTTTAAGCTGTTGACTCGTCTGACTTTATTTGACCAGGGGATTTAATGAGTTGACCAAACATTGACCGGGTTTGACCTCTATTGACCAAAGATTAAACATCCCTTTCACTCTTCTTCTTCATTCTAACCCTACACAACCTCACCATTATCTCTCAAACTCTCAAGAACACCAAAACCCACTTCTCACAAAAATCCAATTTCCTGGAGTTCTACCGGTCGGAATCTCGTCAAACCACCGCCATTCTTTCCCATTTTCCAAGCTCTACAAACCCCACCTAAAATCCGGCCCGATCTGTGGCCGGAATTCCGGGCGCCACCACCACCCACCACCACCTTCTTTCGCATTTTCCGGCCAACTCCGGCCACCATTGGAGATTCCGAGCACGGGGTTTTGTTTCTCTCATCAAGAGCTTTCTAACCATACCAATTTTTCCCCAAAAAACTCACCAAAAATTTTCGTCAAATTCCGGGTGCCGCCACTCTTTTCGTCGGAAAATCATCTTGAAGCTCGTTTGTGGGGTTGTTTTAGCAATTCAAGCGTCAAATACGGAGCAATATCATAAGCTTGGGGTGTGTCTTGGAGAATCACTTGGTGGCTCTCATTCTGCTTCCACCATTTGTCCCGGGTTTAAGCAAATTGGGTACCCTCATTCCTTTAACTTGATTATTTGTTTGTTAAATACCCATTTGTTGTTGGAATTGTGTAGTCACACGTGTGGTCTTTGGTGTGATTTGAAGATTATTATTGCCAACTTTTTGTCCCGAGTCAATGTCTAAGCGTGCCAAAACCGGACCTAGTTCATCTAAGGGTGGGTAGAAAGGCAAATCCAATGACCCCCCATTTCGTTTGTTGAATCGTGGCGACCGCAAAACGTATGACTTTCTTGTTTCCAACAAGTGCAAGGTCAAATCAACCAAGATTCTCCATCGAGAGTCTTTCGAAACTCTTGGAGTGCTTGAGGGAGTTCAAGCACTTTTTAACAACATTGGTTGGGGTCAGTTTCTCCATAATCGTGCAGCCACCTACGTTGAGCCGACTTTGGAATTCCTTTCCACATTCCGCATGGATGACGATACGAACACCATCACCTTCCAAATGTTAGGCGAGAGTAGGTCATTGCCATTTCGGGTCGTCAATGCTTTAATGGGTACCCCCGTGGATCACACTTACTCCCAAAAGGATTCTTGGCCCGCCACCTTTAACGAACACTATTTTTGGCAGCAAATCACTCACGAGCCACGCTACTCATCATCTTCCTCCAAGGCCTCCTCAATCATTCATCCATGTTTACGCCTGGCCCACCGAGTCCTTACATGCACCATTTTTGCCCGCTCCGAAGTGGGTCAAATTTCCAAAGCTGAATTATTCTTTCTATGGTGCATGACTCACGAAAACGGACCCAACCCGGATTTTGCCACCTTCTTCTTCACCAGATGCTATAATCTCACCACTATGGACACCGGGGACATTTTCATCGGCGACTTGATCACACTCATTGCATCTAGACCCCCACTTTAGCTCCTTCTCTCCACCCTTCCATTTGAAAAGGCGTCCGGACCCTCTAGCCTTGACATCTTTGCACTCCGGCGGATGCAAATCATCCGCGAATCAGTTGATGGTCACATTTCGAACCTTGATAATCAGCCATACCTCATTCTTCCTCACGAGTATATAGGGTGTTTCGAACCAACCGGCCCCGAACAATGGGTCATTCCATCCGACTACCCTCCTCCTGTGGATGATGAAGATGACCAATTTCAGCCCCCACAACATTTTGCCCAGCCTCAATATCAGCCACAACAGCAGGGGGACACGAGATCCCACAATATTTCCCCCTAACTTCTTCGACCAATTCACCACGATGTTCTCCACGGTTCAGCGCATCGATACTCAGACGCAGGAGAACACCCGAGCTATCCAGGATGTGGTGGCCGGTGTCGATCAGCTGGAGCAGTCCTTCCCACCCACTTCTCGCCAGGTCTAGGATATTTGGGATTACCACTACCGCCACAGACACTTTCCGCCGCCCGACCCTCCGATTTAGGTTATTTCTGCCCTTTCCTTAAGCATTGAGGACAATGCTTGTTCTTAAGCTTGGGGTGGGGCATTTCCTTTTACTTTTACTTTTTCATGCATTTTTTTAGTTAGGTTGCATTTCATTTTAGTTTTAAGCTAATTTGCATTCATTTTTTTTATTTTTTATAAAATTCCAAAAATATATATTTTCTTCTTTTCTACTTTCTATTTTTGCATAACATTTAGCTTAGGGCATTAACATTCATGAATTTTTGTTATCTGTTTATTCCCACCCCCCTGGATGGCATGGAATAGGTTCATAGTTATTGTATCATTATTGATCCAAGATCTTGTTGCTATCTCACCCATCGAACCGGGACCACTAGCTGCAGTTTGGGACCTCATACTTGGGATCAGATGATGGAAGCTTAAAGGGGTAAGTGATCATGGCCATGTAGTTTCATGAAGAATTATGCATGCAATACTAACAACTGTAGGATATACTATAGCAATAGATGTTCTTAGCCTTGCGGTCACTACCGCCGAGAGGATCACACTTGATCATGTTTGAACCATTAGGATGAAGCACTGGTGCTTGTCCCCGAGTAGAATCTATATCCAGTCTTTTTACATCATCATATTCTTTTTGCGATTTACTTAGGATTTTAGAGAGTCTTAGCCCACATTTGGGCATTTTCGTTATTTTTGAAAATTCGCAAGTTTGAAAAGGAGCTTACATATTTACGCTCCATACATGGTCATTTTCACACTTAGACCATTCGGTTATATTACTACCCTCTCGGTTCCACTTACATACTTTTCGGAACCAAATTTTGAGTCAAAAAAAAAAAAAAACAAAAAAGAGTATTTTTGATAAAAAGCAAAAATTCAATATGTTAGTGAATTACCTTCAAGTTTACTACTTATACTTATTTGAAAAAAAAATCAAGCTGTAATTATCTTAGATAGGTGACCGGTTCAATTATTGAACAAACTTTCCTACATTTTGGTCACCCGACGTTTGATATCCATTTATTTAGGTTTGTCTTATTGTATATAGACCGAGTTGTTTATTTTCGCAAATTGGTGATGTTAGAGAGACTGTTGAGTCGGATACTACAGGAGGTTTGGGCCAACACTAAGTGAACTGATTCCTACAATGGTGCCCGAGCGATGAAACCCAATCACATTTGAGAGTGGCCAACAAACGTGAGATCACGCAACTTTCGTGATAAGAGTGTGCACTTAAAGAAGAGCTCCACACGAGCCCATCCAGCTGGTTTCTACCTACTACAGATGTTCTTCATTGTATGCATGCTCCATTGGGGCTGCGACTGGCCATCCCTCCTTACTCACCTAAAGGAGTTGTCCTAGCTGTGGTCTATGGTCCCATTGTCATCAGATGAAAAAGTAATGAGATAATAGCAAGATCAATTCTGACCATGTTGACTAACAGTGATCAGGTTCTGCGGTTCTATCCATTCTTTTTATTTTTTCTTAGGATAGTTCATCCCGAGTTCATTTTAGTATTGTCTTACTTGAGGACAAGTAAGGTTTAAGCTTGGGGTGATTTGATAGCTTCATTTTATTTACTTCTTTTCATAGTTTATTTTAGCACATTTCATTTGCATTTTAGTTAATTTCCATGCATATTTTCCTTTTTGTTATTTTATGACCATTTCGGGTACTTTCTAGTTTCTTGAGCATTATTGCAGATTTATTGGAGACTAGCGGAGCGGGATTTTTGGGAGGCGATTGACTAGAAGGGCAATGGGGACTTTGGGCTTGATGGCTATGGAGATGATGCAGGAAGTGGGCTTGTCAATGATTTGAAGGCTTGGAAGAATTAAACTTTAAATTTGCAAGATGCGGGGGGGAATTTTCGAGTGTGCGGAGGCTGATGATCAGGCGACTACAAGAGCTTTGGAATATTTGGAAAAGTCAAATTGGGCTCAAATTGAATAGGACTTGAAGAAAATTGGGCTAGAAGCTGATCAGACCCGAACTGGGCCAATGGAATAGATGTGGGGGCCCAAAACTTGAAGAAGCCCAAAAACTCCGTCATAGTCACGCGACCCGCGTGGGTTCCTGCAAGGGAAATTTCGGGATTTCATTTGGAGCTCTGTATTGGGAAGGTTGGTGTGCCTCTTCAGCCTTATCTTTTACATCCGATTTGGAGGCATTCTCTCTGGAGTATTGGAGCACTTTGAAGACCAAAAACCTTGAAGAACTTCATCTTTTCATCTCTTGATTCTTGTCAAATGTTGGGTACAATCTTATCTAACTTTGTTTTCTTGAGTTTAACCATGCTTGGCTAAGCAAATCTTGGTTAACTTTTGTTGAATACTTCGAACTTTTGTTGAATATTGAAGAATCCATGAATTTGTGTTTGAATCTTTATGAAAATGTTTTGTGTTTTAACATCTTATCATTGCTTGTATATTTTTATTCATGAGTTTAAATGTTTTTGTGGTGATTAGTTGGCTAATTTCTTGATTAAATAAAGGATCTTCAAATTAGAAAGCAACAAGTGATTCTTGTGTTAGTTTTACTTCACACAATCATAAAAACATTTTCTCCAACATGGTAGTGGAAGCTTTCGACTCCTCTTGGATTTGGTGACTTGTTGGTTCTTAATGCTAGTTGACGACCGTGAACCCTTCATTGGGCCGTGAACCCTTCATCCATGGCCGTGAACCCTTCTTAAGACCAAGCTTTGGCTGTAAACACTTCAAGTATCCTTGGCCGTGAACACTTCCTTGTGTGGTCGTGAACTCCATTCAATCAATCATATGTGATTGTAACACTTCATTACAAGTGTTTCCTAGTTCCTAAGGTTTTTTACCTTAGCATATTAGTTGTTATATACACTAATTATATTCTTATATGTGTCATTATATGCTTAATATGATCCGTTTGTGCTCGAGACTTCACTTGGCATACTTAACATCCTATATCGATCTTACATTCGAATCACTCACTTCAGGTGAGTTCATACCCATACAACTACACTTTTAAATGTTTTTAAATGATTTAAGGGGGGGGGGGGGGAATACAAGTATAACACAATGAAATCGTGTTAATCATTTACATGTGAAAACTACATTCAAAAGGATTTCTTATACTCAAACTTGTTGATAACTATTTTAAAGCTTCTATAAACTTCTTTTATATCAAATCATATTTGTGTATCTATTTACGTATAAGTATGCTTTAATAGACTTAGGACTATTGCTAGAAACCTTGACTATTGTTCCTTGTTTGGTTGTCGGCTCGGGGTAGGATCACTAGTCTGAATGTCGGTTAAATCATAGTTATACTTATTGAATAGATATATGAATATTAAACCCATTTTAAGGATTATACTTAACTTAGTTGCTTGGTAAGTAATTGAGTCTTTTCTATACATCAATAACAGTCAAACAACAGTACTAGTAAACTATAATAGGTATAGTTTATAGGATTACTACTTACTATTTCTAGAACAATGAAACTTACAAGAGTCAGTTCATACATGAGTCAGTTCAAACATATTAATACAAGAACAGAAAGGAACATACTATAACAAGAATAGAAGGAACATACTATAACTAGAACAAGAAGGAACATACTATACACTAGAACAGGAAGGAACATACATACTAATACAAGAACAAGATAACATTAATGTGAGCCACTACTTCATGGCATGGCAATATACTCTTGTGTCACGTTTTGTAACTAGAGTCTCCTGGAGGGAGAGCGTGTGTTTGTGTATAGATCTATACGGGATTGACCATCCTACACCTTGCTGCTAGCTACAGTGGGACCTGCAGGTCTACGGGTGACAAATGTCATACCGTTTCGACGTCTTTTGATCGTCGTGTTTTATACTAGTCAATCGAGCATGGTTATAACCTCATCACATTTTAACTTAATTAAACTTATTGGTTTTAAGGTAGTTAGTACATCTGTAGTTACTTTATACAAAACTACCGTACACTTTCATTTTCCCATTACATTCATATAGTGATATTCTCACATAAAAGGTAATGCAAACTATTTTCTAGTAAAGATAGTCATAAACTTGGGAAAACATACATTTTTACAAAAGAACAAACATACAAAACAGTCGGGTCTTGGTAGAAGACTACTTTCCATTTTAGTAGAAAATATAGGATTTTCTAGGAAGTATACAAACTTTTACATCAAAACACATACAAACATTTTCATCAAACTAATGCAAACAATTGACACAAAAATACTTATGAACTCACCAGCTTAAATGCTGATGTACTCTTTCAAAATAACTTGTACTCTCAGGTCACCAGTAGACAGGTACTCTAGACCCGGTTTTGAGAAGACGGAGCTTGTTCAAGACTCGTCTTTTATTTTGATTACATAAATTGGTGTCTTACAAATACACAGAACACACTTGTATTAAATTATATTATTAATGCAATGGATGATGTTGTTGCTTGTTTTACTATTGTGCATTGTTATGTTACTGAGCATGACGTCCTACGCCCCCGAACGTTTCCGCCGTTCCAGTTTGGGGGTGTGACAGATTGGTATAAGAGCTTTGTTTATAGTGAATTGAGTATATCAACCCATAAAAGATATACAAGTATAAACACAACGGGATTAAAACACTCTGACCAAGAGTTTATACTTTTTAAATAATAAAATATTTAACTAAAGTATACATACAAAGCATTCATACTAGGATCAGTGTCATACTAGAACATAATAAAAGTATTGCGGTTGTTGAACAACACAAGTAGGCTTGGGGACATATAGTCAATTCTGGGATGGATATAGCCTGATCAACTATATCTTTCTGAGAAGTGATTAGCATGTGCCCAGGAATGGTTGTGGTGTCGCAGCAAGTCTAAAAACTTACCAACACTACTACAATGAAAACTTTAGAACATAACATAAACTTAAAATACTATAGGAGTATTTTGTGATACTATAATTACTTGTGTGAAAACTAAAAGGTCTTTATTAGTAGGTCAATAGTTGCTGAGTGGATACGCTAAGGTTATATGTGACTAAGGTGTCATAGACTTAGAATCTGTGATCTTTGCTTTACTTCCTGTTCCTTGTTTGGTTGTGGACTTAGAGTTAGGGTCACTTATTCGAATGTCTATTCTGTTTTGATTACATATAACTGGTATGCACTACGTAAGTATTGAAGTAACTGGTAAGGATCATCCTATAATTATCTTAAGTAGTACGTCTATTATATGTTTCTTACACCCCTTTCTCGCTTAGATAACATGGTTGGATTTCATCTCCCTGGCGACCCGTACTTTCCCGATCAAGGGCACGGTGGATGGCTTGATGCAGAGCCTGAAGAAGAGAACCCGATGGTCCCAGTTGAAGAAGACCCCGAGGAGAACTCTGATGAGGAGAACGAGGATGATCATGAAGACTCCGACTCAGACCCCGAGGTCTACAATCCACCCTAAGTTGCTTAAAATCCTAACCCTCGTCCAACTTTTCAAGGCCCGACGCCTCTGTGGGCGGTGAACTTGGGAAGGTGGAGCAATGAGCAGGGACAACCACCTCCCTACAATGGTGACCGAAGCTTATACAACCTAAATGAGGGAGGCTTGGCAGACAGAGTCCTTCCTATCATGGTTTGTCGTGTAGCTCGCAATGCTGAGAATGGAAGAGCAAACTTCGACCAGGTCATGGAGATCCGTGCAAACTCCGGAGTCAACACAGTTCGTCTTCGTCATCTGACAGATGACCAGAACTTGGAAAGGACTCGCACTGATTCCCTACAGGTAGAGCTGAATGCCTGCCAATCTGAAGTTAGGGATCTTTGTCAGAACCAAGGGGTTCTGCAAAGGCGTGTTTGGGAAACGGAACAATAGTTGACTGAATCTAGGGCTGAGTCAAGTACCAACCAGAACAACCCTACTCGCGAGTAGAGCCTACTCTACTCTCTCTTTTGGATATAATTTAGGTCTATGTATAGAATCTAGTATAAATTTCCTACTTATGTTACGACCTTGAACTTTCAGCCTGTTAGGTCTTAGTACTGTCAAAATTTTCTCATTTTTGGTTTGATGTAAGACCTACTCTAAGGTCATTTTTCCCGAACTCGTTACATCTTTAATGCCAGTGATATTGACAGACATCTAATCTCATGGGAAATCTTTATCCAAATTCTTTCATCCTTCTATTGTTAGATCTCCATTACAATCATACTCTCATCTATTTGTTGGGCTATGGTGATTTAGTCCATGGATCACTCTCATTATTCTCACTATTGAATGCTTACCAATATCTTCATCTTTGTAAACTTTTAGTTGAAAGATGCCTCCACGTCGATCAGCGAGACGTAATCCTCCGATAACTCCAATTCAACCACCACTACCTCCTCCACAATACGATCCGACAGCTATCCAAGCTGCAGTGGCTGCGGCTGTTACAGCAGCCCTAGCTCAATTCAACACCACTGGTTCTAGCAGAGGTGGGACGACTGTTAACTCCACTCAAGGTGGTAGTCACGGGCACCCTAGGAAGTGTTCGTACAAAGACTTCACCAACTGCAAACCCAGAGCCTTCAATGGCAGCGGTGGGATCATTGCTCTGTCGCAATGGTTCGAAAAGACTGAGTTAATCTTCGAGATCTGCTCCTGTCCGGAAGGAAGCAAAGTAAAATTTGCTGCCAATACCTTCTCGAATAGAGCCCTAACATGATGGAATAGCCATGTCAAGTCACTTACCTTGATAGTGGCTAATGCAATGGGCTGTGAAGCTCTAAAAGAGCTTATGATTGAGGAATACTGCCCGAGGGGAGAGGTTCAGAAACTTGAAAAAGAACTCTGGTGTAATATCCTAATTTTCAGAGCCAAAAATTTCATTTTTAAATAAGTAACTCATAAATTAGTTTATCAAAAACATTGCCAATGTCATATCAATTTATAAAACTGTAACATCGTGTCTCAAAACCATATCATCAATAGTAATAAAAATCAGAGTACAATCCTAGAAAACTCAATGCGGAAATCACGTGTGAGTGTGATGTGCCGCTACCGTGCCGGCTCCTTCTCCTTCGCTAAAGAGGTACCTGAAACCAAAACTGAAAACTGTAAGCACGAAGTTTAGTGAGTTCCCCCATCATACCACATTCCACATAATGCCTATCCATCGGTATCTTTCAACCGGTATCTGTCTGGCATAACTGGGAGTTGGGCTCCCCTTCGGTATCTTTCAACCGGTAGCCGGGAATTAACATCCCCTTCGGTATCTTTCAACCGGTAAACGGGAGCTAACCTCCCCTTCGGTATCTTTCAACCGGTAACCGGGAGCTAACCTCCCCTTCGGTATCTTTCAACCAGTGTCCGGGGACTATTTCACCCCTACCACTATCACATAATAACGTATCATAAGCATACTAATCGCATTATAACACATCATGATCATACTGCTAGGCATGCATGGGTACTATCTACCCCTTCAGTATCTTTCAACCGATAAATAGGGCTATATCACCCCTACCACTACTTAACATATATGTCATAGCATCCTAGCACATAAGGCATATCAGATAACCATACCAGATAATTATCACAAAGACAGTCATCTAACAAACAACTCCTACTAGTGGGTCGGCATTGTGGCCGTAGACCCACTCCTACTGGAAGGTAAATCACCTCAATGTCGTGTAATATCTGCACGGTCCTCAGCACGGGAATCGACTCGCCTCTACTCCTCAATCCCTACACAACGACCTTTTCCGATTACTAATGCATACTCATAACCCTTACAAGGGTCAACCCAAATCCAAGTCAAGGTCAAGGTCAAAACCTGGTCAAAGTCAACATCCAGTTGACTTGACTCGCTGAGTTGGTCCACCAACTCGTCGAGTCCCTATTCCTTCAAAATGATACAACCCCCAACTCTACTCGTCGAGTCTAGAAAGAACTCGATGAGTTCACCTTCAACCATAGCATCAGGACCATCTTCAACCGACTCGCCGAGTTCATCCTTGAACTCGTCGGGTTCATCTTCATCATATGAATGTGTACAGTCTATGACTCGCCGAGTTCTATGAACAACTCGTCGAGTCCGTCTTCATGAGTTGGGAGATTGCCTTAGACTCGCCGAGTCCTATGATTTCCAGGTCCAAGACAAACCCCTAGCGGGCTGAGTGTTCCTTCTACTCAACCAAAACCATTTCCAGAAGACGTTTTGGGGGAAAAAGCGTCCCGACTCGCCGATTCACCCAAGTGACTCGCCGAGTCCCTCTTTGTCCAAGACTATACAGTCGATTATACTGGGTCTTAATGCATCCAAATCATAAATCTAACCTCCTAGGGTCCCTTTTATACGTAAAGCTACGAACTTGATGTCCATGCATGGGTTTTTGGCTCAAAAGGCTGTAAAATGGGGTTTATAAGATGCATGGGCTTCCCATGGCCATAAAGTTGGCACCTTTATGCCATGGGAACCCTCAATGGTTCCAGATTTGAAGCTAACACTACACAATATGATCCAAACCCAAAGGTGGCTTAGAAATGTCCCAAAAATGGCAAGATCCAAGTCTTAAAGGAGATCTATCAAATGATAAGTCAAGGTTCAAGCTTTTTACCTTGAATGAACTAGAAATGGAGCAAAATCGCTGGATCCACTTGCTTCTTCAAGAACTCCCAAGCTTCCACTTCTTCCTTCAACTTCAAACACACCCACAAAAGGCACCAAAAGGCTCAAGAACACACAATAAGGGCTAGGGTTTCGAGTTAGGGTTTTGTGGAAGTGAAAGGGACGATGGAGGATGGTTTGGGACGAGTTAAGTTGTTTAAATAGGGTGCAAACCCTAAATATTAGGGTTTTGTCCAAACAGATCCTACTCGTCGAGTCGGTCTTCCGACTCGTCGAGTAGGTTACTTAAACCCCGATCGAAAGTCGAGTCTACTCGACGAGTTGGGCCTCCAACTCGCCGAGTCCCAGAGTAAATTGCAACATTTTCTTGAATTTAAATACATACGAGGAATCGGGTGCTACAAATCTCCCCCACTTATTTTAGACTTCGTCCTCGAAGTCTGCAGCTGAATCTGGAAAAAGCTAGGGGTAGTGCTCCCTCATCTCCTCCGCCGGCTCCCAAGTCCATTCCGACCCCTTGCGGTGCTGCCATTGCACCTTCACCAGCTCCACCCTCTTGTTCCTCAGGTCCTTCGACTTCCTGTCGAGGATCGCTACTGGCCGCTCGATGTAATTCTGGCTGTCATCCACCTGAATATCCTCCAAGGGCACCACTGCCGAGTCGTCCACCAGGCACTTCCGTAACTGGGAGACGTGAAAGGTACTGTGAATCTGACTGAGTTCGGCTGGCAGGTCCAGCCTATACGCCACCTTCCCCACCCGGGCGACAACCCTGAAAGGTCCAATATACATGGGGCCCAACTTTCCCCACTTCCTGAATCAAATGACGCCTTTCCAAGGCGACACCTTTAGGAGGACCATATCCCCGACCTGGAACTCCAGGTCTGATCGGCGCTTGTCGGCGTAACTTTTCTGCCGACTCTGAGCAGTCTGAAGCCTACTCTTAACCTGCTGAATCCTCTCTGTCGTCTTGAGCACCACTTCGGTGCTCCCCATGACCCTCTGTCCGACTTCACCCCAACATATCGAGGTCCTGCACTTCCTCCCATACAACATCTTAAAGGGAGGACGATCGATACTCGAGTGATAATTGTTGTTGTAGGAGAACTCAGCTAATGGAAGGTAGGTATCCCAGCTACCACCGAAGTCTAGAACGCATGCCCGCAACATATCCTCCAAAGTCTGGATGGTCCGCTCACTCTGACCATCCGTTTGCGGGTGGAACGCTGTGCTGAAGTGCAGACGAGTACCCAACTCGTCGTGAAACTTCTTCCAGAACCTGGAAGTAAACCGTACGTCTCGGTCCAAAATCACCGAAACTGGCACTCCGTGCCGAGCTACTACCTCTCGGATGTAGATATCGACCAACTTTTCGGCCGAGATGCTCTCCTGGATCGGTATGAAGTGGGCACTCTTGGTCAACCGATCCACGATGAACCATATCGAATCCACTCTCCGTGCAGTCCTGGGAAGCTTGGTGATGAAATCCATAGTAATATCTTCCCATTTCCACATTGGAATGTCTAGTGGCTGCATCTTGTCGTGTGGCCTTTGGTGCTCGGCCTTGACCTTCCTGCAGGTCAAGCACCGCTCCACGTACCAGGCGACGTCCCGCTTCATGCAGGGCCACCAGTAGTCTGGTCGAAGATATTTGTACATCTTCGTCGCCCCGGGATGAATCGAGAATCGGGATTTGTGCGCCTCCTCCATCAGAACCTGGCGTACACCCCCATGATAGGGGACCCATACCCTACGATGTAGTGTCAATAACCCTCGGCTGTCGTTATCGAAGAAGGAAACCTGTCCCACAATACGCTCGCTCTTCCGATGTTCCTCCTTCATAGCCTCCTGTTGGGCCTCTCGGATCCGTTCCAACAACGGAGTCACCACAGTCATCCGTAAGCAAGTATCTCTAATCGGCGTTGCCTTGCGAATAAGCGCATCGGCCACAACATTGGCCTTCCCCGGGTGGTAAAGGATCTCACAATCATAATCCTTCACCACATCTAACCACCGACGCTGCCTCATGTTCAGATTCGGCTGATCCATGAGGTACCTCAAACTCTTGTGGTCCGTGTAGATGGTACAACGGACCCCATAGAGGTAGTGTCGCCAAATCTTGAGGGCGAAGACGACCGCCACCAACTCCAAGTCATGCGTCGGGTAGTTCGCCTCGTGAGGCTTCAGCTGCCTCGAGGTGTAGGCGATGACATGCCCTCTCTGCATCAAAACTGCGACCAAACCTGAAATGGACGCATCACAATACACCACAAAATCCTCCATGCTCTGGGGCAGGGCGAGGATCGGTGCCTCGCACAGTCTCTGTCTCAACATCTCGAACGCTTCCTGCTGCTCAGGCCCCCAGCGAAAAACAACGGCTTTCTTTGTCAGCCGGGTCAGAGGTACGACTATCTTGGAGAAGTCCTGAATGAATCTCTGGTAATAGCCCGCCAATCCGAGGAAACTCCGAATCTCAGATGGAGACTTCGGAACCTCCCACCTCATTAGGGCCTCCACTTTGTCGGGTCAACCAATATCCCGTTCTGGTTGACAATGTGCCCAAGAAACTGCACCTCGCGCAACCAGAACTCACACTTGGAGAACTTGGCATACAATCTCTCCCTCCTTAGGGTATCCAAAACCTCTCGCAGATGCTCCTCATGTTGCTCCTGTGTCTTGGAGTAAACCAAGATGTCATGAATGAAAACTATCATAGAACGATCCAACATAGGTCTGTATACGCGGTTCATGAGGTCCATGAACGCGACAGGAGCATTGGTGAGCCCGAAGGGCATCACCACGAACTCGTAGTGACCATAGCGAGTTCGGAAAGCAGTCTTCTGTATATCCTCATCCCTGACCCTCATCTGATGGTAGCCTGACCGCAAGTCTATCTTTGGAAACCAAGATGCTCCCTGAAGCTGGTCGAACAAGTCATCTATCCTCGGGAGTGGGTAACGGTTCTTCACCGTTACCTTGTTCAGCTCCCGGTAATTTATGAACATGCGATGCGACCCGTCCTTTTTCTTGACAAACAGGATCGGGGCTCCCCAAGGCGAACTACTCGGCCTGATAAATCCCTTGTCTAACAGCTCCTGCAGCTGCATAGACAACTCCTGCATCTCGGGAGGAGCCAACCGATATGGTGCCTTGGCTATCGGAGCCGCACCACGGACTAGGTCGATCCTGAACTCCACCTGTCGCTCCGGAGGTATCCCAGGCAGCTCCTCTGGGAATACATCCGCGTAATCTCGCACCACCGGAACATCTGTCACCGTAGTCTTTCCCTTCTACCGGGTATCCATAACATAGGCGACATACCCAGCACAACCCTGCTGAAGATAGTGCCTAGCCCTCGCTGCTGAACATAGCGCTGGTCCACACTGTGGCCTCTCGCCCTGAATCACCAGCTCTTCCCCACTCGGGGTCCTGATCCGAACCAACTGTTGCGCGCAATCGATCACTGCCCCATTGGGGCTCAACCAATCCATGCCTATAATCACTGTGTTCCCACGCAACGGAATGGGAACCAAGTCTACCAGGTAACGCTCCTAGAATAGCCTCAGAACACAATCTCTGAAAACCGCTGACGCTCGTACTCATCGGTCATCTGCAATCTCGACCTCTAGAGGGCAATCCAACATGCCCGAAGACTCAGGGAACCTCTTGCTAAGCGCAAGAGAAACAAATGATCAGGCAGCACCCGAATCAAACAACACCTGTATTGGGATACCGTTCACATGGAACGATCCTAAACAAGACATATCACATGGCACATCAATATCATAAGGAACATAAAATAAAAGCTAGGGAGAAGAAATCATACCCGTCACCACATCGGGTGCGGCGCGTGCCTCCTCGGTAGTCAACTGGAAGGCCCGGCTCCTCACCACCGGAGCCTCTGTCTTGCCATGCCGACCATCAGTGATCCGCAGGGTCGCTGGAGCTGGCGCCTTCACTGGCGCTGCTGCTGTCAACTGAGGGCAATTGGCCTTTTTATGGCCCTTCTGATTGCAATGAAAGCAAATCAGGTCTGATGTCTGAAAAGTGGGGGCAGGGGCAGTACAATCCCTACCAAAGTGCCCAGTCTTGCCGCACTTATAGCAGCCTGATCCCAGCCCAGTGCGGAAAACCCCCTCATGTGACCTGCCACATTTCCCACAGCGGCCCCGACCCTGCTGGCCCTTCGACCTAGAGTCGAATCCCTTGGGCTTCTTCCCCGAAGCCCCAACAACCTGTCCCTCCTCCGTCTTCCTCTTCCTGGGGTGCTCCAAATCTATCTCCCTCTCCCTGGCAATCATGGAATCCAGGGTCAGGCATGCAGCGAAGCTGACATGCTCCTGGATGTCTGCCCTCAACATATCATGATAGTGGGTTTTCCGCATCTCCTCGTCTCCTGCATACTGGGGCACCAACAATGACCTCTCCTGGAACTTGGCGGTAATCTCCGCCACTGACTCAGTCGTCTGCCTCATATCAAGAAACTCCCTGGCCAACTGCTGAAGCTCCACAGCTAGCGCAAACTCAGACCTGAACCTGGTCACAAAGTCCGACCAAGTTATAGCCTCAATCGTCGAGGCTCCCAACGAGTCACCAACCGACTCCCACCAATCCCTGGCCCGATATCTCAAACAAACTGCAACATATCGTACCTTCGACCCCTCAGGACAAAAGCTCATCAACCGTGTAGACTCAATGTCTGCAATCCACCTCCTGGCTGCGATGGGGTCCTTAGCCCCATGGAAATCCGGCGCACCACTGCTCCTGAAGTCCTTGAAGGACAGTGTGCGTGATCCTGACTGACTGAATGCCATATCGCTCCTGAATTCCCTGAGGCGATCCTCCATCAGCTCAATAATCCCTTCCTTGATCGACCCAAAAATCACCGGGGTCGACTCAAGGATACCTCTCGTGATCTCAGAAGCGATGAACTCGCGTAGTCCCTCGTCGACTGGCTCGGAACCTGCCCCCGAGCCCGATCCTAAACCGGATCCTGATCCTGAACCTCCCCCTCCATGACGTCTGATCATCACCATTCTGAAACATAACACATAATCTTCAGAATCATACATAAACCTCGGGAGGTCTCATACACTCTACAAATTTCCTGGTTCTATCTCGGACCTCCTTGACTCGAGTACGGATCCTCTTCTTTCAGTAGTATGGGCCTATACTACCTTCCACATCTATCCGTATTTTCCTCAAGGATTGCTTCGACTTCACCAAGTCCCTTCTACTACTGCTGCACACTTTGCTAATCTCATCCTAGGCTTACCCTAGGGTAACTCTCCGGTCTACTCTCCGCCATCAGCTGCATAAGGAACCCCTGCTACCTTTACCTAACTAGCTTGCTAATACCGTTACATACTACTAAGACCAGATAATTCTTCGAATGAAAGGTCCTACCCTACAACGGTTGGACTCAAACAAGAGCAGCGCAGTAGGGCTAGACCTAACCTTCTGAAATTATTTCGTCCTCGAAATATGTAAATTAACGTATTCGTTTACTAATTAGCTAATGATAACTAGGACTCCCGAAGCACAAAGCAACAACATTCGGGCATTGAGTAACCCAATCCAATCATACTCTATCCAAGCTATCATATAACTGACTAATCAGTATTAGCTCAATAAACACATATAGCAGGCATATCAGGCATCTTCCTAGATCCTTAGCCCTAATCTAGCATGCAGTTCTCATACACATACAGTAGGCATACAAGGCATCCTCCCTAGATCCTTAGCCGTAATCTAGCATGCAGTTCTCATAATCATTTCATATCATAACATAACATGTATGGGTTTCTTGGGGAAAACTTACGTGAGCTCGGCCGGTCGCGCACATCACACATCTTGTTCTTTTTCAAAGTTCTTTTTTCTTTTCAAACTTTTTTTCATAAAAAAAATGATTTTCCTTTTGAAAAAAATTCATATCAAGTCCTCAATTTGAGTTCAGACACACCCGAGAGTGTATCCGAATCCTTCACTCTGATACCAACTTGTACATCCCAATTTTCAAAGCCAAAAATTTCATTTTTAAATAAGTAACTCATAAATTAGTTTATCAAAAACATTGCCAATGTCATATTAATTTATAAAACTGTAACATCGTGTCTCAAAACCATATCATCAATAGTAATAAAAATCAGAGTACAATCCCATAAAACTCAATGCGGAAATCACGTGTGAGTGTGATGTGCCGCTACCGCGCCGACTCCTTCCCCTTCGCTGAAGAGGTACCTGAAACCAAAACTGAAAACTGTAAGCACGAAGCTTAGTGAGTTCCCCCATCATACCACATTCCACGTAATGCCTATCCATCGATATCTTTCAACCGGTATCTGTCTGGCATAACTGGGAGCTGGGCTCCCCTTCTATATCTTTCAACCGGTAGCCGGGAACTAACCTCCCCTTCGGTATCTTTCAACCGGTAACCGGGAGCTAATCTCCCCTTCAGTATCTTTCAACCGGTAACCGGGAACTAACCTCCTCTCCGGTATCTTTCAACCGGCATCTGGGGACTATTTCACCCCTACCACTATCACATAATAACGTATCATAAGCATACTGATCGCATTATAACACATCATGATCATACTGCTAGGCATGCATGGGTACTATCTACCCCTTCGGTATCTTTCAACCGGTAAATAGGGCTATATCACCCCTACCACTACTTAACATATATGTCATAGCGTCCTAGCACATAAGGCATATCAAATAACCATACCAGATAATTATCACAAAGACAGTAATCTAACAAACAACTCCTACTAGTGGGCCGGCATTGTGGCCGTAGACCCACTCCTACTGGAAGGTAAATCAGCTCAATGTCGTGTAATATCTGCACGGTCCTCAACACGGGAATCGACTCGCCTCTACTCCTCAATCCCTACACAACGACCTTTTCCGATTACTAATGCATACTCATAACCCTTACAAGGGTCAACCCAAATCCAAGTCAAGGTCAAGGTCAAACCCTGGTCAAAGTCAACATCCAGTTGACTTGACTCGCCGAGTTGGTCCACCAACTCGTCGAGTCCCTATTCCTTCAAAATGATACAACCCCGACTCTACTCGTCGAGTCTAGCAAGAACTCGACGAGTTCACCTTCAACCATAGCATCGGGACCATCTTCAACCGACTCGCCGAGTTCATCCTTGAACTCGTCGAGTTCATCTTCATCATATGAATGCGTACAGTCTATGACTCGCCGAGTTCTATGAATAACTCGTCGAGTCCGTCATCATGAGTTGGGAGATTGCCTTGGACTCGCCGTGTCTGTTCATACACTCGCTGAGTCCTATGATTTCTAGGTCCAAGACAAACCCCTAGAAGGCTAAGTGTTCCTTCTACTCAACCAAAACCATTTCCAGAAGACGTTTTGGGGGAAAAAGCGTCCCGACTCGCCGAGTCACCCAAGTGACTCGCCGAGTCCCTCTTTGTCCAAGACTATACATTCGATTACACTGGGTCTTAATGCATCCAAATCATAGATCTGACCTCCTAGGGTCCCTTTTATACGTAAAGCTACGAACTTGATGTCCATGCATGGGGTTTTTGGCTCAAAAAGGCTATAAAATGGGGTTTATAAGATGCATGGGCTTCCCATGGCCATAAAGTTGGCACCTTTATGCCATGGGAACCCTCAATGGTTCCAGATCTGAAGCTAACACTACACAATATGATCCAAACCTAAAGGTGGCTTAGAAATGTCCCAAAAATTGCAAGATCCAAGTCTTAAAGGAGATCTATCAAATGATAAGTCAAGGTTCAAGCTTTTTACCTTGATTGAACTAGAAATGGAGCAAAATCTCTGGATCTACTTGCTTCTTCAAGAACTCCCAAGCTTCCACTTCTTCCTTCAACTTCAAACACACCCACAAAAGGCACCAAAAGGCTCAAGAACACACAATAAGGGCTAGGGTTTCGAGTTAGGGTTTTGTGGAAGTGAGAGGGACGATGGAGGATGGTTTGGGACGAGTTAAGTTGTTTAAATAGGGTGCAAACCCTAAATATTAGGGTTTTGTCCAAACAGCTCCTACTCGTCGAGTCGGTCATCCGACTCGTCGAGTAGGTTACTTAAACCCCGATCGAATGTCGAGTCTACTCGACGAGTTGGGCCTCCAACTCGCCGAGTCCCAGAGTAAATTGCAACATTTTCTTGAATTTAAATACGTACTAGGAATCGGGTGCTACATCTGGAGCCTAACCATGAAGGGCTCTGACATAGTAGCCTACACCGCCAGGTTCAGTGATCTGGTGGCTCTATGTCCATGAATGGTCTCTACTGAGGGAAAGAAAGACGAAAGGTATATTTGGGGACTAGTGCCTCCATTTCAGGGGAATGTCTTAGCTTCAAACCCCATTACCTTCGACAGTGCCAAGCGATTGGCACAACAACTCATCAATCACGGAGTCCGCACACCGACAACAACAACCCTTTCCATCCCAGAACTATCCAGAACCGCTGACAACAAGCGGAAGTTTTAGGACAACAAGAAGAACAACGCGATGCGGAACTCTGCCAAGAAGCAGCAGGTCGTGGTTGTTCATGCCGCGATAACACCTACTGCCACTGCGCCGGTGAAGAAGTATGCGGGAAGCTTGCCAAAGTGCAACAAGTGCAGCTTCCACCACAACGGACCCTGTCGGGAAATGCAGTGCTCAAACTGCAACAAGAAAGGGCACACTGCCCGTTTCTGCAAATCTCCGGCTAGGCCAATCACCCAGGTCCCCGATGTTGGTGTGGGTCAGGCTTGCTACAGATGTGGCGAGGTGGGTCACTACAAGAGGAACTTCCCGAAGGCAGGGAACGCTGGCGGAGTGGGAAGGGTTTTGGCGATAGGCCATGAAGAAGCGGTAGCAGACCCTACAATGGTCACTGGAACGTTTCTCCTAGACAACTCTTATGCATGCATACTATTTGATAGTGGAGCGGAGAGGAGTTTTGTGAACCAAAAATTTGCACACTTACTCAAACAAAAACCACGTGCACGGTGCACTGAAAGAACCGTTCACTGTATAAATGGATAACGGAAAGACTAAGAGCACTAGCTGTATATACATAGGATGTACCCTAACTCTAGATAGCCATTAATTCCAATCGACCTCATGCCGATCTCAATTAAAAGTTTCGACGTCATTATCGGCATGGATTGGTTGAGTCTTCATCGTGCTGACATCATGTGTTATGAGAAGGTCGTTCGTCTTAATCTACCGTCTAACGAAACCCTAGTTATCTATGGCGACAAACCATGCACGAACCTTCGTATCATCTCGAGTATACAAGCCCATAAATACTTACGAAAGGAATGTCATGCATTCCTTGCTCATGTAGTCGATATGAGCCAAGAGGCGAAAGATATAAAGAACATCCCAGAAGTACGCGACTTTCCCGACATCTTTCCAGAAGAACTACCAAGATTACCACCACAGC
This sequence comes from Lactuca virosa, assembly GCF_052849685.1. Classification (NCBI taxonomy): domain Eukaryota; kingdom Viridiplantae; phylum Streptophyta; class Magnoliopsida; order Asterales; family Asteraceae; genus Lactuca; species Lactuca virosa. The sequence goes on along the minus strand of NC_136430.1, from coordinate 28,117,054 downwards.
GTCAAGTCGAGTTCAGAATCGACTTAGTTCAAGGGGCTAACCCAGTAGCCAAATCGCCTTATCGTCTAGCACCAGCCGAGATGTAGGAGCTGTCCGGTCAACTGAACAAACTGCTCAGCAAGGGCTTTATTAGACCAAGCTTCTCACCATGGGGAGCACCGGTCTTGTTCGTAAAGAATAAAGAAGGATCGTTCCGTATGTGCATCGACTACAGAGAACTAAACAAGCTTACTGTCAAGAACCGATACCCTATTCCTCGCATAGACGAATTGTTCGACCAACTGAAAGGGGCAAACTACTTTTCCAAGATTGACCTAAGATCCGGGTATCACCAGTTACGAGTGTTAGAGGAAGATGTTCCCAAAACCGCCTTCCGAACTCGTTAGGGTCACTACGAGTTTGTAGTGATGCCTTTCGGATTAACCAATGCACCAGAAGTGTTCATGGATTTAATGAACCGGGTGTGTCATCCCTACTTAGATCAGTTTGTTATTATATTCATCGACGACATACTTATCTACTCTCGTAGTAAGGAGGAACATAGTCAACACCTACGTCAGATCTTAGAAACCCTACGAGCAGAGAAGATTTATGCGAAGTTCTCTAAATGCGAATTCTGGATTCGAAGAGTCGAATTCTTGGGTCACATGGTTAGCGAAGAGGGAATTTGCATGGATCCTTCCAAAATAAAGGCCATTAAGAACTGGTCAGCACCGAAGACGCCTACAGAAATTCGTCAATTTCTAGGCCTCGCTGGCTACTATCGCATGTTTATTCAAAACTTCTCTAGGATCGCGAAACCGCTTACTACATTGACCCAGAAGGGTGTGACCTTTGACCGGGAAGAGAAACAAGAGAAGGCATTCCAAACGCTGAAGCGAGCCTTATGCAGCGCACCGATACTATCCCTCCCAGAAGGGATAGAAGACTTCGTGGTTTATTGCGATGCATCCAACCAAGGGCTTGGCTGTGTTCTTATGCAACGAGGAAAGGTCATCACCTATGCCTCAAGACAGCTAAAGACACACGAAGTCAACTACACCACACATGATCTTGAGCTAGGAGCAGTGGTATTTGCTCTGAAGATCTGGAGACACTACCTGTATGGTACGAAAAGCACTATCTTTACAGACCACAAAATCCTTCAACATATATTCGACCAGAAAGAGCTCAATATGAGACAACAACGGTGGGTCGAGCTACTCAATGACTACGAATGCGAAATTCGTTATCATCCTGGTAAAGCCAACGTAGTAGCTGATGCCCTAAGTCAGAAAGAATACTCTGGTCGTAAAGTCAAATCATTGACTATGACTATCCATTCACATCTGTCCACACAAATTAAGGAGGCTCAGCTAGAAGCCTTGAAGCTTGAAAATGTGGCGGGTGAATCCCTTAGAGGGATGGATAAGAACTTAGAAGTCAGGGGTGGCAGAGCCTTGTACCTCATGGATCGGATCTGGACACCGAAGCTCGGTGATTTCAGAGACGTGGTCATGACCGAAGCGCACAATACTCGATATTCCGTCCACCCAGGTTCAGATAAGATGTATCTGGATCTCAAAAAGTTATACTGGTGGCCTAACATGAAAGCAGAGATTGCTACCTTCGTGAGTAAGTGTCTTACTTGCGCCCAGGTTAAGGTCGAATACTAGAAACCCTCAGGTTTACTACAACAACCGGAGATACCGGAGTGGAAGTGGGAGCGGATCACGATGGACTTCATAACCAAGTTGCCCAAGACAACGGGTGGTCTCGATACCATTTTGGCGATCGTAGACAGGTTAACCAAGTCCGCACACTTCCTGCCTATCAGAGAAACTGACAAGATGGAGAAACTAACAAGAACCTACATTAGGGAGATTTTACGACTGTATGGTGTTCCAATATCTGTTATCTCTGATAGAGATAGTAGATTCACTTCAAGATTCTGGCAGTCGCTACAAAGTTCCCTAGGAACTACGCTGGACATGAGTACATCCTACCATCCACAAACCGACGGACATAGTGAGAGGACTATTCAAACTCTGGAAGATATGTTGCGAGCCTGTGTGATTGACTTTGGAAAGGCATGAGATACTCATTTACCCCTTTTCGAGTTCTCCTACAATAACAATTATCACACAAGCATAAAGGCAGCTCCATTTGAAGCCCTCTATGGCCGAAAGTCCAGATCCCCTCTGTGCTGGGCTGAAGTGGGTGATACACAGTTAGCTAAAGGACAAGTTCCTGACAACACTCTCACGGGTCCGGAAATCATTCGGGAAACGACAGAGAAGATCGTTCAGATTCGTGAACGATTGAAAGCCTCTAGAGACCGACAGAAAAGCTACGCAGACAAGAGAAGGAAACCTTTGGAATTCCAGGTTGGTGACCGTGTTCTATTGAAGTTCTCACCCTGGAAGGGCTTGATATGCTTCGGAAAGCGTGGGAAGCTAAATCCAAGACACATAGGGCCTTTTGAGATTCTCGCTAGAATCGGCCCGATAGCTTACAAACTCAAACTACCTCACAAACTTAATAACGTACACCCTACTTTCCACGTTTCGATCCTGAAAAAGTGTCTGTCCGATAAGACTCTTGTTATCCCACTCGATGAAATCGAGATCAACGAGAGCCTCATCTTTGTGGAAGAACCAGTAGAGATCATGGACCGTGAGGTCAAGCAAACGAAGCAAAGTCGTATCCCGATAGTGAAGGTTCGCTGGAATGCAAAGCGGGGACCTGAATTCACTTGGGAGCGCGAGGATCAAATGAAACTGAAATATCCTCATCTTTTCCCTTAGTTTATCTGTATTTGCTTAAACTCTAATTTCGGGACGAAATTCCCTTTAACGGGGGGATGATGTGACAACCCGAAATTTCTATCTTGTAAAGTCAGACTTGTATTTGTTACCTTTTAGCCTTGCTAAGGGTTATTCTATGAGTTTTTAAGCCTTTTACACTTAGGATTTGATACTATAAAGTGTGAGTAATGAATCTATGAATTTCAATTGAGCCAAGAACATTCATCAAGGGATGTTCACGGCCCAAACTAGGTTCACGGCCGTAAACCCGTGTTTGGCCGTGAACCCCTCACTACACATATAGATTTCCTTCACTTTTCTTCATTTCTCACATCTTCCAATAAAGAACACTAAAACTCTCTCAAGTATCATCAAGGGAAACCTTCCTTTCCCTTCAAAAACGTAAGTGATACTCCCCTTTCTACTAGTTAATCTTCATATACAAGTGAAACCCTTTGATAGCATCCTTGAATTCATCACTTTTCCTTCAAGATCATCAAATCACCATCTTCTTCACCAAGAAAACCAAGAACACACACTTGTTCTTGGGCCGTGAACACCCTAAAAAGCTTCCAAAACGTAAGTAGCTCATTCATCTACTAGTTGTCCATTAGAAGCACTTGAATTCCCATGAAACAAACATCTCTTGGCATGATTCTTCAAGAGTTCACGGCCGTGAACCCTTTATTGGGCCGTGAACCCTTCATAAGATCATAGTATGGCCTTGAACCCTTCTTAAGACCAAGCTTGGGCTGTAAACACTTCAAGTATCCTTGGCCGTGAACACTCCTTGGCCGTGAACACTTCCTTGTGTGGCCGTGAACTCCATTCAATCAATCATATGTGATTGTAACACTTCATTACAAGTGTTTCCTAGTTCCTAAGGTTGTTTACCTTAGCATATTAGTTGTTATATACACTAATTATATACATATATGTATCATTATATGCTTAATAGGATCCGTTTGTGCTCGAGACTTCACTTGGCATACTTAGCATCCTATATCGATCTTACATTCGAATCACTCACTTCAGGTGAGTTCATACCCCTACAACTACACTTTTAAATGTTTTTAAATGATTTAAGGGGGGGGGGGGGGGAATACAAGTATAACACAATGAAATTGTGTTAATAATTTACATGTGAAAACTACATTCAAAAGGATTTCTTATACTCAAACTTGTTGAAAACTCTTTTAAAGCTTTTATAAACTTCTTTTATATCAAATCATATTCGTCTATCTATTTACGTATAAGTATGCTTTAATAGACTTAGGACTATTGCTAGAAACCTTGACTCTTGTTCCTTGTTTGGTTGTGGGCTTGGGGTAGGATCACTAGTCCGAATGTCGGTTAAATCATAGTTATACTTATTGAATAGATATATGAATATTAAACCCATTTTTAGGATTATACCTAACTTAGTTGCTTGGTAAGTAATTGAGTCGTTTCTATACATCAATAACAGTAAAAAAACAGTACTAGTAAACTATAATAGGTATAGTTTAGAGGATTGCGACTTACTATCTCTAGAACAATGAAACTTACAAGAGTCAGTTCATACATGAGTCAGTTCAAACATACTAATACAAGAACAGAAAGGAACATACTATAACAAGAACAGAAGGAACATACTATAACTAGAACAAGAAGGAACATACTATACACTAGAACAGGAAGGAACATACATACTAAGACAAGAACAAGATAACATTAATGTAAGCCACTACTTCATGGCATGGCAATATACTGCTGTGTCACGTTTTGTAACTAGAGTCTCCTAGAGGGAGAGCATGAGTTTGTGTATAGATCTATACGGGATTGACCATCCTACACCTTGCTGCTAGCTACAGTGGGACCTGCAGGTCTACGGGTGACAAATGTCATACCATTTCGACGTCTTTTGATCGTCGTGTTTTATACTAGTCAATCGAGCATGGTTATAACCTCATCACATTTTACCTTAATTAAACTTATTGGTTTTAAGGTAGTTAGTACATCTGTAGTTATTTTATACAAAACTACCGTACACTTTCATTTTCCCATTACATTCATATAGTGATATTCTCACATAAAAGGTAATGCAAACTATTTTCTAGTAAAGATAGTCATAAACTTGGGAAAACATACATTTTTACAAAAGAACAAACATACAAAACAGTCGGGTCTTGGTAGAAGACTACTTTCCATTTTAGTAGAAAATATAGGATTTTCTAGGAAGTATACAAACTTTTACATCAAAACACATACAAACATTTTCATCAAACTAATGCAAACAATTGACACAAAAATACTTATGAACTCACCAGCTTAAATGCTGATGTACTCTTTCAAAATAACTTGTATTCTCAGGTCACCAGTAGACAGGTACACTAGACCCGGTTTTGAGAAGACGGAGCATGTTCCAGACTCGTCTTTTATTTTGATTACATATTTTGGTGTCTTACAAATACATTCAGAACACACTTGTATTAAATTATATTATTAATGCAATGTATGATGTTGTTGCTTGTTTTACTATTGTGCATTTTTATGTTACTGAGCATGACGTCCTCCGCCCCCGAACGTTTCCGCCGTTCCGGTTTGGGGGTGTGACAGTTTTGATAAAATTTTTTTTGAACAACTAACACACACATCATTTAAATTCTACTCCTAGACTATTTTTATGTTCATGTCCATATTTGAACCTTGAACCCTTTAGGGGTTTAGCACGTTTGGTCAAACCCTTATTCACATGTGAGAGTGTTTAGAGTTGTTTATTTAAAAAGTTTTTGATATGTTATTACCTTATTACACGTATAAGCATATTTTCTCAAAAACTATAAATAACTTATCAATATATTATGTTTTGGTACCGAATATATTAATCCAAACATTTTTTTTGAAACTATATTTTATCACTGGATAAACTAATTAACATTTCTACTAAAAACATAAGTTGTTTAAAATTAACGATCCTAATTAAACATCCGTAAATAATATGAAATCATTTTTTTATGATTTATCTATACGTACTAACCCATAAGCTTTTGATTATAGCTCGATGAAATTCATCTTGACGTCACAAGTTATATGTTTCTCATTACAACAAATAAAACAGTTAAAATGGTTATCACGAAGGTCTATACTTTTTTTTAACAACAAAATATATATAAAAAAACAACAGCAAAAAGTTGCACTGAAAAACAATTGTACAATAGAAAGGAAAAAAACAACAGACAAAACCAAAACCCCAGCAAACAAAAGAACACAACCCACAACACAGACAAAACAACAGCACCAACTGGTAACACATCACCAGGCAACATAGACACAAAACTACAAGAGCAGAAAAAAACTTTTGGAAGAAAAGTAGTCCCAAATGCAGCAGAAAACTATTGAAGCATCACCAAAATTAGCAATGAACGTAAACAACAACCATCAATACAAACAAAAAAACTAAAAGATAACAACTACATCAAAAATAGAGAAAATAGAAGAGCCACCACCAACCAGAGAAAAAACGCCAAGGATCGAAACAAAGAGAACCACAACAGCACAACAACAAAACAAAGCCCAACCCAATAACTGAACACATCCATCGGAAACCTCAAAGTCCAAAATCATAAGACCCCAACAAAACACCAAAAGAGCAGCATCAAAAGAACTCATCCAAGCAGAGAACAACAAATCACCTGCAAGACCGACACAACCAAATAAAAGAAAGACACACACCCACCAAATCAAAGAATACCCCCCCTCTTCCATAGAACACGAAAATGGAGCACATTAAAGAATATTTAGCCACAACAACAAGCCTAGCATAAATCTACCCAAAGAAATAAAACACACACCAAACCCCCACATGGTGTGGCAAGATATGACACCAAAAAACTCCAAAGAACAGCCCACCCACAATAAACACATACATACAATATTAGAAAATACAATTAGATAGCCACACATAAGACGGACGACACACTCCAATTGAGTCAGTCAATCCTACCCAACTTAGCCATGTTCTTAATCCAATTAAACGTGCAAAAACTAATATCATCCGCCAGCAACATAACCACCCTTCTCTCCTTTCTGTAGACAATTTCATTTCTAGCTTTCCAGATCACCCATATAGTTGAGTATACAAGAGACAACTTCAGATTGTGCATTCTTCTATCAACCCCTTTTGGTTTCAACATATCCATTAAGTCAATACAAAAGGAATGAGCATTTTGAATAGTAGCATACCACTCAACTAGCCAGCACCACACTTTCGAAGCCACATAACAGGAAAAGAAAAGATGATCAAGGCCCTCTTCACTGGATCGACATAGAGGACAAAGACTTGAGACTACATTAATCCCACGCTTTACCAAGTTCACAAATGTCAGAATCTTATTCCTAATCATTCTCCACATAAAACAATTGATTTTAAGAGGAATCCAATTTACCTAATTACAGGGGCGGACGCAAGATTTTACAGTAGGGTTTGCACAGGAGAGTTAGGGGTTGCATAGTAGTAGAAAAAATAAAAATTTCGAAAATTTTCGAAAAATTTTCCACTGCGGCCATAAAAGTTAGGGGTTGCCGGTGCCACCGTGGACCACCCCTAGGTCCGCCCCTGCCTAATTGAAAGAATTCTCAGATACCTCCTTACCCTTATTAATAAGAAGTCTAAATGCCTTTATCGAGAAATCAACTCCTTCATCACAAATCCACAACCATTTGTCCAACCCTCCAGTAGGCTTAAAGTTATTAATCAAGTTTAATAAATCTAAAATTTGATTTGATTCAATACCTCTCCTTAACTGTCTTGAGCAACTCCACAAGCATCTCACATCCTCCTCAGTGGAATTTTCCACTTTATCAATGAGTAAACAATCTTTATTTAACTCCACCACATACAAATTTGGGAATAAGTCTTTTAGGGGCACATTACTACACCATGCATATTTCTAGAAAAAAGTTTTATCACCTTTTCCAACCACTCTTTTAAACAAATCTGACATATAAATGCCTTTTTCTTCTAAATCCATCTAAATTTGAGAAATGCTCAGCCAAACACCCTTTATAGATTGCTTGGCAATAGGATTATCATCAGAAAGCTTTAATTTATGAATGACTTTAATACAAGAGAACAAAAAAGAGTTGCTTCCATTTTTCAAACGCCACCACCATTTGACAAGCAAAGCTAAGTTAGCGGACTCGAGACAATCAACACCAAGGCCACCCTCTTTTTTAGGCATGACAACCACCTCCCAAGCAATCCAATTTATCTTCTTCTTCTCATCATCTCCACCCCAAAGAAATCTTCTCCTTATACCTTCAAGCAAATTAATAATCTTTCTTGGAGCTCTAAAAAGAGAAATAATACAAGGGAAAACTATTAAGAACCGAATTAATTAGGGTAAGACGACCGCCGAAAGATAAGATTTTCGCCTTCCATTTAGACAACCGCTTTTTAAATTTATCCACCACTAGAGCCCAATTTTTAGCCAACTTCATATTTGCCCCAACCAGAAGCCCAAGATAAATAAACGGAAAGGAAGCGGGCTCACAATTAAGAATGCTAGCAAGCCTATGAACCTCTAAACCGTCAACACCCACTCCAAAAACTTTACACTTTTATTCAGATTCACTTTCAACCCTGAAGCAAGAAAAAAACATCTCAACAGCCTATTGAGATTTACAAAGTTGAGTTCCGACCATTCACCCACAAAAATACATCGTCATCATACATAAGATGAGAGATGGGTACGCCATTGCTGTCAAAAGTAAGACCACGAAAGTAATGAAGCCCACAATCCACTTCCATAGAAACATGGAGCTCTTCCATTGCAATTATAAAAAGAAAGGGGGCTAACGGATCTCCTTGCCTTACCCCTATACTAATATCAAACTCCTTAGTAGGTGCCCCATTAACCAAAATCCACGCCATGCTAGAGGAAAGACAACCCCTAATCTATTTTCTCCACTTCCACCCAAAGTTCATTTGCTGCATAACCGAATCCAAAAACTCCCAACTCAATGAATCAAAAACCTTATCAAAATCAACTTTAAAGATTAAAACTTGTTTCTTCCAACTTTTGGACCACGAGCAAATTTCATTAAGTAAAAGAGGTCCATCAAGAATACTCCTACCACCAACATAAGCCGATTGCTCCGGACTAATGATCTTGTCCAAAATATTTTTAAGTCTATTGGCAAGAACCTTGGAGAGAATCTTATACAAACAACCCATAAGATTCACGTGGCCAATAGTTTTTTAAAAATAAATGATCATTTATCTTAGAAATTAAAGATATAAATGAAGAATTACAATTTCTCGCCAAAAAACCTGAAGCTTCAAAATCTTTAACAAACATAACAACATCACCTTTAATTAGATCCCAAAAATGTTTCAAAAATCTTGAAAGTAATTAGATCCCAAGGTCTATACTTAATGGGCGAAATTATTGATACCGCAGTTAAAAAAAATAAAAACAAACAAACGAGCGGCGTCTAGAAATGCATAGAGATGGAATAACCAATCGGTTTTATATAGATAATGAGAAAAAGGAAACGCAAAGCTTTCATAGCTCAGTTGGTTAGAGCACCCGTTTAGTAAGCGGGAGGTCTTGAGTTCGACTCTCAATGAAAGCACTTTTTGTTCAATTCTTTTAAGGGATCCCTAAAACCACATGTAATTCACCTCCATCCTTTTTTTCACTATGCTATAATGACGTGTAGGTTACAGGTTACCACCTTTTTTCATTTGAATCAAACAATATGTTTTGAGTGTCTATATATACCCAATACATTAATCATGTTAGACCAATTTTAACCTTAAGTATATCATCAAATACTTTACGTCATGTAACCAAAATAACCTTTGAATCTAGATTATTTAGGTCATAATGTTATATACGTAATACCATAGTATCAAGCCACACACTTAATTTAGCCTATATTATGCCTCATACTCCAATTTGTTATTGACATGAACAATTATGTCTAGTTTTGAACATACTTAAAAAAACCATAAAAAAGTTACGAAGCGTAAAAATTGACCATTCAAAATTTATATTAAACTATTTAAGCAGATGATGATGTTGAAGACAGGGTGTTAGGGGTGGATTTCATTTGAGAGATAGTGAAAGTGTATTCATAGATCATATGGGGTAGGGAAATTTGAAGTGCACCCTCAGTTGTTTCTTTTGTGTTATTGTGATGCTAGAGGGTAGAAAATCATTAATTTGTCAAGGTTTATCCATCAAGGACAGCTTATATGGTTATAACGAGTTATACAATCCTCAAAGAACGAAATGGCAGTGCGAATGACTCAATGACTCAATGCTTCTTATTATTTATTCTAATATTTAAGTTAATTTAAAACGTGCTTTCTCTTTAAGCATTATATGGGGAATTTTCCAATAACCCTAGGACTACGACTTGTTATTGTAGAGAGTTGTTATTAAAAAAACATTTGAATTTTTCAATCAAGCTCTTTATTTAAATTATAAATTAGTAATTAAATTTATTTACTTTTTCCAAAGCAAGATGTATACAAAAACAACATGTCGCCGTGGTGGTGTTTTTATAAACCGGAGCGAAAAAAATTGGTGGGAAAAATTCTCATCGACCTACAATAACGACATGTCTACGTTGAAAATTGAATTTTCAAAATTTATATAAAAAATTTTAATCGATCAGTACAATTAGTTTCTTGTAATATTTCGCCATAACCATAAAATTGTGAAAAGTGAAAAGTGAAAAGTGATAAGCAAACTATATCAAGTTCGGGTCTGGACATCTTTTTTCTTGCATGACACATAGCGAACTTACCTCACATAACAAGAGTGATGAGCGAGGACCTATTGGTGGACACACGGATACCCATTGGTTGCGTTTGCCCTTGAAGATATGTATGTACATATCTAATTAATGAATATACTTGAAGTTTTTCTGTTTTTGTGCTATTGTTTGTTCTTTTAATGTGTCATAAAAAACAAATATATTATAATTGCATATATTGTAATAAAAAAGCTAAATAATAAGAACACACATAAAATTATAGAAAACTAGAGATTGCAACGATTGGTGTGTTTTTGTTATTCTTTTAAGGCTTCATGATTCTACAAACGGTGAGATGGGGATAAAGAAAGAAAAGGAGAGAAGAGGTCCAATAGAGACGGGAAAACATGTCTAGAGAAGCATCTAAAAAAATTTTAAAAAATAGAAAAAAAATAGAGAACATTGTCAACATAGGGGCTGGAAACTAAAGATACTAAAATGTGGTGGCAAAATCGTGAACTTCCTAAACAATACTGTTGTTAAGAACTTTTCATTTAATATAACATAATAATTATTAAATAATAATGTGATGTGATTTGGTGTATGTCACAACAAAACATGTAATCCCATCATAAGTAGGTGGTTTTGGATCCATCCCTTTGGTTCTTTAGGTTTTGCATGTGCAATGAATTAGGGCTATACATTCCAATCTATTGTTACTATACTAAAGTACTGAAATGACATCTCAAGCATCTCATTTCCTTGCCATCCATCCTAATATATAATTAGAAATTATTCACATCAATTTTGACATGTATTTTACATCATACTCTTTACGCTTTCTTTAAATCTTAACCTCTAATTAGAATCTTCACAAGAACGCAAGCATTTAAAGTAGTGTATGGTTTACGACATTATCTTGTCTCATATAATTTAATACACAAAAGACCACCTTCAACTTGTTATTTCATTAAAAGCAACCGTGAGTAGCTTGGGCTCAGATTCGGCAAGACTTTATTCTATAAACAATTAAACATATTTCGTACACATCGATTCCTTAAAATAATTCCCATTTCTATCTCATCCAAAGGACTACAACTTTACTAATATTTTTACTTAATGTATTTAGGTAAATTATATTTGAGTATTTTTTATTTTTATTTTGTAACTTACATTATAAATAAATTAGTAGAGAAACTCAGAAAATGATATTTTCCACAATAAATTCTTATATTTTAAAACTTTGCTCTCATTTTTTTCTTCTATTTTGCAAGAGTGACATCATTTTATCAAATATTTTTTGAAAATTTAGTATCCAAATAACATTTTATCTAGATAATACTAATTAATGAAGAAAAAAAACTAGATGAAGTTTGGCCGTATGATTAAAATTCACATGTCTATGTTATGGTTACTAGGTTTAAACACTAATGTGCTAGGGTTTCCATTAGAAATATGCATAGTTGACACAAAATTCATTTGGAAAACATTTCAAATGTTTACACAATCAATATAGTCTTCATCTCATGATGCTTGACCTTAGATTATTTTTGTTTGAGAAATAGGATCAAAATATCAAAATAACTTGGGTACGTGTATTGAAAATATTTTTCAAAATTGAAAATTTCAACGCTATTTCCTAAGGTATCATGAATTCGTATTTGAGATAATCCAATAAACACTTTCAAAAGCTAATTTGTGACAAGTAACTTTGTATACGAGGAAGAAGAAGAAGAAATATACAAAACTAAAAAATTAAGAATATATACATCATAAATTATTTTTGGGTTTTAGTGATGAAAATTGGTATCTATTGGGAATAAGCACAATGGTTTGGTTTTAGTAGGACCGTCGTCGAGGGCTCTTCCCCTTAGACATTGCCAGGGGAAATGCCCCTTAGACTCAGCCAATGATGGTTCCCATTGGAACCCTACAAAGAGATTGCCCCCACACATCCATGTTCTTGATGCCACTTTAGTTTATCCGAGTGTGCACTATGCACATTCTGGCCCATATTATTGCTAAAATTTTACCTGACTTGTCTAGCGTCGTTGATTTGTAACACCTATTTTCCGGGTATGTTTTTAATCGCTAATTTATAGATTTTAAGGAAAAAGGAAGGATGGTTTTGGGCGGGAAAAGATTTCACAACACGACCAAATGTGTTGTATGCGGCACGGGCAGAGCATTTTTTTACGACGCGACCAAGTGTGCTTCGTGGTGCGTCGCAACAATATTGTAAAACCCTAAATCTTGGGTTTTGGACACTATTTAAAGGCACTAAACCCTACGATTTTGTCTCGTGTCGACTACAAACTTCCAAAAACCCTAGAAGCATGAAACCCTAGCCTCCTTTCATTAATTCAAGTGTCTTAATGCCATTATAGTGAATGCTTGAAGGAGAAACAAGTGTTCTTGGTGCAAAGGAAGAAGGATCCATATAGAACAGGCCTTCTTGTCATCAAATCTTTCTCTATAAGTGATAAAGCTTGCATATTTATGGACTTTTACATCATGATTTTTTGTTTTGGACATTTTTGCGCCCCTTTTAGTATGTTATTCAATGGAGTTTTTAAACTCCAGGTTTGTGAGTTGTTTGGATGACTTTGTTGGAATTATTGAGATTAAAATAGTGCAAGCTTAAGATCTCTTTGATCCATGCAAGAAATCACTAGCCTCTTTGAAGATGACTTTGGTCCTTTTTACTATGTTATTCGGGGTTTTCTACTCCAAGACTATCAAATAAGGATCAACAGGCGAGAAGTATCAGAGGGTAGGACCATTTTGGCGTATAGTCGTTCTGAAATCCAGCAACCCAGCTATAGTTCAAACTAGACACATCTCCCGTAAGTAGTCGAGAAGTAGTGTAATTAATAATAATACTTTTTAGGCCTATGGGTTAAGCCTAATTAGAATGTAGCCCTATATTATAGTTGTATTTCCTAAGAAATTACTAGTTCACTATAATCTGAAGCTCTGATACCAATCTGTCACACCCCCAACCGGTGGCGGAAACGTCAGGTTGTGCGGCGTTAGAATGTTGGATTTTAGGCCACAGACATACATTGAATAACACACTGATATATCATACAATGTCACTTTTTATTTATTAAATAAAATAGGTTACAAAGTTGTTCGAGGTACAGATAGTTCACAAAAGCAAAGTATAAAAGTAAAGCATATAAACTGCGAGTTGTATCACCGAGGTTACCTCTCTCCTCCTCCAGGTTCATTCTCCTGATAATACATGTAGTTTTGAAACGTCAACATAATGTTGGTGAGTTCACAGGTTTTATTGTTATAAAACATGCTGCAATTGGTTAGTTATCTTGAACTTGTTTCTTCAAGTTTGGGTTTACTATCACTACTTGTTTTAGGGAGTTTCCTAATAGTGGTTTATGATAGTTAGTTTATCTTAGTTATTCTGATGTAACATCCCAAAAATCAAGGTAAAATTTTCATTTTTCAAAAACAACCAAATGTTTACAAAACATAGTTTCCAAAGTGTCAAAATCACAAATCAGAGTATCCCAAAATCAAATCTCATAAAAACTTAAGGATGTACACGATCAATCCTTCGCCTTGACCTGTTCATCTGTAGTACCTGAAACATAAAACTTAAACTGTAAGCCAAAGCTTAGTGAGTTCCCCCAAATACCACACACAACCAAACAAATATACAAAATGTATGTTGGGTCTACAATCTCCCGACTGGATTACCCTGGCCTACAACCTCCCGGTTGGATTGCCACTCTGACCCACAATCTCCCGATTGGATTGCCACTGGCCCACAATCTCCTGATTGGATTGCCACTCTAGCTCACAATCTACCGATTGGATTGCCACTCTGCCCCACAATCTCCCAATTAGATTGTCACCGGGTTTGTTGGCCGACTACACAAAGCAGTGCTACCTCAACCCAAACCACACGATGTCGACATATGGAACAGATAAATATATACCAGCAAACAGATAAACATGTAGATCTCATCAGATCACTGCAGCATAGCAACATGCTAAACCAGGATACATAATCTACTGTGCCGACATTGGTGCCTTCAACCCACAAGTACATTAAGGAAAACTCACCTCATAGTCTGAAAAGATAGTAGAAAAGAGTACTGCTCCAAAGGCCAACTCTACCGGTTATCTATACAACAAACAGTGGCCTAGTCACAAACTACATTTAAAAATACCCAAAATGCCCCTAGGTCGAACCCCAGGTCAAAGGTCAAAGTTAGAAAGTTAAAAGTTCAAGGAAAGTCAAAGTAGGCTAACTATAACCTGCGTACTCGGCTTCTACGTTGCGCGTAGTCGAAATCTAATCAATTTCAGCCCAGTACGCGTAGTGTACCACTTGGTACGCCCGACGTACTCCGCATGCACCAACACTTTATCATTAAGTGCTTATTTTTTAAATACCTTTCATCCAAATTCAGATCTAGATCCAAAACATCATTCTAAGTCATAAAGTTACCACCTTTATGACTTTCCATGGGTATAAAAGGTCCAAAAGCTAAAACCCTAACTTATTCTTCCATTAAGACATCACAAATCTTGCATGGAAGGAATAGAAGGACCAATATCACATTTTTATGGTTCCTAACACCTAAACACGTCTGAAAGGACAACTCTTCTAGTTAGAGTAATCCATACTCATGAACTCCAAGCTTTTGGGACCAAAAATGGACACAAACTCAAGGTTAACAAGATCTAAGCAATTAATTCATCAAGTTTGAGACTTTATACCTCTCAAGGATGCTTAAGGGTGAAACACTTTTGGATCGAAGATTCTGTGAGCTTCCAAGATGATTTCCCTTCCTTCTTCTTCCTTCAAGAACACCAAAATGCACTCTCAAGCTCAAAAAGGTTCACACAAAGGATTAGGGTTTGCAGGGACGATTTGGGAGATGGAGGCTGATGAGGGAGGTCTTGAGAAGTTAATGATACTTAAATAGGGCTTAAACCCTAAAAATTAGGGTTTAACCCCTGGCCACGTACGCCTTGCGTACGTTTGAGTACGCCCAACGTATTCAACAGATCACGCGTCCCTTTTTAAAGGGGCTAAGGGACCAATTTTGCAACAAAATTTCATACCAAGGGTAGAAATGGAAAATACCTGAACAATGAGTGTTACATCTGAGCTTTCTTCTTCAAGTTGAGAGTACTATCACTTCTTTCTTAGGTTATTCCCTAGTAGTAGTCTAAGATAGTTAGTTTTAGTTTAACAAAGTTACGATAAGTTCCTATAATCGAGCTATGACTGTTGGGTTCCTGGAAAACCACGACGTTTCATTGGACGTGAAAAATGTATTTAGAAAGTTATGCCTGCATCGACTTGCCGTCGGGTTGTAGCTAGCAACCACATGTGGGAGTGTCAATCCCATATAGATCTATATATATATATATATATATATATATATATATATATATATATATATATATATCTTTCCCGCTCACTAAAGATTTAATGATTATAGGTCGGGGCTAGCTGAAAATCATTCAATGTGTTAATGAATCGTCTCTCATCTAACTCTTGTTGTGGGGGCCTCCCCTGGTCTGTCATGTTGTTATTATTCACTGTATTTGTTGGTTTGGGTGTAACGACGTAAATTTTAAAACAATTTTTCATTTTTCAAACATAATAAATCTCATATAATATTCTCAAAATCTCATGTATCAATGTCATCACAATAAAACATATCCCAGAATCTCAACACAGAATCTTCTGCCAGTGTGTACAATTCCTGCCGGCGCCTTCCCGCGACCCTCGCTGATACCTGAAACACATATCACATAACACGATAAGCATAAATGCTTAGTGAGTTCCCCAAAATACCACATACAACACATACGCCACTCGAGGCTACAGTACGACCCTCCGGACATTGTGTCTCAGCGCGACCCTCCAGTCCCGTAGCTCGTTGGACCCTCTGGTCCGGTCATAGATCGTTTGACCCTTCAGTCCGGTCTGTATCGTTGGACCCTTCGGTCCGATCTATATCGTTGGACCCTTCGGTCCGGTCTATATCGTTGGACCCTCCGGTCCGGTCTATACAACACATTACATACATATATCACAATGCACATAATCTCATACATACACATAACACACAAGACCCTTCGGTCTACACATAGATACCACTCTAGGTAATGTATAGTGAGAAGACTCACCTCGGCTAGCAGGTGAGCAAATAACCTCGCGCTCGGATCTCGAACTAGTCTCCTCCTAACACAAAGGATGAATATCTCTTATTATTACTCTTCTCACAAATCAGATAATTGAAGGCGGGTCTTTCTCTTTCTAACTCGTTAAAGTGGGTAAAAGACCATTTTACCCCCTCCAAGGTCTCCATCACATATGTTGACCAAAACCCCATGGTCAACAGAAGTCAAACTCGAGTCAACAGTCCAAGTTTGACCCGACTCTTCGAGTGCACTCCTGCGACTCGTCGAGTCCCCTCGTATCCTCAGAAGTCTCAAAAGTCCAGCTCAACTCGTCGAGTTGACCCCCAACTCGACTCGTCGAGTCAGGTCATGGACTCGGCGAGTCCCTTTGATCTGATTTCTCATTCAGACGATTTCAACCAGATCTATCACTCTAAACTATAGATCTATCATCCCAATGCTCAATAATTACGTAAAGCTTCGATCTTTACGTTCATACATGATGCTATTGCTTCAAAACGCCAATACATGCTCTTCATGAAGGTTTTTGCTCATCAACCCTCATTTGGACCACTAAAGCTGAGACATCTAGACTCTAAGGACCTTAGGAGGTCCAGATATGAGGTTTCGAACCACAACCAGGTCTCATTCGACTCATAGATTCAAAAGAATGGAAGCAAAGCCCTAAAACTCCCAAAATGAGATCTAGTACAAGGAATGAACAAGATGAGAACTTTGTACCTTCTCTTAGCAGCTGAAACACTTAATACCACAGATCCACTGCCTTCCTTTGTTCCCCATCAAGAAGCTCTTCATCATTCTCCATAGAAATGCACCAAGAACCACAATATGAGCTTCTTTCTCACTCTCTAGCTACAATAGCAAATAGGGTTTGCTCTCAGGGGAAGGTAGCCGCAATTGAGGCTATAAGTGCCTTTAAATAGGTCCCAAACCCAGGAAATTAGGGTTTCTCTGCCCAACACCTACTCGACGAGTCCCTCCTCTGACTCGTCGAGTCCATTCATTAAATCCACGCGACAATCTCGACTCGACTCGGTGAGTTGGTCCTTCAACTTGTCGAGTCCCTCCTTAAATCTCAAGATTAACATACACAATAATGTCTCTGAAAATCCGGATGTTACAATTCTCCCCCACTTGAATTAGATTTCGCCCTCGAAATCGCTTCTCAACAACATATAGATCTAATCCAATAATCGAACAGCACCATCCAAAGGATCTCATACCACACAACTATCTTTCTCCTGGGCACCTGAATCCAACAGGAATTTCTCCCTGGAAAAAGGCAGACTCACTGCCACTACGCTACCCCTCCTGACTCTCAAGAGTCTAGAAACTCTAGTATCTCGATACACAGCCAGACCGCTCTCTTCAGGTGTCACCTCGTTTTTCGCTCCTCGAATAATAAACCCCGATAGCTCACTGCACCTCTGATTCTCTGGTGGGGACCGATAAAAACAAGTCCATGCCCAAAACTGGCTACCGATCACTCGTCCCAGACATGATAAACAATCCCGATCATATACCAAGGAATGGAAGGATCACATAACACCAAGGACTCATCCACTGTACTGCAATCAAATCCATCTGAAAAACGAATCCTCAACACCCTGACCTCAAACACAGATAATGATCATGCTTGTTCTGAAGCGTCCTCCGACATCTAACAAACATAAACCTCAGCTCCCCTCTCAAAACTGAGCACCAGGTCCTCACCCGACCCAGCAGCTGAACCTCTAAAGGTTACCCCTTGCATGTCCCAAAACGTCCCGTCTACTTCCTTTCCACAACAACTATCTCGGCCCTGTGTGACACACACCAGTCACGAAGTTCGCTGTACCTCAAGCGAATACTGAATTCGACTCACTCTCGATCTCTGTCGTCCACTACTCATTAGTTCCATGCGTTTCACGGTTTTCTCATACCAACGAATTGACCCACTCCGGTCCAAGACACCATATGGAACAATACCCCCTTCCAAATGAAATGCATCTCTGAATCTGGAATCTCATTCTGTCTACTCGATACACTACTAGAATCGAACTCAACTCGAGAGTCTGATCCGACACAGAATTGGAACCACTCGTCCCAACGAACGACTCAACTCATGACTCATGACCCTCAACTCATGCGTTCTTCACTTATCCACTTCCCTTTGGTTGCGACAACCATTACTCAATTCAGAATATAACAACTCCCGACAATTATGGAGATCCCAGTCTCACCCCTGATTCGACCACCAGGCTCCCACAAAACTCAAATATTAGGGCTACCCAAGCCCAAAACTCCTCTGTCTTACGCTCTGATCAGAGAGTACTTCGTCGCAACATTCTCTTGCTGACTAGTGGGTACTACGGCTCCCCGCAGTATCACAACAACCTCTCACTGAATAGTGAGTACTACGGCTCCCCGCAGCATCACAACAACCTCTCACTGAATAGTAAGTACTACGGCTCCCCGCAACATCACCACAACCTCTCACTGAATAATGAGTACTACGGCTCCCCGTAGCATCACCACAACCTCTCACTGAATAGTGAGTACTACGGCTCCCCGTAGCATCACTACAACCTCTCACCGAATAGTGAGTACTACGGCTCCCCGTAGCATCACCATAACCTCTCACTGTATAGTGAGTACTACGGCTCCCCGCAACATCACCACAACCTCTCACTGAATAGTGAGTACTACGGCTCCCCGCAGCATCACCACAACCTCTCACTGAATAGTGAGTACTACGGCTCCTCGTAGCATCACCACAACCTCTCACTGAATAGTGAGTACTACGACTCCCCGTAGCATCACCACCCTTGCTCTTACCACTTCACAATCTCATCCTCAGGTCGACGCCACACTGCGCTCATTAACTCATGCCCTGCGGACCAACCATAGGTGTACATACTTACCCAAATTATGCATTGCTATTTCTGACGACATCTTCCATAACAAAACACCTTTCCCTGCAGCAATCCACATTCTCAAATAATCCTGTTTGGGTTCAATTAGCTGAAAGGGCTCCCACTGGAACCGTAGACACTTGATACACCACTCGTCATCCCATAACTCAAGTCTCAAAATAGTCTGAAATTTAGAACATCATACTCGGATACCTCGGTACACCATCACAGAACCTCATGATGTCCTGTCTCAACCACTGATCTCCTACTTACCGCATCATACACAGATACAACAATGCGTTCCTTCAGGATTCACCACTAATCTTCATGCTACACACGGTCTTCGATCGACAGCCACTTGCCGTGGAAACACTCATCCTTTCCTTAACACATACCACATGCACTATCTCGCTCTGCACTTCGCCTTGACCACCAATAACCCTGGTCTCAGGAATCCGCACCGCAGGTCTCTATATCCAGTTCTCCAACCACTCTTGAACAACCTCTAATCTCCTCAAAGATACACGGTTCTCCCCCACTCAGGATTCGAACCATCACCAATTGGTTCACCAACAATCTATCCCACAGACTGTTTTTACCAGTAACATCGCACCTACCCTTGGAAGGTGATACACAATGCTCGATGATCTCCCCGATGGAGATCAAACAACTCCAACTACCCCGAATCTCAGATGAAATCCTCAGAAACTTCTCATCATGACTGCCTCTAGTCATTCAGAATCTCGTACCATCCCACTACCGGACATCTCAACTGTCCAGTAGTAATACTGACCCTCAGTCTGAAAATAATGAACTAACATGCTCCTCATCCTCGACTCCTCAACTGACGTCCCATCACGTGAATTATCATAAGAGCAGAGACCTCATTTCCACACTCGATACCCATCATAGACAATAAGAGCCACCGCTCCGATATACTTTTCTTGACCGTACGTTGCTGCGGCTAACACATGCCCTACTATGCTCAAATAGGGTGTATCCTGGTCCTTGACCATCTCAGTCCCCACTGACAACCTACTCATGCTATATCCTTACCTCGCAGCAGACATACTGCCCAGATACTCTGATGAAAGATCGTAACCAAAACTACCCCACAGGGCTCACCCCAAACCTCGGAAACCGAAAATCTCAATATCTCTCCTGTTTCCTACTGGAACAGAAATAGCAGCGCTCAGGTCACAAAAAATGACATCTCCACTATCGTCCGGTCGCTCAGCCCAGACCAAATTCTCCAATAACGCACCATCCCTACTCATCCCTGAGTCTTGCGACTCCAACTGGCATCTCACCAAAAATCCCTCGGAGCTAACTCGATTCCCCTTTCAAGGGATGCTCTACTAAAACTCGTTCATCATGGCCCTCTGGCCCCATACTCTTTCACATCTGATCTCAGTCTAGACAATCACCACAGAATAACCGGTAAACCAGAAGCACTAACTGCCACGAGTCAGGGTACTCGAACCATGTGGCCACCTCTTGATCTGCTATGAATCATGGTACCCGAACCACGTTGTCTCTTCTCAATCCGTTACGAATCATGGTACTCGAACCATGTTCTCCCTTCTCAATCCGCTACAAATCATGATACTCGAACCATGAAATCACCTCTCGTTCTGCTACAAATCATGGTACTCGAACCACGAAATCACCTCTCGTTCTGCTACAAATCATGGTACTCGAACCACGAAATCACCTCTCGTTCTGCTACAAATCATGGTACTCGAACCATGAATTCACCTCTCGATCTGCTACTTAGATCCTCCGGAATGTTCCCTGTATCGAGTATGGGTCCTCTACTTTCAGTAGTAGGGGCCCATACTACCTGCCACATCTACCCATACTTTCTGCACGGACCATCCCTGAGTTCCTAAGTAGCTGCTCAACCTTCTCGATCACCAAGCCTGTCACGTGTGTTCGCTCCTCTGCGAAATGCTCTACTCTTGTCAGCGTACTCATCTGACTAGGGTCACCCTTTCCTAGGCTCTTCCTAGGTTCTCACACTTCTTCGTCATCAGCTGCTGAAGAACTCCTTATGATGCCAGCCATCTACCTCCTGAATATCGTCATATTCACTTAGTAGGTGACTCCCATCATCAAGATTTCCACAAAGCACGAAGCAAGCAGCATTCGGGCATCGAATAATTTCTACAAACATGTAAAACCACTCTAGGTTATTACCCACTTACTCTCCTCATACTCAAAGGATATCACCGAACTCAAGCAACTTTACCCCACGCGGGCATCTAACTACTCTCTCAGTAGACTCCTCAAATGCTCATCTAGGTATCTCTCCTAGATTACTCCTCTACTCAGATCCCTCTCTAAAAGGATTCCTGCTGGATACTCATACTCAGCACATACTCGAAGGCAAATTACATATAACAGCAACTCCTAGGCTAAGGTATCACAAATCAGGCCACTCTAGTCCTAAAATATGAATACCTAGCCTATCTCTAGCATGCATAGCATATCACATAATATCTCATAACACATAATGTAAGGGTATTTTGGGAAATCACCGTTCGGGCGCTGGCTGATCGTACACACTGCTCCGTTCTGATTTTCTCAAAAATCTTTTACTCTTTTTAGAAAAATTGTTTCTTTTATGAAAATTCCCTCAAATCCTCAATTTGAGTTCAGATACGCCCGAAGGTGCATCCGAATCCCTCAAACCAAGGCTCTGATACCAACTTGTAACGATGTAAATTTTAAAACAATTTTTCATTTTTCAAACATAATAAATCTCATATAATATTCTCAAAATCTCATGTATCAATGTCATCACAATAAAACATATCCCAGAATCTCAACACAGAATCTTCTGCCAGTGTGTACAATTCATGCCGGCGCCTTCCCGCGACCCTCGCTGATACCTGAAACACACATCACATAACACGGTAAGCATAAATGCTTAGTGAGTTCCCCAAAATACCACATACAACACATACGCCACTCGAGGCTACAGTACGACCCTCCGGTCGATGTGTCTCAGCGGGACCCTCTAGTCCCGTAGCTCATTGGACCCTCTGGTCCGGTCATAGCTCGTTGGACCCTTCGGTCCGGTTTGTATCGTTGGACCCTTCGGTCCGGTCTATATCGTTGGACCCTCCGGTCCGGTCTATACAACACATTGCATACATATATCACAATACACATAATCTCTTACATACAAATAGCACACAAGACCCTTCGGTCTACACATAGATACCACTCTAGGTAATGTATAGTGAGAAGACTCACCTCGGCTAGCAGGTGAGCAAATAACCTCGCGCTCGGATCTCGAACTGGTCTCCTCCTAACACAAAGGATGAATATCTCTTATTATTACTCTTCTCACAACTCAGATAATCGAAGGTGGGTCTTTCTCTTTCTAACTCATTAAAGTGGGTAAAAGACCATTTTACCCCCTCCAAGGTCTCCATCACATATGTTGACCAAAACCCCATGGTCAACAGAAGTCAAACTCGAGTCAACAGTCCAAGTTTGACCCGACTTGTCGAGTGCACTCCTGCGACTCGTCGAGTCCCCTCGTATCCTCAGAAGTCTCAAAAGTCCAGCTCAACTCGTCGAGTTGACCCCTAACTCGCCGAGTTATCGCACAATCAATCCATCGGGACAAACCCTTGCCGACTCGTCGAGTCAGGTCATGGACTCGACGAGTCCCTTTGATCTGATTTCTCATTCAGATGATTTCAACCAGATCTATCACTCTAAACTATAGATCTATCATCCCAAGGCTTAATAATTACGTAAAGCTTCGATCTTTACGTTCATACATGATGCTATTGCTTCAAAACGCCAATACATGCTCTTCATGAAGGTTTTTGCTCATCAACCCTCATTTGGACCACTAAAGCTGAGACATCTAGACTCTAAGGACCTTAGGAGGTCCAGATCTGAGGTTTCCAACCACAACCATGTCTCATTCGACTCATAGATTCAAAAGAATGGAATCAAAGCCCTAAAACTCCCAAAATGAGATCTAGTACAAGGAATGAACAAGATGAGAACTTTATACCTTCTCTTAGCAGCTGAAACACTCAATACCACAGATCCACTGCCTTCCTTTGTTCCCCATCAAGAAGCTCTTCATCCTTCTCCATAGAAATGCACCAAGAACCACAATATGAGCTTCTCTCTCACTCTCTAGCTACAATAGCAAATAAGGTTTGCTCTCAGGGGAAGGTAGCCGCAATTGAGGCTATAAATGCCTTTAAATAGGTCCCAAACCCGGGAAATTAGGGTTTCTCTGCCCAGCACCTACTCGACGAGTCCCTCCTCTGACTTGTCGAGTCCATTCATTAAATCCACGCGACAATCTCGACTCGACTCGGCGAGTTGGTCCCTCAACTCGTCGAGTCCCTCCTTAAATCTCAAGATTAACATACACAATAATGTCCCTGAAAATCCGGATATTACAATTCTCCCCCACTTGAATTAGATTTCGCCCTCGAAATCGATTCTCAACAACATATAGATCTAATCCAATAATCGAACAACACCATACAAAGGATCTCATACCACACAACTATCTTTCTCTCTGGGCACCTGAATCCAACAGGAACTCCTCCCTTGTAAAGGACAGACTCACTACCACTACGCTACCCCTCCTGACTCTCAAGAGTCTGGAAACTCTAGTATCTCGATACACAGCCAGACCGCTCTCTTCAGGTGTCACCTCGTTATTCGCTCCTCGAATAATAAACCCCGATAGCTCACTGCACCTCTGATTCTCTGGTGGGGACCGATAAAAACAAGTCCATGCCCAAAACTGGCTACCGATCACTCGTCCCAGACATGATAAACAACCCAGATCACATACCAAGGAATGGAAGGATCACATCACAGCAGGGACTCATCCACTGTACTGCAATCAAATCCATCTGAACAACGAATCCTCAACACCCTGACCTCAAACACATATAATGATCATGCTTGTTCTGAAGCGTCCTCCGACATCTAACAAACATAAACCTTAGCTCCCCTCTCAAAACTGAGCACCGGGTCCTCACCCGACCCAGTAGCTGAACCTCTAAAGGTTACTCCATGCATGTCCCAAAACGTCTTGTCTACTTCCTTTCCACAACAACTATCTCGGCCCAGTGTGACAAACACCAGTCACGGCTGTACCTCAAGCGAATACTGAATTCGACTCACTCTTGATCTCTGTCGTCCATTACTTATTAGTTCTATGCGTTTCACGGTTTTCTCATACCAACGAATTGACCTACTCCGGTCCAAGACACCATATGGAACAATACCCCCTTCCAAATGAAATGCATCTCTGAATCTGGAATCTCATTCTGTCTACTCGATACACTACTAGAATCGTACTCAACTCGAGAGTCTGATCCGGGACATAATTGGAACCACTCGTCCCAACGAACCACTCAACTCATGACTCATGACCCGCAACTCATGCGTTCTTCACTTATCCACTTCCCTTTGGTTGCGACAACCATTACTCAATTCAGAATATAACAACACCCGAAAATTATGGAGATCCCAGTCTCACCCCTGATTCGACCACCAGGCTCCCACAAAACTCAAATATTAGGGCTACCCAAGCCCAAAACTCCTCTGTCTCACGCTCTGATCAGAGAGTACTTCGTCGCAACATTCTCTTGCTGACTAGTGGGTACTACGGCTCCCCGCAGTATCACAACAACCTCTCACTGAATAGTGAGTACTACGGCTCCGCGCAACATCACAACAACCTCTCACTGAATACTGAGTACTACGGCTCGCCGCAGCATCACCACAACCTCTCACTGAATAATGAGTACTACGGCTCCCCGTAGCATCACCACAACCTCTCACTGAATAGTGAGTACTACGGCTCCCCGTAGCATCACCACAACCTCTCACTGAATAGTGAGTACTATGGGTCATCCCGACCCTTAACTTGGCCAAAAATCACGCAAAACGGGAAGTTAAATGGAAAAATAGCTAAATAGGGATGAAGCCTCTTAGGAACCGAACCCTGCTAATAGGACCGAAGTCCCCTCAGGACCAAACCGAACTGTCAGAAGCGAACTTAGCCATCTCGGACCGAACCCATGCGAACCGAAATGAACCGAGCTTCGCTTTCGCTTCCCTTCTTCCTTCCCCTTCGCTCCATTTCGCTTCGGTTCCCTACGACCAGCTTCGCCTTCGGTCCGGAGCACCTAGGACCGAACCTTCGGCCCCACTTCGGATTTTTGCAGATTCGCTCCTTTTTCCCAGTTTTCGACTACTTTCGCCTGTTAAGCCCGTTTTTGACGGGGATTTTTCACCAAATTCATATTTTTACCATTTTAAACCCCCAAAACTCATATTTTATTCATTTCTCAAGGATTTAATAGTTAAAAGTCATTATTTTATATTAAGAGGCGTATTTTACCCCACAAGTGGGTCAAGTGTGCCCACTTGCCTCCATGTGTCACTTCCTCATTAGCCCAACCCTATCCACATCACACAAACCAAGACAAACATCCTTTCACCTTTGCAACCTGCTCCAGCAACCTTTTATATAATGAAATCCCTGGAGGATTTCTTGATTTACTTTGATCATCTCCAAACTTAAACACTTCTCAAACCATCAAGATAGCCTCTTTTTTCTCTCTACTTCCCACCACTTTGTGAAGGTGTTCTTGAGCTATTACTTCACTTTTTGGTAAGTATTCTATCTAAACTCAAGTGTTATTCCATAATTTCATAACACTCTTGGATCGTCGACTCATATCTTAACACCAAAAATCGTTCTTAGGATCATCCAAGCTTTCACTTGTTCATCAAGTGTTCTTGACTTGATACTCCTTGTCTTCAACCTTCCACTCTTCAAGAAATCAATCAAGGTGAGTTCATACCCCTACGTTTTCAAGTTTTCTTTAGTTTTCAGGGGGGGGAATACAAGTTAAAACACCAAAATATACTTAAAACTTAACTTGACAGCTTACAATAGAAAAGTTGTGACATGTTCACGAACTTTTTTACCCAACTTAAACTTAATATTTTTCAAACCTTTTTAATATGCATGTAGTTCAGCTTTATACCTTTAAAATGACTACTTGCACATCTCCATACGATTTTTCTACAATTTATGGTGATTTTTTACAAAACTGCCTATCACTGCAGCATCAAAGTCGGACCAGGTTGTGAAGATGAACATTTTCACCCTGGTTTGAGACCACCAAAAATTATAGGAAAATTTATGGATACAGTAGACTCTGTTTCCAAATACTCAGAGTTTACAGAATTAGTTTTCGACTTACGATGATTTTTCTATAAATATTCTAAAAACAGTGACAATTAAGGGTAAAACTGTCAAATACGTGTTTAAGAGTTATTCACACCTTGTAACATGCTGAGCAAGGTGTGTACGATTTACACTTAATATTTTAAATGTCATTTCATGGAAATACAAAGACATGCATAACAAGGTTTCATTCAAACACACAACACTTTTGATAAACTATAATAGGTATAGTTTGAGCACTTCGTTTGACAAAGAAAACAATAACTCAATCGACTTACAAAACAAGTATTTCATTACACACTACATGAACTTGTTAATAAATAAATTTGTGAGACATTCTCCTTCGGGGTACTCTTAAGTACCACAGTAAAGTCCTGCAGTTATAATCAGAATCTCCTGGAGGGAGAGCGTGATAGTTGTGTATAGATCTATATTGGGTCTGACAAACCCGCACCTAAGCTGCTTGCAACAGTTAGACCGGCAGGTCTGTGGTGACAAGTGTCATAACATTCCGACGCCTGAAGAACGTCGAGTACGAGGTCTTCGAGTTTTTAGTATGGTTATAACATCTCACATGAGAAATTAACAAAACACACAGTTCACTGGAATTTAAGGAGTTTTTATTTAAATATAAAAACCACACACGCACATAAGTACGACGATTTACTTACATATACTAAGTCTTGGTTCAGTTAAGACTATAACTACCCTTTAGAAAATATTGGATTTTCTGGACATAAAGTTGTAACAAACAAAAAGGAACATCGTTCATTTTTCATTCATAAATTTCTTATGAACTCACCAGCTTTATGCTGATACTCTTTCAAAACAACTTGTATTCTCAGGTAATCAGTAAAACAGGTAATCACAAGATTTCTGAAGTCAAGACGCTAAGGCGTAGATTCTTTTGCTATATTTTGACATCATATGTAATTTATTTGGAAACATATACTTTTGAAACGATGTAACCTTTTAAATTATATTTATGATGGTTGTGTTTACTTTCTTCACTATGGTTATGATACTGAGCATGACGTCCTCCGCCCCCGAACGTTTCCGCCGTTCTGGTTTGGGGGTGTGACAGATTGGTATCAGAGCTTTGTTTATAGTGAACTAAGTATATCGAACCACGTAAGATATACAAACTATAAATACAACGGGACAAAATTCTCTGACGTAGCTTTTCAAAAATACTTTAAAATAAAAATTTATATTTTTATAAAAGTATTCGCACAATCGCACATACTAATTCAGTATCATAATGGCAATAACATAAAAGTATCAAGACAAGTTGAACACCATGATTCAGCTTTGGGGTATGTAGTAAGATCTTGGATGAATATAGCCTGATCAACTATATTTAGCCAAGGTAGGACCAATGTATGCCGAAGAAGGATCATGATGAGCAACAATTCTTCAACTTACCAAAAACTTCGAAAATCAAGCATAAAAATACTATAGGAGTATTTTAACTCAAAAACCATAATAAACACATTTTAAATTACGATAACTAACTTCTTTCCCAAAAGTTCTCACAATATCCTTCTTATCCCTATTCTCGTACAGGCGCAATGGCAGGATTCCACTTACCAGGTGATCCCTACTTTCCCAACCAAGGGAATGCCGGTTGGATTTTGGAAGACCTAGAGGAAGAACCCGAAGAAGAGCCCATGGAGGATGAGGAACCCATGGAAGAGGAAGAATCCATAGACGGTGAAGAGGAAGAAGACTCAGATGGAACCGACTCCGAACCCGAAGTTTACAATCCACACCCTGCCCCTATTCCTCCGCAACACTTCTAGGGTCCGGCACCCCAATGGGCCGAAAGTATACATCGATGGAGCCGAGAGCAAGGTTAACGACCTCCCTATGGCATGCAACGAGGTTTCTACGATCTCAGCAGAGGAGGGTCAGCCGACCGAGCCCTCCCTGTCATAGTTCACTGTGTCACACACCACGAAGAACAAACAAGAGTTAACACCCGACATCTCATGGAAGTTGGTGCCACCAGCCAAGTCAACTCCGTTCGCATTCGCCGGTTGGATGACGACCACGATCGGACTCGAGACCGCACCGAGCTTGTTCGACGAGAAATGGCTGCAACCCGAGCTGAAGTGCAAGAAGTCCGAGAACACCGAGCCACTGTAGAAGGACGTCTGGCAGAAGCAGAGCGCCAAGCGGCGGAATCCAGAACCGAAATGAGGAACTTCGTGTCTACACTTCGTGATCCTCATAGCTTCAACCACCGCAAGTAGTGTTGCGCTGCTCGCTCCAGTTTAATCTAGTTTTTGGATAAATATTACTATTATTTTCTAGTATTTTATGTCCGATCTCGCGATTTAAGTGTTTACACTTCTGGGATCAGTTAGGCGGTCAAAATTTTCCCATGCATTGATGTAGCATAGACCCCTAGTCGGGTCAAATTTTCCCCAATATTGTATACTAAGTTATATCAATGAAATTGACACGCTATTTGCTTTACTACATCAGATTCATAACATGAACTATTTTCAGATTAAATTTACTGGTGCCTGATTTATGATGGTTTGGTGTATAAATCAAAGTTATATATATTTAAGACCATGTCGACCTAGAAAATGGTGGTTCCGCCTTGGATCCTGTTCCTTGTTTGGTTGTGGGCCCAGGGTAAACCCATTAGATTCGAAAGTTTATTTAATCTTAATTGTATATGAATATTATACCTCAAACGATCGTTGGATGGGCCCGGTATGGATTCTATTAACATACATTTCATATGAATCAAAACTATCAGCATTCATAAAGTCTACATTTCATTATCTATAGACCTCTAGTATGAATGGATTTATACAAAATCATTACAAGTCGGAATCATGATGCATATAAAGAACTAAAAATGTTTAGTTTTAACTCTCGACTTGTGAATGTTATCAAGGACTTATTGTCTTTTCATTCTTGATATGGCAGAAAATGCCACCTCGTAGAAACCCTAGACGCGGCGGCGCCGCAGGAGCACCACCACCTCCACCACCTCCACCGCCCCCTCAGTTCGACCCAGTTATGTTCCAGGCGGCCGTAACAGCCGCAGTAGCAGCCGCAATGTCCCAAATCAGCACCAACAATGCGGGTGGTGCGGGTAATGGCGCCACAAATTCTAACCACAGTGACAGCCAGGGACACTCGAGAGAGTGTACCTACAAAGACTTTACAAATGCCAAACCCAAAACCTTCAATGGAAGCAGAGGAGTGATAGCATTGCTACAATGGTTCGAGAAAACCGAATCCATTTTCGAAATATGTGCATGCCCCGAAGCAAGCAAGGTCAAATTCGCCGCATGTACCTTATCTGAAAGGGCCTTAACCTGGTGGAATGGCCACGTCAAGGCATTGACACTTTCGGTGGCTAATTCGATACCATGGGAAGACCTAAAAATGATGTTGATGAAAGAGTACTGCCCAAGGGGCAAGATACAGAAGCTGGAAGAGGAACTTTGGGGTCTCAAAAGGACGGGCTCTGACATCCTGTCATATACCTCGAGGTTCAACGATCTAGCCATGCTGTGTCCCGGAATAGTTCTGTTGGAAAGCAAAAAGGTGGAAAGATACATATGGGGACTATCTTCCCAACTTCAAGGAAATGTATTGGCCTCAAAGTCAACTACCTTTGACAGTGCCAAAGAGCTGGCACAACAGCTCATCGATCACAAAGCCAGCCATGGCACTGTGACAACCACCACTGAGCAAGCAAAAGGGGGGAGCAACAAAAGAAAGTTCTGGAACAAGAAGAAGGGTCAACCTGCTCAAGACCCTGCCAAGAAACAACAAGTGGTTGTTGTGCACGCTGCCACAACCACTACCAACCCAACTCCGATAAGGTAATACGCCGGGAACCTACCCAAGTGCAACAAGTGCAGCTTTCACCACAACGGTGCATGCCGTGAAATGCATTGCACCAACTGTAACAAAAAGGGGCACACTGCCCGGTTTTGTAGAACTCCGGCCCAACCGGACGCAAGCTGTCAACGCTGGAGCCAGCCGAACCTGCTATGGATGTGGAGAAGCAGGACACTTCAAGCGTAACTGCCCAAAAGCAAGAAACCCCAACCCCGACGAAGTGGACAGAGTTCTGGCGATAGGTCATGAGGAAGCCGTCACTGATCCAACTGTGGTTACCGGTACGTTCCTCCTCAACAATACATACGCATGCATTCTTTTCGATAGTGGCGTGGAGAAAAGCTTCGTGAGCCACCAATTTAAACGCTTGCTTAATCAAACACCACAAACACTAAAAGACACATTCACCGTAGAAATGGCTAACGGAAAAACAGAGAACACTAACGACATTTACACCGGGTGTACCCTCACCTTAAACAATCACTCTTTCCAAATCGACCTTATGCCGGTCACCATAAAAAGTTTTGATGTTATCATTGGCATGGATTGGTTATGCCCTCACCATGCTGAAATCCTATGTCACGAAAAGGCCGTTCGCCTTAATCTACCGAGTGGCGAAACTCTCGTTGTCTATGGCGACAAATCTAGTTCAAACTTTCAGATCATCTCTTGTGTCAAGGCTCAAAAGTATCTCCGCAAGGAGTACCACGCCTTCCTAGCCCACGTCGTAGACAAGGGACAAGGAGTAAAAGACATTAAGGACATTCCGGAGGTCTGTAATTTCCCCGATGTATTCCCGGAAGACCTTCTAGGAGTGCCCCCTCCTCGGCAAGTCGAATTCCGAATCGACTTAATTCCTGGAGCTACCCCCGTAGCCAAGTCGCCATATCGCCTAGCCCCGGCCGAAATGCAGGAACTGTCCAGTCAACTGAACGAACTGCTGATCAAAGGTTTCATTAGACCAAGCTTCTCGCCTTGGGGAGCATCGGTTTTGTTCGTCACGAAGAAGGACGGATCGTTCCGCATGTGCATTGACTACCGTGAATTAAACAAACTCACCATTAAAAACCGATACCCTTTGCCTCGAATCGGTGACCTCTTCGACCAGCTTCAAGGGGCAAGTTTCTTCTCGAAGATTGACCTTAGATCTGGGTACCATCAACTACGAGTTCAAGAGGAGGATATTCCCAAGACAGCTTTCAGAACGCGCTATGGTCACTACGAATTTGTGGTGATGCCTTTCGGCTTAACAAATGCACCCGCATCGTTTATGGACCTGATGAATCGGGTGTGTCGACCTTACTTAGACAAGTTCGTGATTGTTTTCATCGATGATATACTAGTCTACTCCCAAAGTAAGGAAGAACACATCCAGCATTTACGTCGAGTCCTGGAGACGCTAAGGGCGGAGAAATTGTACGCAAAGTTTTCAAAATGTGAGTTCTGGATTCGAGAGGTGAATTTCCTCGGACATGTAGTCAGCAAGGAAGGAATCCATGTGGACCCTTCAAAGATCAAGGCAATTGAAAGCTGGGCAGCACCAAGAACACCCACAAAAATCCGACAATTTTTAGGACTCGCCGGTTACTATCAAAGGTTCATTCAAAACTTCTCCAAAATCGCAAAACCACTCACCACCTTGACTCAAAAAGGAGTGGCCTTCGTCTGGGGGGAGAAGCAAGAGGCTGCGTTCCAAACATTAAAACGGACTCTATGTAGTGCTCCGATATTGTCCTTACTAGATGGACCAGAGGACTTTGTGGTTTATTGCGATGCATCAAACCAAGGTCAAGGATGTGTGTTGATGCAACGAGGAAAGGTCATTGCCTATGCCTCAAGACAGCTGAAGACGCACGAGGTAAACTATACGACGCACGATCTCGAACTAGGAGTAGTAGTTTTCACCCTTAAAATCTGGAGACATTACCTCTACGACACCAAGTGCACTATCTTCACCGATCACAAAAGCCTTCAGCATATCCTCAACCAAAAAGAACTCAACATGAGACAAAGACGATGGGTGGAATTACTAAACGATTACGAATGTGAGATTCGTTATCACCCAAGAAAATCCAACGTGGTTGCAGACGCCTTGAGCAGAAAAGAATACTCGGGCCGCCGAGTAAAGGCGTTAACCATGACCATCCATTCCCACCTGTCCGAACAAATCAAAGAGGCTCAGGAAGAAGCCTTGAAGCCAGAAAACGTGACAGGTGAAGCGTTGAGAGGCATGGACAAAAATCTTGAAGTCAGGGATGACGACGTTCTTTGTTTCATGAACCAGATCTGGACACCAAAATTTGGTGGATTCAGGGACGTTGTCATGAACGAAGCTCATAAAACTCACTACTCCGTGCATCCTGGCTCAGACAAGATGTACTTAGACCTCAAGAAGTTGTATTGGTGGCCAAACATGAAAGCCGAAATAGCTACCTTTGTGGGCAAGTGCCTGACTTGCGCCAAGGTTAAGGTAGAGTATCAAAAGCCCTCGGGACTAATTCAACAACCAGAGATACCCGAGTGGAAGTGGGAGCGGATTACGATGGATTTCATTACCAAGTTACCCAAGACAACGGGTGGACTTGACACCATGTGGGTAATCGTCGACAGATTAACCAAATCCGCACACTTACTACCAATAAAAGAGACAGACAAAATGGAGAAACCGACAAGGATCTACCTTAAAGAAATAGTGCGCCTTCACGAAGTACCAATATCCATTATCTCCGATAGAGATAGTCGGTTCACATCATGATTCTGGCAGTCACTGCAGAAGTCTATGGGAACTAGGCTGGACATGAGTACAGCCTACCACCCACAGACTGACGGGCAGAGTGAAAGAACCATTCAGACGTTAGAGGACATGCTAAGATCTTGCGTGATAGACTTTGGTAAGGCATGGGATGTCCATTTACCTCTTATCGAATTCTCATACAATAATAGTTATCACACTAGCATCAAAGTTGCTCCGTTCGAAGCCCTCTATGGCCGTAAGTGCAGATCACCCCTGTGCTGGGCTGAGGTGGGTGATACGCAACTAGCAAGAGGGCAAGTCCCTAACAGCGCACTCATTGGCCCAGAGATTATAAGGGAAACAACCGAGAAGATCGTCCAAATTCGAGAACGAATAAAGGCTTCGCAAGACCGACAAAAGAGCTACGCGGATAAGAGACGAAAACCTTTGGAGTTCCAAGTTGAGGATCGAGTACTTCTAAAAGTATCACCTTGGAAGGGATTAATACGTTTCAGAAAACGTGAGAAACTAAATCCAAGGTATATCGGACCGTTCTAAATCCTCGCTAGGATTGGTCCGGTGGGATACAAGCTACGATTACCACAGGAACTCAATCACGTTCATCCTACCTTTCATGTATCAAACCTGAAGAAATGTTTGTCTGATGAGACCCTCATCATTCCTTTGGAAGAAATTGAGATCAACGAGAACCTCCACTTTGTAGAGGAACCTGTTGAAATCATGGACCAAGAGGTCAAATCGACGAAACAAAGCCGCATTCCCATCGTAAAGGTCCGGTGGAACGCCAAGCGAGGACCCGAATTTACTTAGGAACGTGAGGACCAAATGAAACAAAAGTACCCACATCTATTCCCCAACCCTTGAAGTCCCACTCAAAATGAAAATTTCGGGACAAAATTTCTTCTAACGGGGGGATAATGTGACAACCGTCAAATTCCAGCCAAAGTCATAGTCAACAAGTCAAAGTCAACAAGTCAAACTGGTCAAACTTAACTTGTACTTCTATGATAAAAGTTATTCTATGTATAAAAATGTGCATTTGTATGTCAAGAATCCAAGTGTCTCGGAGAATCTATGTGTTTATCAATGTGAAAACCCTAAGAAGGGAGTTAAACGCATCAAAACACGACTATGGAACCTTTTGGGGACTTAAAACAATCATAAACGAAGCATAACGGGGTTCACGAACCTTGCATTACAAGATTATACGATAATAATGGCTAAGGTTAAATCTCTCCCAAATCTCTCCAAGTATGTGAAATCTCTCCCAAATCTCTCCAAGTATGTGAAATCTCTCCCAAAATCTCTCTCCAACTTTTTATAGTCATCCGGGTCATCCCGACCCTTAACTTGGCCAAAAATCACGCAAAACGGGAAGTTAAATGGAAAAATAGCTAAATAGGGCTGAAGCCTCTTAGGAACCGAACCCTGCTAATAGGACCGAAGTCCCCTCAGGACCAAACCGAACTGTCAGAAGCGAACTTAGCCATCTCGGACCGAACCCATGCGAACCGAAATGAACCGAGCTTCGCTTTCGCTTCCCTTCTTCCTTCCCCTTCGCTCCATTTCGGTTCGGTTCCCTACGACTAGCTTCGCCTTCGGTCCGGAGCACCTAGGACCGAACCTTCGGCCCCGACTTCGGATTTTCGCAAATTCGCTCCTTTTTCCCGGTTTTCGACTACTTTCGCCTGTTAAGCCCGTTTTTGACGGGGGTTTTTCACCAAATTCATATTTTTATCATTTTAAACCCCCAAAACTCATATTTTATTCATTTCTCAAGGATTTAATAGTTAAAAGTCATTATTTTATATTAAGAGGAGTATTTTACCCCACAAGTGGGTCAGGTGTGCCCACTTGCCTCCATGTGTCACTTCCTCATTAGCCCAACCCTATCCACATCACACAAACCAAGACAAACATCCTTTCACCTTTGCAACCTGCTCCAACAACCTTCTATATAATGAAATCCCTGGAGGATTTCTTGATTTACTTTGATCATCTCCAAACTTAAACACTTCTCAAACCATCAAGATAGCCTCTTTTTTCCTCTCTACTTCCCACCACTTTGTGAAGGTGTTCTTGAGCTATTACTTCACTTTTTGGTAAGTATTCTATCTAAACTCAAGTGTCATTCCGTAATTTCATAACACTCTTGGATCGTCGACTCATATCTTAACACCAAAAATCGTTCTTAGGATCATCCAAGCTTTCACGTGTTCATCAAGTGTTCTTGACTCGATACTCCTTGTCTTCAACCTTCCACTCTTCAAGAAATCAATCAAGGTGAGTTCATACCCCTACATTTTCAAGTTTTCTTTAGTTTTCAGGGGGGAATACAAGTTAAAACACCAAAATATACTTAAAACTTAACTTGACAGCTTACAACAGAAAAGTTGTGACCTGTTCACGAACTGTTTTACCCAACTTAAACTTAATATTTTTCAAAACTTTTTAATATGAATGTAGTTCAGGTTTATACCTTTAAAATGACTACTTGCACATCTCCATACGATTTTTCTACAATTTATGGTGATTTTTACAAAACTGCCTATCACTGCAGCATCAAAGTCGGACCAGGTTGTGAAGATGAACATTTTCACCCTGGTTTGAGACCACCAAAAATTATAGGAAAATTTATGGATATAGTAGACTCTACTTCCAAATACTTAGAGTTTACGGATTTAGTTTTCGACTTACGATGATTTTTTTATAAATATTCTAAAAATAGTGACAGTTAAGGGTAAAATTGTCAAATACGTGTTTAAGAGTTATTCACACCTTGTAACATGCTGAGCAAGGTGTGTACGATTTACACTTAATATTTTAAATGTCATTTCATGGAAATACAAAGACATGCATAACAAGGTTTCATTCAAACACACAACACTTTTGATAAACTATAATAGGTATAGTTTGAGCACTTCTTTTGACAAAGAAAACAATAACTTAATCGACTTACAAAACAAGTATTTCATTACACACTACGTGAACTTGTCAATAAATAAATTTGTGAGACATTCTCCTTCGGGATACTCTTAAGTACCACAGTAAAGTCCTGTAGTTATAATCAGAATCTCCAGGAGGGAGAGCGTGATAGTTATGTATAGATCTATATTGGGTCTGACAAACCCGCACCTAAGCTGCTTGCAACAGCTAGACCGACAGGTCTGTGGTGACAAGTGTCATAACATTCCGACGCCTGAAGAACGTCGAGTATGAGGTCTTCGAGTTTTTAGTATGGTTATAACATCTCACATGAGAAATTAACAAAACACACAGTTCACGGGAATTTAAGGAGTTTTTATTTAAATATAAAAACCACACACGCACATAAGTATGACGATTTACTTACATATATTAAGTCTTTGTTCAGTTAAGACTATAACAACCCTTTAGAAAATATTGGATTTTCTGGACATAAACTTGTAACAAACAAAAAGGAACATCATTAATTTTTCATTCATAAATTGCTTATGAACTCACCAGCTTTATGCTGATACTCTTTCAAAACAACTTGTATTCTTAGGTAATCAATAAAACAGGTAATCACAAGATTTCTGAATTCAAGACGCTAAGGCGTAGATTCTTTTGCTATATTTTGACATCATATGTAATTTATTTGGAAACATGTACTTTTGAAACGATGTAACCTTTTAAATTATATTTATGATGGTTGTGTTTACTTTCTTCACTATGGTTATGATACTGAGCATGACGTCCTCCGCCCCCGAACGTTTCCGCCGTTCTGGTTTGGGGGTGTGACAGATTGGTATCAGAGCTTTGTTTATAGTGAACTAAGTATATCGAACCACGTAAGATATACAAACTATAAATACAACGGGACAAAATTCTCTGACGTAGCTTTTCAAAAATACTTTAAAATAAAAATTTATATTTTTATAAAAGTATTCGCACAATCGCACATACTAATTCAGTATCATAATGACAATAACATAAAAGTATCAAGACAAGTTGAACACCATGATTCAACTTCGGGGTATGTTGTCAGATCTTGGATGAATATAGCCTGATCAACTATATTTAGCCAAGGTAGGACCAATGTATGCCGAAGAAGGATCATGATGAGCAACAAGTCTTCAACTTACCAAAAACTTCGAAAATCAAGCATAAAAATACTATAAGAGTATTTTAACTCAAAAACCGTAATAAGCACATTTTAAATTACGATAACTAACTTCTTTCCCAAAAGTTCTCGCAATATCCTTCTTATCCCTATTCTCGTACAGGCGCAATGGCAGGATTCCACTTACCAGGCAATCCCTACTTTCCCAACCAAGGGAATGCCGGTTGGATTGTGGAAGACCCAGAGGAAGAACCCGAAGAAGAGCCCATGGAGGATGAGGAACCCATGGAAGAGGAAGAATCTGTAGACGGTGAAGAGGCAAAAGACTCAGATGGAACCGACTCTGAACTCGAAGTTTACAATCCACACCCTGCCCCTATTCGTCTGCAACACTTCCAGGGCCCGACGCCCCAATGGGCCGAAACTATACATCGATGGAGCCGAGAGCAAGGTCAACGACCTCCCTATGGCATGCAACGAGGTTTCTACGATCTCAGCAGAGGAGGGTCAGTCGACCGAGCCCTCCCTGTCATAGTTCACTGTGTCACACGCCACGAAGAACAAACAAGAGTTAACACCCGACATCTCATGGAAGTTGGTGCCACCAGCCAAGTCAACTCCGTTCGCATTCGTCGGTTGGATGACGACCACGATCGGGCTCGAGACCGCACCGAGCTTCTTCGAAGAGAAATGGCTGCAACCCAAGCTGAAGTGCAAGAAGTCCGAGAACACCGAGCCACTCTAGAAGGACGTCTGGCAGAAGCAGAGCGCCAAGCGGCGGAATCCAGAACCGAAATGAGGAACTTCGTGTCTACACTTCGTGATCCTCAGAGCTTCAACCACCGCACGTAGTGTTGCGTTGCTCGCTCCAGTTTAATCTAGTTTTGTGGATAAATATTACTATTATTTTCTAGTATTTTATGTCCGATCTCGCGATTTAAGTGTTTACACTTCTGGGATTAGTTAGGCGGTCAAAATTTTCCCATGCATTGATGTAGCATAGACCCCTAGTCGGGTCAAAATTTCCCCAATATTGTATACTTAGTTATATCAATGAAATTGACACGCTATTTGCTTTACTACATCAGATTCATAACATGAACTATTTTCAGATTAAATTTACTGGTGCCTGATTTATGATGGTTTGATGTATAAATCAAAGTTATATATAATTAAGACCATGTGGACCTAGAAATGGTGGTTCCGCCTTGGATCCTGTTCCTTGTTTGGTTGTGGGCCCAGGGCAGACCCATTAGATTCGAAAGTTTATTTAATCTGAATTGTATATGAATATTATACCTCAAACGATTGTTGTATGGGCCCGATATGGATTCTATTAACATACATTTCATATGAATCAAAACTATCAGCATTCATAAAGTCTACATTTCATTATCTATAGACCTCTAATATGAATGGATTTATACAAAATCATTACAAGTCGGAATCATGATGCATATAAAGAACTAAAAATGTTTAGTTTTAACTCTCGACTTGTGAATGTTATCAAGGACTTATTGTCTTTTCATTCTTGATATGGCAGAAAATGCCACCTCGTAGAAACCCTAGACGCGGCGGCGCCGCAGCAGCACTACCACCTCCACCACCTCCACTGCCCCTTAGTTCGAACCAGTTATGTTCCAGGCGGCCGTAACAGTCGCAGTAGCAGCCGCAATGTCCCAAATCAGCACCAACAATGCGGGTGGTGCGGGTAATGGCGCCACAAATTCTAACCACGGGGACAGCCAGTGACACTCGAGAGAGTGTACCTACAAAGACTTTACAAATGCCAAACCCAAAACCTTCAATGGAAGCGGAGGAGTGATAGCATTGCTACAATGGTTCGAGAAAACCGAATCCATTTTCGAAATATGTGCATGCCCAGAAGCAAGCAAGTTCAAATTCGCCGCATGTACCTTCTCTGAAAGGGCCTTAACCTGGTGGAATGGCCACGTCAAGGCATTGACACTTTCGGTGGCTAATTCGATACCATGGGAAGACCTGAAAACGATGTTGATGAAAGAGTACTGCCCAAGGGGCGAGATACAGAAGCTGGAAGAGGAACTTTGGGGTCTCAAAATGACGGGCTCTGACATCCTGTGATATACCTCGAGGTTCAGCGATCTAGCCATGCTGTGTCCCGGAATGGTTCCGTCGGAAAGCAAAAAGGTGGAAAGATACATATGGGGACTATCTTCCCAACTTTAAGGAAATGTATTGGCCTCAAAGCCAACTACCTTTGCCAGTGCCAAAGAGCTGGCACAACAGCTCATCGATCACAAAGCCAACCATGGCACTGTGACAACCACCACCGAGCAAGCAAAAGGGGGGAGCAACAAAAGAAAGTTCTGGAACAAGAAGAAGGGTCAACCTGCTCAATACCCAGCCAATGAAAGATGGAAAATCTGTTAGCAGTCACGTGTAGAGGATGCACCGATATGTGGATCACCTTGTTAGGCTTAATGTGAATCTTGATGAGGAGTTGGATATTAACATAATCTTGAACACCTTACCAAGTTGTTATGATCAGTTCATCTTGACCTATCATTTGAACAACAATGAGACCAATTTGTCTCAATTGCACAACCTCCTGTGAACAGCTGTGTAACACCCATAAAAATCATGCAAATGTAAAACTTTTTAAATCATTCAAAAACCGATAATTATTACAATTTTTTTTTCAAAATGGTTTCATGTCAGAGTATCCTAAAATCAAATCATAAAACATAAGGAGGTTCATGATCACGCCTTCGCCTTCTCGCGATCATCAGAAGTACCTGAAACAAAATCAACAACTGTAAGCCCGAAGCTTAGTGAGTTCCCTAAAATACCAATGCCATACAAATATAACCATATCATAGAAAACAACATGCATAATGAGCCATCAGCCTGACTGGACTGCCTCGTAGGGCCATCAATCTATCTGGACCGCTCTCCGAGCCATCGGCACGTCTGGACCGCCTCTCAGGGCCTTTCACCTATCCGGACCGCTCGCCGTGCCTTCGGCCTGACTAGTACACCCTAACCGGGTTTGCAGTCTATCCGGTCCGCCCTGGGTATGTTGGCACAAGCATAAAGCATGACCGCCTCAACCCACACCCTAATCAAACAATCATGTGCAAATAAATATCATACGCTAGCTAGCATGTACAGATAGTCATACAGATCTAAAAGATCACTAATCATATCATCATCCTATATACTAGGATACCGATCTAACAGATCACTAACATAGCATCATCCTATAACCGGGATACAGCTCTAACAGATCACTAACATAGCATAATCCTAAAACCAGGATACAAACCATAAAGGGCCAACCTTGGTGCCTTAGACCCTGTTGATATAGTGAGAAGAACTCACCTCACAAGTAGCTTGGGATCATAATGTCAAACTCCCCCAAATACAGCTCCAAATTCAAACACCTACATCCACCAATGATCCACTTCCATAAGTTTCCAAATTACTAAAATACCCCCACAAGTCAAACTGGTCAACCCTTGGTCAAAGTCAAAGTCAATGGTCAAGGTCAACAGTCCATTTTGACCCAACTCGTCGAGTGTAACTCACTGACTCGTCGAGTTCCTTCAGAACTCAAGAAGCCATGAAAACCCTAGTCGACTCGCTGAGTTTCCAGATAACTCGTCGAGTCCATGCAGTGTCCAAAATGTTGGGAAAACCCTAACCAACTCGTCGAGTCATCTCACTGACTCACCGAGTCCATGCAAAACCAAGAACAGGCAATCTTCATCTGACTCGTCGAGTTGACCATGCAACTCGTCGAGTCCCTTCAGTCCTTTTCTTATTCAGACGCCTTTAAGCAAGACCAAGGCTCCAAATTGTAGATCTAGCCTCCTAGGGCATGGTTACCACGTAAAGTTGCAAACTTTACGTGCATGCAAGGCCTTACATGCCAAAACTAAGCTAAGGAAGAGGTTTAAGCCAAAGAGAAGGGCCAAAGATTGATAAATTCGATAACTTTATGACTATATGGACTTAGAGGAGTCCAGATCTGAAGTTACAACTTCAGATCATGCCCAATACCCAAAATGACCCACAAATATGCTAAAAATGGCCTTAAACCCATGAATAAGGAGATCTAACACTAGAATGATCAAGGTAACAACTTGTTACCTTCAAATTGAAGCCAAAATGGAGTAGGTACTGGATCTACAAGCTTCTCCTTGATCCAAGCTCTTGAGTCTTCAGGTTCCTTGCACTAAAACCACCTTCCAAGCTTTTACACATACAAAATGGGGATTAATACACAATTAGGGTTTTCTGAGGTCAAGGGGGGGCGATAAGAGGCAGAGGGTGGCTAATGAGCCTTTAAATATGGTGCAAAACCATGGAAATTAGGGTTTCACATTCCAGCTTCAACTCGTCGAGTTGGGTCCTCCAACTCATCGAGTAGGTACCTTAAGTCACGCGGCCACATCTGATTCTACACTACGAGTTGGGGCATCCAACTTGCCGAGTAGGCCTTTAAATCTGAATAAAAAGCTGTAAAATTTATACCTGGGAGTTGGGGTGTTACAATTCTCCCCCACTTGGACTAGACTTCGTCCTCAAAGTCTGCTGCGGTGAGAAACTCCGGATAATACTCCCGCATCTCTGCCTCTGGTTCCCAAGTCCACTCGGATCCCCTATGATGCTCCCATTGTACATTTTCCAAAGGTACTTCCTTGTTCCGTAGGACCTTCACTTTCCTCTCCAGAATGGCCACTGGCCTCTCCATGTAATTCAGGCGCTCATCGACCTGTATATCATCCAATGACACCACTACCTCCTCATATAATATGCACTTCCGCAATTGTGAAACATGGAAAGTGCTGTGGATCTGACTAAGCTCCTCCGGAAGATCTAGTCTATATGCCACTTTGCCAACCCTGGCAAAGATCCTGAATGGCCCGATGTATCGGGGACCCAACTTCCCCCTCTTCCTGAAGCGAGTCAAACCCTTCCAGGGTGAGACCTTTAGTAGTACCATGTCACTGACCTGAAACTCCAACTCAGATCGGCGTCGGTCGGTGTAACTCTTCTGCCGACTCTGTGCGGTCTGCAACCACTGTCTGATCTGCTGAATCATCTCGGTAGTCTGCAGGACTACCTTGGTCCGACCCATCACCTTGTGACCAACCTTGCCCCAACAGACTGGGGTGCGACATCTCCGTCTATACAACAACTCATAAGGTGGAGCACCAATGCTGGAGTGATAGCTGTTGTTGTAGGAAAACTCTGTGAGGGGTAGGTAGGAGTCCCAACTCCCACCGAAGTCAATGACGCAGGCCCTCAACATATCCTCGAGGGTCTGAATGGTCCGCTCACTCTGGCCATCTGTCTGCGGATGGTATGCGGTACTGAAATGCAACCGCGTGCCCAGTTCCTCGTGGAACTTTTGCCAAAAACGGGAGGTGAACTGAACATTAGAGACCAGAACCCCATGGCGAGCGACAATCTCGCGTATATACATATCGGCCAACTTCTCGGCCAATGAGCTCTCCCAAATGGGCATAAAATGGGCACTCTTGGTCAATCGATCCACGATGACCCATATAACATCGAAACCCTTTGTCGTTCTTGGCAATTTGGTGATGAAGTCCATCGTGATCTGCTCCCATTTCCACATGGGAATCTATAGAGGCTGCAGCTTGCCATGCGGCCTCTGGTGCTCGGCCTTGACCATCCTGTAGGTCAAGCACCTCTCCACGTACCAAGCGATCACTCGCTTCATGCACG
This sequence comes from Lactuca virosa, assembly GCF_052849685.1. NCBI lineage: Eukaryota > Viridiplantae > Streptophyta > Magnoliopsida > Asterales > Asteraceae > Lactuca > Lactuca virosa. The sequence continues at coordinate 28,073,727 of NC_136430.1, read as the reverse complement.
ACCACCAGTAACTCAAGCTCAGATTCTGGTACATCTTGGTGGCCCCCGGGTGAATAGAGAAGCGAGACTTGTGAGCCTCCTCCGGTACAATCTGTCTGACCCCACCAGACATCGGAACCCAGAACCGACCACAACGGGTGAATAACCCCCGACTGTCCTGCACAAATCGGGTGATCTCGCCTCTAATCCTCTCCAGCTTCCAGTTCTCCTGTCGTACGCCCTCAGCCTGAGATTCCCTGATCAAGCTCACAAGTGGAGAATCCAATGATATCCTCATACATGTCACTGGAGGAGAAGATCCAACAGACTTGCAGCTCAGAGCATCCGCAACAACGTTCGCATTACTCGGATGGTAACAGATATAGCAGTCATGATCCTTGACTACGTCCAGCCACCTGCGCTGCCTCATGTTCAGGTTCGGCTGATCCATGATGTGTATCAGACTCTTGTGGTCCGAGTAAATGGTAGAACGGACCCTGAAGAGATAATGTCTCCAAATCTTGAGAGCGAATACCACCGCTCCCAACTCCAAATCGTGCGTGGGATATCTCGTCTCATGCGGCTTCAACTACCGCGACGCGTAGGCTATCACCCGTCCTCTCTGCATGAGGATTGCTCCTAGTCCCGTGATGGATGCATCACAAAACACTACAAAATCCTTAACTCCCTCCGGGAGAGTCAAGACTGGATCTTTGCAAAGTCGTTGTCTGAGGGTCTCAAATTCCCTCTGCTGATCAGGGCCCCACTGGAAATCCACCCCCTTCCTCGTCAGACGAGTGAGGGGTACTGCAATCTTGGAGAAATCCTGTACTAATCTCCGGTAGTACCCAACCAATCCCAAGAAGCTCCTGATGTCTGAGGGAGATTTCGGAACCTCCCACTGCATAACCGCCTCCATCTTGGCCGGATCGACCAAAATCCCCTCCTGGTTAACGAGATGTCTAAGGAACTGAACCTCTCATAACCAAAACTCGCACTTTGAGAACTTGGCATAAAGCCGTTCTCGCCTCAAAACTCCCAATAGCTCCCGGATATGCTCCTCGTGCTGCTCTCTGGTCTTGGAGTACACCAAGATATCATCTATGAACACGATGACGAGCGATCGAGCATCGTTCTGCAGACTCGATTCATCAGGTCGATAAACACTGCCGGCGCGTTGGTGAGACCAAACTGCATCACCACGAACTTGTAATGTCCATAACGAGTCTAGAATGCGGTCTTCTCTACGTCCTCTTCCCTAACCCTGACCTGATGGTACCCGGACCTCAGGTCTATCTTGGAGAACCAAGATGCTCCCTGCAACTGATCGAAAAGATCATCTATTCTCAGGAGTGGATAACGGTTCTTCACCATCAACTTGTTCAACTCCCGGTAGTCAATGCACATCGGACGAATGAACTGCTTGCCCAGCAGTTCCTTTAGTTGTGATGACAACTTCTGCATCTTTGGTGGTGCCAATCGGTACGACGCCTTGGAGATAGGGGCCGCACCTGGCACAAGGTCGATCCTTAACTCTACCTGCCTCTCCGGAGGAACTCCGGGTAACTCCTCCGGAAACACGTCAGCGAACTCCCTGACTACTGGAATCTCTGAAACCAAGGTCTGATTCCTGACCCGCGTATCCACCACATATGCTATATAACCCGCACACCCGTGATAAATATACTGTCGAGTCCTGTCGGATGAGCAGAACCCTGAACCCAACCTGGTGCCCTCGCTGAAGATAACCAGTTCTCCCCCACTTGGGGTTCGAACTACCACCCACTGACCCTCGTAGTTGATGATGGCACCGAAGCGACTAAGCCAGTCCATACCCACAATCACACATACCTCCCCCATGGGAATCAGAATCAATTCTATCGGGAAAGATACCCCAAAGATCTCCAACACGCAACTTTGATAGAACGAAGAAGCAGAAATCCCGTGTTTGTTGGCGATAGAGACTCGCAACGGATACTCTAGCTCCCCTACTGGCAAACCGAACTCCCTACTGAATGATTGAGAGATAAATGACCGACTCTCACCCGAGTCAAATAATACCAAAGCAGGTAAGGAGTTCACTAAGAACGTACCTAATCATAGGTACAAGCACATAAGCATAAAACATATATAATCAATAAGATAAAGGATAGAAACATACCAGCAACCACATCCGGTGCTGTCCTGGCCTCCTTGGCTCTAAGCTGGAAGGCGCGTCCCCGGGCCTTTGGAGGCTCTGTTCTACCATGACCCCCATCAGTAATCCTCAGTGTAGCTGACGCTGGAGCCTGCACCGGCCTGGCAACGAGCTGTGGATAGTTGGTCTTCACGTGACCAACCTGATGGCAGTGGTAGCAGATCCTCATATCCTGAACCGGGGCTGGCTGGCGACAATCCCTCGCAAAGTGCCCCTCCTTGCCGCATTTGCGGCACACACTACCAGATCTACAAACCCCCGAGTGACCCTTCCCGCACTTGCCCCAAGTGCGGCCATGCTGGCCTCCCGACCTAGAATCAGCGGTCTTAGACCACTTTGGCGCCGACTATGACTGCGCCGGGGCCTACCTCTGCTCCCGTAACTATAACTCGATCTCCAGCTCACGCCGCCTACCAGCCTCCTGTAACTCTAGCAGTGTATCGCAACGCTGGGTAGCAACAAACTGACGGATGTCAGTCTTGAGCATGCTCAGATAACGTGTCATATGAGCCTGATCGGAAGCAAACTCCGGGCAGAACATCGCCCTCTTGGTGAACATACGAGATATCTTCATCACCGTCTCAATATCCTGTCTCAACTCCAAGAACTCTTGAGCTAACCACTCTCGCTCGACCCGCGGAATGTAGCGAGCGCGGAACATATCCCTGAACTGCTCCCATGTAACCGCAGCTCTCTGATCATCTGTATATGACCCCGTCATCAACCTCCACCAGTCCTTTGCCCCAGACCTCAGCAGGTTAAGGGCACATCTGACCTTCTGGTCAGTAGGACATGAACATGTGAAGAAACATCCCTCTACATCAGACAGCCACCTCATGGCTACAATCAGGTCTTGAATCCCATTAAAAGTCGGGGGCTTCGTGTTATCGAAGTCCCGGTACTGGAAAGCCCAGCTGGTCCCACCACCAGCGGCGGCTACCACTGCAGAGGCTGCAACGACAACTGTCTAAGCAAGAGTTGCATAACGCTCATCAAAGTACTCCACCATAACGGTCTTGATAGACCCAAACATCTCCGATAACTGTTCCCTGAACAGAGTAGCAACCTCATCATACAGGATCTCTCGAATCCTGACGTCCAACTCATCCGACCTCATCTGACCAATGACCTCAAGCACTGCTGGTCCATCCTGACCGCCATCTCCTGATCCTGATCTGGATCCAGTCACAAATCGTCTAGTAACCACCATGCTAAAAATATACCAGGAAGATATCAGATATTCCATATAATAATCCAAGAACCAACTCCCAACAAAACCCTAGGGGTTGTGACTTCCTTGCTACGTGTATGGGTCCTATGCTTTCAATAGTACGGGCCCATACTACCTTCCACACCTACCCATATTTATCTCAAGTATCATCACAATGCCCTAACAATATACGTAAGAATGGCATGTTCCCAATCCTCACTCCTAGAGGAAGGCTAAATATCTCATAACTGGCGGACTGATCCCACACAACTCATCCATGAAACTTCCACCAACCCTGTAGCACTAGTGTATGCTAGCCATACATAATGTTGGACCCTATAGACTTTCGAATACCCGATCCTACCCTAAGCCCTTCATCAAACAAGAATAGGAAGTAAGGCCAAACCAAACATTCTCAGGCTATAAGATCTTAATTATGTACAGCCGTGATGCATTCACTAAGCAATTACAGTAATGATGGCAATTTCATACGAGGAAAACCCTAGGCTATCAGGCATCATATAATCAGGCAATTCTATCATTCAATTCCTGAAGATCCCTAGCCTAGTACTAGCATGCTGTTCTAACATATCACAAAATCAAATAATCCGTAAGGTATTTTGGGTTCTACTTACTGGCTCCGATTGATCGTACACTTGCATCCTCCTTTAGTATTTTGAAAACCATTTGAAAAAAAAATCATTTTAAAATCTTGTCCTTAGTTTGAGACTGGATACACATGTGCGTTTCCTCCAATTCACTCAAACCAAGGCTCTGATACCAACTTGTAACACCCATAAAAATCATGCCAATTTAAAACTTTTTAAATCATTCAAAAACCGATAATTATGACAAATTTGTTTTCAAAATGGTTTCATGTCAGAGTATGTCACACCCCCGGCCGAGGCGGCGGAACACGCCGAGCTGTGCGACTAAGTTCATGGATCACAGACAAATTGAATATATAGCACAAGTACAACAATAAACAGAATAGCATTCATGTTCCATCCTGATATTTGAATACAATGTTTTTTTACAAATAATAATATTAATAATACATGATTTGCCTTAACATGTAGGCATATAATACAACAATAAGTAAGCTAGGTCACCTGTAATCCAATCTATCTTGAAAGTCTGTTTAACGATTTCCTAAGAATACATGTAGTTTTGAAAGTCAACACAAAGGTTGGTGAGTGTCACAGGTTTTCTGCTAACGCAGTAATACTTTTAATAAGTCTAAAAAGTGTTATCCTTGTACGTATAACCATAGTTAAAAACAATGTTTTGCAATGAATCTTGAAAAGCCAAAATGTATCTTTGTATAAGTAATTCCATACTTAAAAACTGTGTTTGTAATAAATCCTTGAAAGCCAAAATGTATCATTTGTATAAGTAAGTCCATACTTTAAACTGTGTTCATAATAAACCTTTGAATATCCTTGAAAACCAAACGGTTATGTTACATAAGTAATTTCATACTTAAAAATAGCTTTGAAAGCAATCAAGCCCATGGTTGTTAGTAAGAGAGAGAGATATTCCTAGTTAATGTTTTTAGTGAGTTCTATAATCGAGCTAAGTGACTGAAAGTAAACCCCCCTACAACGCTTCATTGGACGTTGTAGTAATGAATGTAGACACTTATCACCCGCTTCGATGATCAGTCGAGGGTTGTAGCTAGCAACCGCAGGTGGGGATGTCAACCCCGTATAGATCTATACATATGTATCTCGCTCCGAAGATTAATGATTATAGCAGTTTGGGTATGCTAAGTGGTTAGACTCAGCTAATGAATAATGTATTGTCTCACTAAAAAGCCCTTAACTAAAAAGTTTGTGAATAACTCTCAGCCCTGACTTACTTATGGGTAAGTTCTAGGCGTAATGAATATCATTGTATAAAGTTTATAAAAATCGAGTATGCTTGATCTGTATGTAAAAGTGTAATGTACTCGCTTTTATAAAGATGTATGTTTCACAGTAATGAACATATGTATATGTATAAGCGTGGTGTACTTAAAGATATAAATAAACATGTTTAATAATAGCTTTGAATCCTTGAAATACTATAGAATTTCAGAACATATTTGAGTTTCATAACGTATTTGTTATAATATCCATGTCACATAAAAATCATAAAACTTTATATAATATAGTATTTGTAGTGTGAACTGGATATTTCACGAGAAAATAATCATAACACGTATACGAAAAGTTTTCACAAGTTTATTTTTAGCAATATGGTAAATTGTTAAATAATAATATTTTTATAAACTATGTTTGTTGTATTCTCGTATATAAGATAATATATTTGTATAACAAAATATATAGGCACATGTATTCCCCCCAAAATAATTAAAATATTGAAAAAGGGGTCATAAGCACTCACATTGGTAGCGTGAACGAGGCTCGTGGTATGAAACTTCTCGTGAAAATTGTTATGTGACGTTCTTTGTTCCTAAAACGAACCACCGAATATATTTAAATTACCTAATAGAACCAAAATGGTAGTTTTTGTATTAATCATTAAGTGTAGGGTGGACTTTGTCAACACATAATTTTTATGGATTGATTTTTGCTAAAATCATTCAACGAGGGACTGATCTCTAAATTTACTCCCAAGGCAGGGACTAATAGTGCACATTTTTAAATCCAAAATATGGCTTTAGGATAAGAATTGCAACCAATTCTCATATGGGGTTAAAATAATTAATTCAGATCGAGAGAAGGGCCAAAGTCGTACAAGTCCAATAGTTGAGGGTTTAATCTAAACCATTTTATGTTATATTTGACTTTCATCGTGTTTTATTGGTTCCAATCACAGAACGTGAAGGCAAAGAACGAGACCCGCTTCAGGTCTCGCTTTGATGGATCATAGCCGAAAGAATCGGGTACAAAGGTTATAACGGTGGTAGGGATGATCGATACCTTCATCGGTGACAAGACAATGGTGTGGCCGGTCAGACTTTCACGGTGGCAATAACAGCAAGTGGCGGCGGCAATGGAGTGGATCAACGATGACAACACTACCCTCACGATTGTGTGGTTGTTCTTGTCAGCAATCATCGAAACTGGAGGAGGAATCGAAGTAGGGTTCGATTGGGAAAGATATCAGTCGATCCTTCATTGATCAGCAAAAGAGGAGAACGGATCGAAGAGAAATCAAAGCTGTCACGATGGGAAAACACAGACCAGACGAAATCAAAGGTAAAATCGATTGGGTTCCGATCCTTGTCTGATCGGGAATGGGTACGATTCGAAGGCAGATGGACGGCGATTTGGAGGGTGTTTTGGTTGGATCATTTTACGGGGAACAACTTGTTGTTGCAGGTACCTGAGAATCAAGAACAAGAGTGTTCTTGACTGAAACATGATACATAGAATAAGAAAGTAGGAAGTTGGATGTTTGATGATCTCTTAGTTACACCTCCAATAATGGCTCTTGACTGGAACGAAGGAGTAGAGGGAAAGAAACTGATGTTAAGGCATCGGTGATTCATTGACAACTCATTGGTGATTCACAGCTTTGAGAACGAGAAACCTTACACGTCTCATTCAAGAAGAGTAAAAGAAACATCTGGATGTCCTTTCTTATTTACTTCTTTATTTATTTGTATTTGTGTATGTATTAAAATTGTATTATCTATTTGTTTTATTATGTAAATGCATGTATAATTTGTAATTACTAAATTGCCATATGTGTTTTGTTTGGTTTGGCCCTAACTATTTGTGCATTTAGATGAGTATTTGATTTATTTTACTAGTTATATACAATAACATATGTATTTTGGTATTATATAAATTGAAGCTCATACATTAGAAAATGTAAAATTCTTAATTTGTTAAAACTTTCGTCTCTTATATTTGATATTGATAAATATATAATGTATATTTACGAAAACTTAGTCAACTATATGAAATCGATTATGACATTCGTTCACGAATTTATAAGTGTTGGGTTGTTTGATTTGTTTGTCAGGTTACATATTTGGAAGTGAGATATTATTTGGTATCTGATAATAGTTGAAATAATTCATTTATTTTATATTAGATGCACTAAAACTCAATGAACAAAATTACAAAGAGATTTACTGTGAACTTGACCATTCACAGTCTATGACCTAAATTTCGGGATGTCATAGAGTATCCCAAAATCAAATCATAAAACATAAGGAGGTGCACGATCACGCCTTTGCCTTCCCGCGATCATCAGAAGTACCTGAAACAAAATTAACAACAGTAAGCCCGAAGCTTAGTGAGTTCCCCCAAAATACCAACGCCATACAAATATAACCATATCATAGAAAACAACATGCATAATGAGCCATTAGCCTGACTGGACTGCCTCGTAGGGCCATCAGTCTATCTGGACCGCTCTCCGAGCCATCGAGACGTGTAGACCGCCTCTCAAGGCCTTCAGCCTATCCGGACCACTCGTTGGGCCTTCGGCCTGACTAGTATGCCCTAACCGGGTTTGCAGTCTATCCGGTCTGCCCTGGGTATGTTGGCACAAGCATAAAACATGACTGCCTCAACCCAAACCCAAATCAAACAATCATGTGCACATAAATATCATACGGTAGCTAGCATGTATAGATAGTCATACAGATCTAACAGATCACTAATCATATCATCATCCTATATACCAGGATACCGATCTAACAGATCACTAACATAGCATCATCCTATAACCAGGATACAGATCTAACAGATCACTAACATATCATAATCCTAAAACCAGGATACAAACCATAAAGGGCCGGCCTTGGTGCCTTAGACCCTATTGATATAGTAAGAAGAACTCACCTCACAAGTAGCTCGGGATGATAATGTCAAACTCCCCAAAATACAGCTCCAAACTCAAACACCTTCATCCACCAATGATCCACTTCCATAAGTTTCCAAATTACTAAGATACCCCCAAAAGTCAAACTGGTCAACCCTTGGTCAAAGTCAAAGTCAACGGTCAAGGTCAACAGTCAATGTTGACCCAAATCATCGAGTGTAACTCACTGACTCGTCGAGTGTAACTCACTGACTTGTCGAGTTCCTTCAGAACTCAAGAAGTCGTTAAAACCATAGTTGACTCACCGAGTTTCCAAACAACTCGTCGAGTCCATGCAGTGTCCAAAATGTCAGGAAAACCCTAACCAACTCGTCGAGTCATCTCACTGACTCGCCGAGTCCATGCAGAACCAAAAACATGCAATCTTCATCTGACTCATCGAGTTGACCATGCAAATCGTCGAGTCCCTTCAATCCTTTTCAGACGCCTTTAAGCAAGACCAAGGCTCCATATTGTAGATCTAGCCTCTTAGGGCATGGTTACCTCGTAAATTTGCAAACTTTACGTGCATGCAAGGCCTTAAATGCCAAAACCAAGCTAAAGAAGAGGTTTAAGCCAAAGAGAAGGGCCAAAGCTTGATAAATTCGATAACTTTATGTCTATAAGGACTTAGAGGAGTCCAGATATGAAGTTACAACTTCAGATCATGCCCAATACCCAAAATCACCCACAAATATGCTAAAAATGGCCTTAAATCCATGAATAAGGAGATCTAACACTAAAATGATCAAGGTAACAACTTGTTACCTTCAAATGGATGCGAAAATGGAGTAGGTACTGGATCTACAAGCTTCTCCTTGATCCAAGCTCTTGAGTCTTCAAGTTCCTTGCACTAAAACCACCCTCCAAGCTTTTACACACACAAAATGGGGAGTAATACACGATTAGGGTAATCTGAGGTCAAGGGGGGCGATAAGAGAGGTAGAGAGTGGCTAATGAGCCTTTAAATAGGGTGCAAAACCCTGGAAATTAGGGTTTCACATTGCAGCTTCAACTCGTCGAGTTGGGTCCTCCAACTCGTCGACTAGGTCCCTTAAGTCAAGCAGCCATATCCAATTCTACACGACGAGTTAGGGCATCTAACTCGTCAAGTAGGCTTTTAAATCTGAATATAAAGCTGTAAAATTTATATCTGGGAGTCGGGGTGTTACAAGCCGAAGCATGAATGCAGGGAAAGAGTATTTCCTTCACTCCTGCTAATACTCCAGTTCTATCTATTGGTCAAAATTGGAAAGGAAAAAAAAGGAAAGGTCCTCCCAAGCAAAATTGGAAGGGAAAGTCTCAAGCTGGGTCGTCAAGCAGTGGACCCAATGGTAAATCCAGTTTCGATGCTCTCCCTGTCTCTGATCCCAAAGAGGCCACTTGCTTTTACTGCAACGATAAAGGGCATTGGAAACGAAACTGCCTAAAGTATATGCAAGACATCAGAGGTGGCAAAGTGAAGCCGACTTCTTCAGGTATATACACTATCTCACCTAATAACTCGTCATTTTCTCGTTCTTGGGTCCTTGATACAGGATGTGGATTTCACATTTGTTCTAATTTGCAGGGGATAAGAAGAAGTGAGGACGTGGAGTACGCTAGAATGAAATTGATCATGGGGAATAGGCGGTCTTCACCTGTTACCAAGATTGGATTTTATAGTCTAGTGCTTAGTGATGGTGTTAGTTTAGATTTATTGAATTTTTACTACTCATCAGAAATGACACGAAACATTAGTTCTTTTCATGCATTGTTAAGACAAGGTTTTAGATATGGTTTTAATGATTTGAAGGGTTCAATTTCTACTTATAAAAATGGTGTTTTTTATTTTGAAGCTTTACATTGTGATGGTGTGTATGAAACTGTGATGTGTGTAGACAATTTGGGTAATAGTGTATTTCAAATTGATTCGTCTAATGGTATAGACAAAGCATTCTTGTGGCATTATCGACTTGGACACGTTAACAAGAAACACATCACCCAACTCGAAAATGATGGAGTGTTGGAATCATTTGACCAAAGGTCAGATGACACATGTGAATCTTGTCTTTTAGGTAAGATGAAAAAATTTTATTTCACTAGATCTTGTAAAAGAGGTGAATGTTTGTTGGATTTCATACACACAAATGTGTGTGGACCCCTCAGATCATCCACAAGGGATGTTAATCAATTCTATGTGACTTTTACTGATGATTATAGTAGATATGGTTATATCTACTTAATCAAGCATAAGTCAGAAACTGTTGAAAAGGTCAAAGAGTTTAAGAAAGAAGTCGAGAATCAATTGGGCAGGAAGATAAAGATGCTACGATCATTCGGTAGCACATATCAAGGTTTGGGGTTGTGAAGCTTTCTTTAGACGAGAGACTCACGACAAGCTTGAACCTCGAAGTGAGAGATGTATTTTCATCGGTTACCCACATAAGTCCTTTGGGTATTTGTTCTACAGACCTAGTGAGAATGTGGTCTTTGTAACACGAATAGGAGTCTTTTATGAGAGAGAGCTCATATGAAAAGAGGACAGTGGGGGTACCATTGATCTTGAAGAGATTCAAGAGTCAAAACGATGAAGGAACCTCTGAAGATGCTAGGGTTCAACCAGAGGAAGAGATTCCAATTGAACCAGTTGACAAGTCATTACCTCTTAGGCATTCGAGTAGAGTTAGCATGCCACCTGAGTTCTATGGTTTTCATATAACTACATATGGTGATAGGTTTATCAGTGATAGTATACGGGTAAATTTGGATGAACATGCTAACTAAAAGGAAGAAATGACAGGCCCTGAGGCAACCAAGTGGAAAGAGGCAATGGACAGTGAGATCAAGTCCATGTATGACAACCAGGTTTGGAATTTTGTTGATAATGTACCAGGTTGAAAGACAGTTGGGTGCAAATGGATCTTCAAGAAGAAGACCAACATGGATGGAAAGGTATACACCTTCAAGGCTCGAATGGTTGCAATGGGCTTTACTCAAACCCCGGGGATTGACTATGATGAGACCTTCTTACCAGTGGCTAAGATAAAATATATTCGGGTAATGCTCTCCATAGCTGCTTTTCATGACTATGAAATCTGGCAGATGGATGTCAAAACCGCTTTCCTTAATGGGAAGTTGGCTGAGGATGTTTACATGAGTCAACCAGAGGGTATTATAGATGCAAAGTATCCAAATAGAGTGTGTAATCTTGAGAAATCGATCTATGGATTGAAACAAGATTCTCGCAGATGGAATCTTTATTTTAACGAGAAGGTCAAGGAGTTTGGCTTCTCTAGAAGTGAAGACGAGTCCTGTGTATATGTCAAAACTAGTGGGAGTATAGTAACCTTCCTAGTATTGTATGTTGATGACATACTTCTTATAGAAAACGACATTCCAACTTTGCAAGTTGCTAAGTCTAGGCTTGGAAAGTGTTTTGCTATGAAGTATCTGGGAGAGGCTGCATATATTCTGGGGATAAGGATTCTAAAAGACAGGAGTAAAAGACTAATTGGACTTAGTCAAAGTACTTACTTGGAAAAGGTGTTAAAATGTTTTAGTATGGAAAATTCCAAGAAGGGAGAACTGCCCATCCAGAGTAATACAAAATTGAGTAAGACTCAGAGTCCGATTACCGATGCCGAGATAGCAAAAATGAGTAGAGATCCATATGCTTCTGCAGTTGGATCTATCATGTATGCTATGACATGTACTCTTCCTGATGTGTCTTTTTCTTTGAGCATGGTCAATCGTTATCAAGGAAATCTGGTAAAACTCATTGGATAGCAGTTAACAATATTCTCAATTATCTGCGAAGAACTAAGGACTAGTTCCTAGTGCTTGATGGAAGTGGTACGTTGAGAGTAACTGGGTATAGTGATGCCAAATTTCAAATAGATAGAGACAACTTTCTTTCTCAATCTGGCTGGGTGTTTACCTTGAATGGAGAAGTAGTTACTTGGAAAAGTTCCAAGCAAGAGACAGTGGCTGATTCTACCTATGAATCAGAGTACATAGCAGCAAGTGAAGCATCGAAAGAAGCAATTTGGTTGAAGAACTTCATCGTAGATCTTGGAGTTGTGCATGCCATCAAGGAGCCAATGGAAGCTTTATGTGATAATGAAGGAGCGTTTGCCTTGGCAAAGGAACCAAGAGATCATGGAAGATCAAGACATATCGACAGAAAATACCATTCATCAGACATAGAGTATAAGAAGGTCACCTCGTTGTGAAGAGGGTTTCATATGAAGAGAATCCTACAGATCCACTCACAAAGGGTATAAGTAGGGTTAAGCACATTCAGCATGCTAGGAGCATTGGTCTGAGAGACGATATTAGTTTTAGTAGTTATATAGTTAGTTTGAAACTTGTAACAAAGTAAATGTGATTGACTTTTGGTGATTAAATAATAAAGAGTTATTTATGAGTTTGTTTACTACCTTTTGTCGATTGTTTATTCTTGTGTTTCATGTTTGCATGTTTTAATTCCCGAATAATTCATTTATTCAAAAGTCCACAGTCGATCATACTTTTGGAAGTAAGTAGCGAATTAAGACTATCGTGAATTGAATTGTAGATTGTCTAAAGAGTTTTAGACATATCAATGGTATTGTTGCAATATTCATGAGTACTTAGAAATGGGGATTTAAGTATTGGATTGACCCACATTCAGAGAATTACTTCATGGAATTTATCACGGGTAATTTTGAGACGATAATATCTTATAATCTTAAAATGGAGATATATGGGGTGTGGTTTACAAGTCAGTTGTGCATTGATGATACGTAAATGCATCAGTAACTTGATGTTATAAAACACATTGTTGTGCATGATTTGATGAGTAAATGGTGCAAGCATATAAGTCAAAGTTTATTCGTTCCTTTTTCCCTAACGGGAAGAGCGATATCTTTGGCCCTCGATGATTTGGTGTTGACTTATAGTGTTGGGCTTGACCAGGACTAAATTGATGTGTTCAATGAGAAGTCCTATGTCATTACAAATCAGAAATCTAGAAACAAAGTATTGGAAAATGAGATTGATTCTGTTCCATGTCTCATGTCCGAATGATATCTTGTAGAATGGAGGATTATATGATCACTTATCTTAGGAAACGTAAATGACTGAGTCAGAGTTCGATAGTAGCTTTTGGGAGCTACAACTTGCTGATCGATTTGGAAGTTATACTAGCGACTATATTTACAGACTTATCCAAGTGGGAGACTGTTGGATTGGGTGTCTAAGCCCATAACTATAATCGGTATAAAGTTGAATGGATGGTAACACAATCCTTTTGGTTGCCCTCAAACCTAGTGATGTGACATCGAACTCCGACGTGTCTTCTGGTCTTCTGCTGTGGCGGAGATCTGGACATCACAGTGCAAAGTCGTTAGAGCCGCCCCAGGGACTGTGCCCCGGGAGCGGGCTTCGACGGTCAAGTTAGATCATCTGATAGAGCTAAGATGGTTCTCCATAGCTGGAGAGAACCATCTTGGTGCTGGTGGTGGTGTATGGTGGCTGACGGCGGCGGGTGGCGGCTGAGCCACCCGGCCGGAGTATAGGGCGGCGGCTGAGTCAAAAGGAAGATCCTAGTGGTGGCTGAACCACTTGGGAAAGAGCCTAGGGAAAGTTCCCCCTTCATGGAGGAGACACTATTCATTATATAGGGGACAATTAGGTCAGGGGAAATTAGGCCAGGCCTTGGGCCAGCCCAATTCAGGCCCAACTAGCAAGGAGCTCGGAAAGGCCGCCCGGAGGCGCCTGGCGGGGCTGGCGGGCACGCCCCAGGCATGGCTGGCGGGCGCGTACCAGGAAAGGCTGGCAGGGGAGCGCCAGGCGAGGGAGCGCCTGGCCGGGCTGGCAGGAGAGTCCCCAGCACGGCTGGCAAGGGAGCGCTAGGCCAGGCTGGCGCTCTAGAGTAGTCTAGGCCATGCTAATGGACCATATATCATCAAGCCCCCCCAGTCTGATGTTATTGGTACACGACCAATGACATCGGACAAGACTTAGTCATATAAACCGTGCGTCGTCAAGCCCCCTAGTCTAATGCGATTGGGTTGCTGACAATCGAATCGGACTAGATAAAGCACCGATACATTAAATAATAGAGGGAATGACCAAACCTCACCCACGAGAGTCGTGGTGTTGTACAAAGAGCCCAACATTGCTTATGCAGCTCGAGCTGACTTGATACTCCTTCATTGAGAGGAATGTGATCCGGTCGGTGTGATGCAACGTAACCGTTGTTGCGATCATGTGGAGCAGGGCTGCTATGCCGCGATGATTTCGATAAGGCGTCGGGCCAAGGTAGCTAAGAAACGTTATCTCACCATTCAGTCCCTGAGACTGCTATCCGACGCAGTTGTTATTGTAGTCACACACATATGGGATATCACTGATAACCGTATACATAATCTGTTTTGCGGAAGCGTTAACAGCCGTCCTGAAGGTGTCTCCAAAGTACGCTATACCTAACTGGATTCACCCCAGTCTGAAGTGGGTAGTATAGGAAACCAGATCAGACTATGACGAATAAAGCAAGGTTGCTATATCAATGCACGCCGAAGTTGTTGACTTAATAAAAGTAGCAAAACTATTGTCCGAGATGGATGTTGTTAAAACGATAAGCTGTGAGGTTGTTGACCGTAACATAGGTGGCAGAGATTCCAAGAGCTGGGCGATTAGGTTGCTAGCGGGGGTCATGCAGTGAGATTATTATCGAGAGCTAGGTTGCAGAGGTGCTGGTGGATGCATGGCGAGGCTACAAGTATGGGTTGTGCAGCGAGACTGTTGTCGATAGTCTGGATGCAGAGATGCCGAGGGATGCATGGTAAGGTTATAGGTCGGGGTTGCGCAAAGAGACCGTCTCCGAGAGCCAAGTTAACCGAGGTGCTGAGGTATAAGCAGTGAAGCCACAGGTAGGGAATGTGCAGCAGGGCCGTTGTCGAGATCCAGGCAACAGAGATGTTGAGGGATTGTAAGTAGCAGGGCCGCTGTCTTGATAACCTCCTTGCTGGAGAGTAACCTCACTTTAACAGGATGTAATGTGGATAACGCTTCATCGATCGTCCGAGCACGAGAGAATCATGATGACTGTGAGAGAGGAAACATCGGGGGTGCGGTGTTAAGCGTAGAATAAGCTTGCGATGCGCTACTTATGGTGCGAGACGATGCGAGACTTATGTTGCGTGGATTAGAAGAATAGCATGGGCTTATCAGTTAGCGATCATGGAGATGTCACGGGAGAGCATCGCGTGGGATAGATCGAGCTTCACTGCCAATGATCGTAAATATGTTACGCGGGAGAGCACCGCATGGAATGGATCGAGCTTGAGTGCCAGCGATCGTAGATACATCACACGAGGGGACATCGCGTGGAATGGATCGGGATTGGCTGCCAGTTATCGTAAATCCGTCATGTGGGAAAGCATCGTTTGGAATAGATTGGGCTTGGCTGCCAACGATCGTAAATACATCACGCAGGAAAGCATCGCGTGGAATGGATCGGGCTTGGCTGCCAACGATCGTAAATACGTCACGTAGGAAAGCATTGCGTGGAAAGGATCGGGCTTGGCTGCCAACGATCGTAGATGCATCACACGGGAGAGCATCGCATGGAATGGATCGGGCTTGGCTGCCAGCGATCGTAGATACATCATGCGGGAGAACATCGTGTGGAATGGATCGGGCTTGGCTGCCAACGATCGTAGATACATCACGCCGGAGAACATCGCGTGGAATCATGCAGGTCAAGGTTGCAATCCTTTGAGCCTCGTTGGCGGAGCATGCCGCTGGAATGGAGTCGAGCTGAGAAGTCTGGTGATTCGAGTCAAGGGTGCTGAACCTCGCATGCAGAGCTTGCCGCTATAATGAAGTCGGACTGAGAAATCAGGCAATTCGAAGCAAGGGTACTGAACCTCGCATGCGAAGCTTGCCGCTATAATGGAGTCGGACTGAGAAATCGAGCGACTCGAGGCGAGGGTGCTGAACCTCGCATGCGGAGCTTGTCGCTATAATGGAGTCGGTCTGAGAAGCTAGGCGGCTCAAGGCGAGGGTGTTGAACCTCGCATGTGGAGCTTGCCGCTATAATGGAGTCGGGCTGAGAAGCCAGGCGACTCAAGGCGAGGGTGTTGAACCTCGCATGCGGAGCTTGCCGCTATAATGGAGTCGGGCTGAGAAACCAGACGACTCAAGGAGAGGGTGCTGAACCTCACATGCGGAGCTTTCCGATATAATGGAGTCGGGCTGAGAAGCCAAACGACTCAAGGCGAGGGTGCTGAACCTCGCATGATTGGGCGCAACAACATGCAATCTTTTGTGTCTAGAATGGGTGACCAGTTCGGGTTGAAGTGTAATGGAACCTGATGCTTTGCTGCATCTTTAGTTGTAGCGACGATTGGTGTCTTGCTGTCTTGGCTATCTGCCGAGGGCTATACGGCGATGCTACTTAGAGTTAGATAATGTAGCTGCTGTCAAGTGGTGCGTAGCGAGGCTGCCGTCGAGGGCTGGTCACCAGGGCCGCTGAGAACTAAGCATTGAGCTTCTACCGATAGTGTCGTACCGACCCTTCCCCTCCCCCTTCCTTTTTTTTCTTAGAGGAGGCGAAGAAAGGGAAAGATAGATGTATAGCTGCTGAAAGCTGAGGTACATAGCTGCTGGAAAGAGCTAGGCGATACAAGCGCTGACAAGAGTTGGGTAGCACGGTTGCCAAGAGCTAAGCAGCGTGACTGCTGGTCTGACACCATGACTGCTGATGACTGGGTTTTGCGGCTGATGAGCTGGATCACATGGCCACTGAGGGTCAGGTTGCACGATTGCTAAGATCCTGGCAGCACGACTGCTGGGAGCTGAGCAGCGAGACTGGCGGGGTCAGATTGTGCGACTACTGAGGTCCGGCCAGCGCGACTGCTGAAAACTGAGCAGCGAGAATAGTGGGAGCCGTTCAACACGACTGGTGAGAGCTGAGTAGCAAGACATCCTGGGGCTGGTCAACACGACTGATGATAGCCATATAGCGTGGTTACCGAGGGCTAGGCAAAGAGACTACCAAGGGCTGGTTAGCATGGCTGTTGGGATCCAGGAAGTGCAACTGTTGAGGAGTAGGCTTTACGACTGCTCTTTCATTTATAATACTAATATCTTCCTGGGAATGCATGACCATATACCATGTCCACTTGTTATGTAGTTCAGCTCTTTGCTTGGAATAACACTTCTACGGTGTCGTGCCAGCCCTTCTACCCCCCCCCCCCTCTCTTTTTTTTAATATGAGGAGTGAGAACGAACGGATATATGACATTGGCTTGCGTTTGCACATTCGAGCCTCATTCGTTTGTACATGCCATTGTAAACAATAATAGTAAGTTACCTAATTCCATAATGAATGGTAATGACAATTAAAGCATGTAGTTTTAGGAGTTGTTTACAACATGTGCATTTGTAAGCTTGTAAGGCAAACTTCTTGTATATGTGAAATAAAATGTTTGTGTAGCGTGCGATTAGTAGTTACGAACCAACAACGCCAAAACGGTTTGATTAAATCAAAAACTGTTTGCCAACTCAGTTATCAAAACATGGCATCTTTGTATGTGAAAATAAGATGTTGTAGCAAAACGTTTTTCTACTATGCATAGTAGATTAGTTTTTTTTTACTTAAATATCTTAACTATCTGAAGGTAAATGCATGTCACAGTTGTTAAAATAGAGTTTTAGTAAATATTCTGGATTTACTAAATAATATGCACGAATTATTTAAGAAAAGAGAGATAGGTAGACCTTGCATCAAGAATTGGCAAGTGTGTTTGATGTCAGAGTTCGGGTTAAGCTTTTCAATCATGATCATCTTCTGAAACGCTTCATGGAGTAATGAAAGCATACTTCTCTTCTCCCTCCCCCTTTTTTTCTTTTTGAAAACACCATGCGTATTGTGAAGTGTATTTGTTGAGCAAAGCTTGCGGTAACTGGTTGACTTTTATCTTGTTAAGTTGGTCCATGTTTTGTTGATGTAGCCCAACAACTTGGAAGAGTCCATCTTGAATATCATAGCCCCTATGCCTTAGGAGGAGCCTAAATTTGTTACAGTCCAAAATCATTTTCTTTTGTTGGGCCTCGCGAATACCGCAGCCTGAATTCATATCCTCTTATGTGTTTTTTTTTGAAAATGTTGAGCTGGATTGGACTGCAAAACATCTTCTAAAATCGAATTATGTTAGACGAAGTCGTAGCACGCGAATGATGAACGATTGATTGATTGGCTGAATTCATCTTAAAAAGTAGCCCATAATATTATTGTAGCCCAATAGCATGAAGACCCGTTTGGACGAAACCCAAAATAATTTAGAATGAGCCCATCTTTAAATAATCAACCCAAATTCCTTTTCTCTTTCCCTTTTCCTCTTTTTTTTTCTTTGAAACATTGAGTGGTTCGAGTTGTAACGCATCTTCCTGAATCGGGTTTGTTGAGCGAAATCACAATACTTGTGCTTTGATTGATTGGCTAATTTGTTTGCGCAAAGGCTGGGCCATTTCAGTTGTTATTTAAATGACCCAAATACCGAATATATGAGGAGCCCAATCGGATGTTATAGCCCAAATAGATCAATGCCGCCCGTTAGGGTTTTAGAGCTTTAGGCTCAAATTCTATTTTTTTAGAGCTAATCGTAACCAGGAAAATTGAAATACGCGCGTGTGGCCCATGTTCTTCTTTATCAGACTTAAGTCAAAACGTTGCAGTTGTACACACGATTCCAAACGCATTCCCAAGACGGAAAATCTGGCATCCGGTGGTCAAGGCTCCAGGCGGTAAGTTTTGTGTTGGAGCTCATGGACCGCCTGAGAGAGACCGATCGTGACACCAGTGGGTGGTGAAGGAGCAACAGTCAATGACGGCGAGAGGCGGTGGTTGACCTGCAATTTCTGGTTCCAGTTGGAGGCGACAGATCAAAGAACTGAGGTCAGAAGTCGGAGCGGAGGCTGGAGGCGGTGATGGAGACCGCTGATGGAGCTATCACATTGATGTTTGAACATGTTCGGTGGTCGGAGGTTTGTTGGGTCGCCATTGAAAGCATTTGGCGACTACAGGTGGTAGTGCGGTGATAGCGATCAGTGGGAGCCATGGTGGTTCTTCGTCGGACGGATTTGGCAGTTGTACAGGGAGATCAGAGGTGAGGATGCTTTTTCAGAGTTGTTATTTGTGGGGGTAGATCAGAACAGCAGGCGGCGATCGAAGATGCCCTTGAGGAGGATTGCTGTTCGGAGTTGCTTCCTCAGGGAAAACAGTATCACGGAAGTACTACATCGGGATTGAAGGCGTCCGACGTTTGGAAGGAAGCTTTGGCGACTGGTGATTGGTGGTGCTTTAGCCGTTGTCACCGGGGGCTAGAACTGGTGTTATGGTTTCGTTTGTGGGTGATTGCTTTGATATATGTTGCTGAGCAAAAGGCGCTGATCGGAGCGGTGACTTATGGTAGCATCGATCTGGTAGGTCGTAGGTTGTGCCTGCTGATGGCCGGCTTAAGGTCTAGCAATTCCCGGTAGGGGTGATTTGGTGGTTACTTATCGGTTGTACAAGGAGATCCGAGCTGCACTTTGCCGCCGTCGCTGCTTTGCTGCAGGTCAAGTTGCAGGTGGTAGTTATTGGAGATGTTGAAGATGACCGGTGGCCTTTTAAATCCGGTCTACGGTGGCTGCTGGTGCTCGAATCGACCGGTGATACTCGGATTCTGACCTCTGTTGATTGGTTTTTGGGGTTTGCTTGCCGGAAATGTTGCTTCTTGGAGGTGCTGCCATCGAGATGGTTTGGAAGCCCCATCTCGGTGACTGATTGAAAAACGAGGTCCTTGTTGAAGATGGTCCGGAGGTCACGGTAGGGCCCACTGTGGTCTTTGTCTTTTCTGTTGGCTTTTGGTAATCTTTGTATTTGTGGGACCCCTAGATCTGTAAAAGTGTATGGGTATAGATGGTATAGCTGGTTACCACCCCTCCCATTTTTTTTATTTCTTTTTGTCGGCTTAGGAGAGACAAAGAGCATCAAGACCATTTTGTAATAATTATTCTATACAACTTTTTGTATATGCGAACTGTAAAACGACCTTTCTCTTTTTTTTTTTCGAGAATCATTAACTGGAATGGTAAGCTATTGGGTAAAAGTAACTTTCATTTATTATGACTTGAACAAACTTTTTCCTTCCTCAAACTTGTTGGACAGACTTCAAAACATAAACAGATCTAAAGATCTTTTGCTTTCCATCTCTAAGCTTCCATAGGAAAGCACCAAATAAACAACTTGAATGAAGTTGAATCATAAGAAATCAGGAATCAAAAACCGATTTTCTTGATAATGAGCAAGCAAGAGAGGTAAAGACTTGTAAAATATTGTTTGTTCTTCAACTTTCTGAATAAAATTCAAAAATACGAACAAAGATGGGGAAAAACTCATAAAAACCTCTTTTCCCCCAACTTACTGAACAATCCATTGAAATATAAACTGAAAAATGGATCTAATAAAATCTTTAAAACTTAAGAGTTGCTCAAATGAACTAAAACCAATCATATTTAGACATCTGAACAACAAACAAAGTAGATCTAACGATGTGAACAAAAAACTCAACAGATCTTGAGATCTGAGCGAAAAAAATAGGCTGATCAAAAGATTTATACGAAAACTAAGCAGATCAATAGATCTGAACGAAAAACTCATAAAAATTTCTTTTATCTTCATCCTACTCAAGAAACCCCCAGAATATGAACCAAAAAACGATTCTAAGAAGATTTTTGCAAATTTGGGGAGTGTTTGAGTGAAGGAAATCATATAGATCCATAGATCTGAACTAAAAAACGTGATGGATCTACAGATCTGAAAGGTTGTGAAACTCATTTGGACAGATCTTGTCAAGAAACAAGAAGATCTGAACAAATGATGAGAGAAACGAACCGATCTAGACAAACCTAACGTGAAATACAACAGATTTGTTCAGATCTGAGTGAAAAAACGAGCTTGAAACCAACTGAGGCTTTTGCTACTTGCTCGAATCCGGGATGGCGCCAAATGATGCGACATCGACCTCCGTCGTGTCTTCTGGTCTTCTGCTGCGGTGGAGATCTGGACATCACAGTGCAAAGTCGTTAGAGCCGCCCCAGGGACTGTGCTCCGGGAGCGGGCTCCGACGGTCAAGTTAGATCATCTGATAGATCTGAGATGGTTCTCCATAGCTGGAGAGAACCATCTTGGTGGTGGTGGTGGTGTATCGTGGCTGACGGCGGCGGGTGGCGGCTGAGCCACCCGGCCGAGGTATAGGGCGGCGGCTGAGTCAAAGGGAAGATCCTAGTGGTGGCTGAACCACTTGGAAAAGAGCCTAGGGAAAGGTCCCTCTTCATGGAGGAGATGCTATTCATTATATAGGGGACAATTAGGTCAGGCCTTGGGCCAGCCCAATTCAGGCCGAACTAGCACGGAGCTGGGCAAGGCCGCCCGGAGGCGCCGGGCGGGGCTCACGGGCGCGCCCCAGGCTCACGGGCGCGTACCAGGAAAGGCTGGCAGGGGAGCGCCAGGCGATGGAGCGCCTGGCCGGGCTGGCAGGAGAGTCCCCAACACGGCTGACAAGGGAGCGTTAGGCCAGGCTGGCGCTCTAGAGCAGTCTAGGCCATGCTAATGGACCATATATCATCACCTAGCAATTCGACAAGATGATTTTTTGGAGAGAGAGAGAGAGATTGATTTATTAATAAACTGAAATAAATAATTTATTAATATATTATGAGAAAAATATATTAATTAGAAATAGTAATATTTAATTAATAATTAATCAGAAATTAATTGGAATTAGTTTTGGGATTAATAGAATTAATTAAAAGTGTAGGGACTAAATTACAATTGTATAATAGTTGGGCAAAAGGCTCCAGAACCTTCCACTAAGAGGGTGGACGATTTCTAGAAGCTTTAAGGTATCTAGAATTATCATTGGAGGATAATTAGGAAGCTAGATAATTACCGATTCAAGATAATATTATTATATTGGTTTTGGGTTTATCTAGGGTTTCTTTGTTGCACTATATAAAGGTTCCTATGCCTTAGATTTTCGGCACTCATACCTTTTAGAGAGCTAGGCCGAAAAATCCCTCTCCCCTCTCCATAATCTTCTTCTTGCTAGCTTGGGTGTGAACCATCAGAGGC
The DNA here is from genome assembly GCF_052849685.1 of Lactuca virosa. Lineage (NCBI taxonomy): Eukaryota > Viridiplantae > Streptophyta > Magnoliopsida > Asterales > Asteraceae > Lactuca > Lactuca virosa. The sequence continues at coordinate 28,051,371 of NC_136430.1, read as the reverse complement.
ACAACATTTGTGGTGCTTGCTGCCAAAAGCTTTGAAGAAAGGATTCCAAATTGTTTACAACAACAATCAACAAGGTATGTATTCATCCTTATGAATTAGATTTCTAATAGTAAAATTTTGTAGTTTCATAGTTCATAGTATTTTGCCTTTATGTGAAAGACATAGATCCTCCTTAGGTTTCATGTGCCCTAATCATTTAATTGTTAAATGTTTTGTTGCTTAGAGCATTGTTTTTGTAACCTCAATTTCCCCATCAGTATTTATACGAGATACTTTATATATATATATATATATATATATATATATATATATATATATATATATATATATATATATATATATAGTATTCATCTTATACATATATATAATTAGTGTGTTTTGCATAGCTGAGTATTTTGTGTAACGCCCGCAGATTCGGGCTAGTCAACTTAGAGACAATAAGCGTCAAAAATAAATTTTTGATAGAAGATTATTTAGAGTAAATAATCTTAACCAAGTTATAGTATATGTCACAAGGGTTCCGTACATATAAAGAACGTTGAAATCCGAGTTATAACGAAGAAGTTATGACCCGTCGAAGTTTTACGGCAAAACCGGCACAACACAGGGAATCGTAAAAAGTGAGTTTGCGATAAAGTACCTTTTAGCCTTAGCGATCTAAACGAAAGTCGTAGTATACGTTAAACCTAGAGCGTACAGAAAAAGAACATCCACATCTGACTTCGTATGAGGAAGTTATGATTTTTCTAAGATTTAGCATGGAGTCAAAAGCAGAGTTGTAGATCTTGTCAATACCTACATGTGTATAAAAAGAACGTCAAAAACCGAGCTCGTATGAGAAAGTTACGGATTTTAGAAGATAATTATTTTTGGATTAATCTACAAGTGACACGTGGCACAATCCTGACCATTACTTCCTCCCCATGCCTTGCCACCAGATGGTGACACTTGGCACTCAACTAGACGAGTTAGAGGCTTTGAACTCGCCGAGTTGGTCCAAATTCCAGCCTATATATAGAGGCACAAATCACTTCATTTCTCACACCATTCTAACCCATTCTCTGTCAACACACCCCAAACCCTCAAGACTTTTCCCTAGCACTTCTTAACTGTTTAAGGCGAGCCCCGGAGCACCAGAAGGCTCCGAGAAGAAGAGCTTTTGGCTCGGAAGTTCTGCCCCCGTAGAACCCGGTTCCTAGCCAAACCTCCCGGTAAGTGAGTTATGCTTACCCTACTTCAAGTATAGCTTATGTTTAAGTTCAATATCGTTATTATGAACTTATAAACAATAAATATATTATAAAAAATAATATACAAAGTGTTATTATAATATCTTTTAACTACTCGCGGTACGGGGAATATGGTTTGAAGGGCCGCATAGGGTTGTTGGATTTCAGAAGTGCTATAATGTCAAAATGGTCCTGCCCTCCGGTGTTTCATTTTTGGCCCCTGTCTGTACATAGTGGTTGAAAATTATTGTTTAACACTTATAAAACAATATCACTCGTAAATAGTAACTATAAATATTAGACTAAAATCTAGCGGTAATGTTACTGGGTTTCTCCGAAGGAAAATAGAATTGTTAGAAGCGAAGCGTGCCCGAGTTTGGAATCATCACTTTAACAAGTGAGTGCATAGTTACTTTCATCTTACACATAGATATGAAGTATTTAATATAAATTACGTGCTTTGTGTGCATATTATCTTTGTTCTTGATATCTATGCTGGATGAACCGAATATACATGCTTTATTTGATGTAAACTATATATGTATTTTATACCTATAAAAATATTGGGTAAAGATGGGTATATGAATGATGAGGGATGAAAGATGATATAGATGAATATTGGCAACTGCGCCACAACCTGTAGATGTTTTTGAACCACGATGTATGTGACAACCCGAAATTTCCAAGCTTGTTTAATTTATTTAAACCTATCAGTGTTAGACTCATTTGGTTGCCAGTTATCACTGTTTGGAACCTGTTTTGAGTGTTCTAACCATAGTACATCAAAGGAATAAGAGATTGGGAATAGCACCTTAAGTTCTTAACTGCCTGCAACCGTAAACCTCCTTAAAAAGGGAGTTTACGGTCAAGACCAATGAGTTTATGGCCATGGTGACCGTAAACCCATCCCTCTATATATGGAGGGTGATCACTTCAACCATTATTTTCCCTCTTTCAAGCCTTAGAACTGATTCTCTCTCAAAAATCATAAACTTTTGCTTCCAAATCTTCAAAAACAAGTAAGTGATTCCTTCTTTGTGTGTTAGATCCTTCCTAAATCCATGTTTCACTCTTGATTCATCCAAGGGTTTCATCTTTTATCTAGATCATCAAAGATCCTCAAGAACACGGTTGTGTTTTGGACCGAAAACACCTTCTTTGCCTTCAAAACCGTAAGTATCATCTTCCCTTTCATGAATCTAGTTACAATCCTTCATTTTGGACTTAAGATCGTCACTCGTTACTTGAACAAAAGAGTTTACGGTCTATGAATCTTCATAGAACGTAAACCCTTATAAAGGGTGTTCTTATAGCCTTTACCCTTCCTAAAGATAAGTATGATCCCTAGAATCCGATACCTTTGATTGAAGCCCTTGAAAACCTTTATTTATGAAAGATTTGATGAGTTTACGGTTGAATCTCCTTAGACCGTGAACTCCATGACCGTAAGGTCATTAGACCGTGAACACATGGACCGTGAACACTTGAACCGTAAACCTTATGAACGTAAGGTCGTTGAACTGTGAACCCAAGAACCGTAAGCCCATTGAACCTTAAACACATAGGACCGTGAACCACTTTGACCGTAAACTCTTATGGTCATGCCACTTGGACCGTAAACTCCTTAGGGTGGCAATACACCCTTGGTATGCAATCACATGTGATTGTAGCACTTAAATCTAAGTGTATCCTATGTCCTAGGGTGTTTCCTTTCATGATTAGTTGTATAAACACTAATTATATGCTTATATGTATCATATTATGAGAAATAGGATCCGTGTGTGTGCTCAAGTCTTCACTTGGCACTTAGCATCCTATACCACCCGTTCATCCAAACCACTCACTACAGGTGAGTTCATACCCCTTAATCTACCTTTTAAATGATTTTAAATGCTTTTATGGGGGGGGGGGGGGAATACAAGTAGAAAACATATAGTTATATAATTAATCACATGTGATTTATAACTGTGTTTCAAACAAAGGATTTCTTATACTTTAACTGTGTTTCAAACAAAGGATTTCTTATACTTTAACTGTGTTTCCAACAAAGGATTACTTATACTTTAACTGTGTTTCAAACAAAGGACTTCTTATACTTTAAATTGTCTTGTCAATCAAATTGCTTTTAAATCGTTTTATAAACTGACATCAAGTCATCAATATTTATTAATTAAACTCTTCAAATGTTTTACAAAACTTCTTTTAAATATATATATTGTCAAAAGCATGTCTATATATGTATAGTTATATAAGTAATGTTTTAAGGACTTAGGACTGATAACTCGATTTATTTCCTTTTCCTTGTTTGGATGTGGCCTTAGGGTATCGGTTATTTGTCCGAATGTCGTCTAAATATTAGTTATTATGAAGTATACATATGTAGATATAAAAGTACTATCAATCAGTTTAGTACCTTTGAGTAGCAAAGGCATACCTTCATTCATTCAAACTACAGAAATTACCAGTAAACTATAATAGGTATAGTTTAGGAGAATACTATCACATACAAATACTATAACGAGAAACAATGCATACTATACACTATACAATAGAACATACTATGAAGAGAAACTAAGGAAACTTACACCATACTATACATAAGAATATACTATACAAACATTAGAATACGATAACTAGAATGTGACATACTAGTTAAGGATACAACAAGACAGTGTTGTATCATATTGTAACCAGAGTCTCCTGGAGGGAGAGCGGGCATCGTGTGTATAGATATATACGGGACAGACACTCCCACACCCCGACTGCTAGCTATAGTCCCAACCGATAAGGCCAAGGGGTGACAAAATGTCACCTCACTATATTATGACACCGGAAGGTCATCAGTTATTCAGTCGTCGATCAGCATGGTTACAAACGAGTTCACATTTAAACCTTTAATTAACCGACTAAAGATTAAAGGAAAAAAGACTCCCCGAAGGGTATTGTACATTTAATACTACCCGGAGTCTGTATTTTATCACTTTATAGCCAGCAGTGTCACTGCTGAGGTAAAACATTATTTTCCCTATTACATTTACTTTGTGATCTTCTCACATATTCATTAATGTATAAACTATATTTAGTTAATGATAGTCATACTTGGGAAAATACACACTTTTACAAGAAACAAACATATATAACATTTGATGCCTTGGTAGAAGGCTACTTTTAGTAGAAAATATAAGATTTTCTAGGAGATACAATTATTTACTGCAAACATTTACATTGAAAACTTACAAACATTTTCTTCAAACTTACAAACATTTTCATACAAACAATGACACTAAATACTTATGAACTCACCAACTTTAATGCTGATAAACTCTTTCAAAATAACTTGTATTCTCAGGTCATCAGTAGACAGGTTCAGTCGACCAGGTTTTGAGAAGACGGAGCGTGTTCCAGACTCGTCTTTTATTTTGATTACTTATTTTTGGTATCTTATTACTATGAAAGAACACACTTGTATTAAATTATACTATTAATACAATGGATGATGTTGTTGCTTGTTTGCTACTTTGCATTTGTTATGATACTGTACATGACGTCCTCCACCCCAGAACGTTTCCGCCGTTCCGGTTTTGGGGTGTGACAATGTACTCTAAACATCCTAGCAGCTGCGCCTAAAGGATAATATCGGCAGCTGCGCCTAATAGAGAACATCATAATCCTGGAAGTTGCGCCTAAATCATAATATCGGCAGCTGTGCCTAAATGATAATATTGGCAGTTGTGCCTAATAGATAACATTGGTAGCTGTGCCATAGACAACGATGGGGTTCGTGCCTATTCCTTAGGAGAATCCTTAGGAATGAATAAGTGAATGATAGATGATTCTTAGGGTAGATCCTTAAGAAATAAAGAAGATAATGAGGATGGGTAATTTGGTTAATTGTGTGATGATGAAACATAATAACTTTATTATTGTGGGTTGAAACCCTATGTAGTCACCGGGTTTCCCAACCTGACCCACTCAGTTTATTTGTATCACAGGTGTCGATACGAAACTACATTACACTGAGAGATTAAAGGATATTTAAATCACTAGTGTAAATGAATGTAAGGTCTGTTTATGCTTATGTTTTTGTATTGACGATGACATCCTAGAGTTTTAATATAAACAAAATACATTTCTTCGGAAATGATTTGATAATATATTTATCATGTTTTCTATGAACAAATTCTGCATTATTATTCTTTAAAATAAATACTCTGATTTTCAAATAAGCATAAATAAAATTTTTAAAATGACCGTGAATTTGGGGATGTCACAGTTGGTATCAGAGCATTAGTTTAAGCGAACTAGAAATTTGAAGGAAATTTCTAGACTTAAACTTAGAATGCTAAGCGATGATCGTGAGTTGAGTGTGTCTAATATAATTTAGGTAGTACACCTGAATAGACACAAGCACTAGCTTATTTAAGGAAGATGCCTAAATTGCTTTTATGTGCTAAAATGATTTGTGATGATTTATGTTATCATTTGATCAGATCTATGGTTTGTTGCCGACCAGATCTGGAAATTTTATATGTTCAGATTTCTAAATGTTTAAATACGGTATTAGAATTGGCATGTAACTTTTCGGAGTGATAAGGAGATTTATACATCTATCGTAAATAAAGATTTCCCTATCTAAATTCTCGTAACTACACGTCGAATGTCTGATTTTGTGTATAGATCGACATGGTGGTGTGACATCCCCTAATTTCTCGGCTAGAAAAGACCGATTTAATTTATGATACTGTACATGACGTCCTCCACCCCAAAACGTTTCCGCCGTTCCGGTTTTGGGGTGTGACAGATTGGTATCAGAGCATTGTTTATAGTGAATCTAGTATATCAACCCATAAAAGATATACAAACTATAAACACAACGGGATTAAAATACTCTGACCAAGAGTGTATACTTTTAAATAATAAAATATTGAACTAAGTATACCTACCTGCATTCATACTAAAATCAGTGTCGTTAGGACAGAACAAAAGTATTACGATTGTTGGACAACACAAGTAGGCTTAGAGATATATAGTTAAACCTAGGGGGATATATCCTGATCAACTATATTTTCCGAGGAGTGACTAGCATGTGCCTAAGAATGGTTGTGGTGTTGCAACAAGTCTAAAAACTTACCAATACTACTACAACGAGAACATTAGAACAAAACATAAACCTAAAATACTATAGAAGTATTTTGTGTTACTATAATTATTTATTTGAGAACTAAAAAGGTCTTTAATAGTAGGTCAATAATTGCTAACTGGATACGCTAAGGTTATATGTGACTAAGGTCTTATAGACTTAGAATCTGTAATCTTTGCTTTACTTCCTGTTCCTTGTTTGGTTGTGGATTTAGAGTTAGGGTCACTTATTCGAAGGTCTATCCTGCTTTGATTCCATGTAACTGGTATGCACTATGCAAGTATTGAAGTAACTAGTAAGGATCATCTTATAATTATCTTAGGCAATACGCCTATTTGATTAAGATTCTTATACCCCTCATTTCTCGTCTAGATAAATGGCTGAATTCCACCTCCCCGGCGACCCTTACTTTCCCGACCAAGGGAATGGAGGAGGGCTGAACGCAGAACCTGAAGCAGAACCTGAACTTCCCTTAGATGATGATCTGCAGAAGATTTTCCAGAGGATCTTGATCCCGAGACAGAAGTTAAGAATTTATCCCCAGTAGTTCCAATACCAAATCCTGATCCTCGTCCGACTTTTCAAGGCCCGACACCTTCGTGGGTGGAAAGCTTGGAAACATGGAGCCAAGAGAAAAATCCACCCATGCCATTCAATGATGACCAAAGCTTTTATGAGTTGAGCGAAGGAGGCTCAGCAGACAGGGTCTTGCCAATCCTAGTCCGCAGAGTTGCCCGAAACGAAATACAAGGCAGGACAGCTCTCCATCGAATCACGGAAGCTAATGCCAATGCGAGAATGAATACCATCCGCACCATTCATCTTGAAGATGCTCGTGAGAGGTCTAGGAGAGACCACGAGACCCTGCAGCAAGAGCTTGCTGCGACTGGAGCCAAAGTCATAGAGCTCCGAGTATGCCAGAGGGTATACGAAAGACACCTACTTGATGTGGAGCGTCAGCTGGCTGAACTAAGGGTTCATCCGAGGGATACTCGCCATCAGTAGGAGATGCTCTACCTTCCTTCCTTTTGAGTTAAGTAATACCCTTCCTATCTATGCTCTAAGTAGCACATTCTTATGTAACTACCCCTGTACTGTATGTACTTTTTCGTGGGCCTTCGTTCTGTCAAAACTTTTCTACTTCGGATATGATGTAAGACCTACTCCAAGGTTATTTTCTTTTCCTGAACTTATTACATCTTAAATATCAATGACAGTGACATTCGGCTAATCCCTGTGACAATCCTTGTTCAAATACTTTCATTCTACTATCGTTAGAATTCTATCTAAATCTCACTCTCGTCAAATTATTGAGCTATGGAAATTTAGCTCAAGGATCACTTCCAATTCTTGTCGAAGGTTGGATCATGTTATCCACCAACCAATGATAGCCTGGTTTGGACGACAATCGTCTTATGACCATTCTATGAACTTACTTCTATTCTTTACCAGTACTACATCATAGGGATGTAGGCCAAACCATCGAGAACAGTTTAAGAAAACGAAAAATTTACATTTACATGAATGATTAGAATACATCAGGGGCCGATCATAATCTCTCACGAACTCACTTTCTTATCGTATAATAGAATCATGTCGTCATCCAGAAATAGCCGACCAAACGACGAAACCCCGATCCTGCATATAGACGCCACTACTTTCCAAGCCGCGGTCACAGCTGCCGTGACGGCTGTCCTAGCACAACTCAATGCTGGTAACGCAAATAAAGGTTGAGACGGTGTTGACAATTCGAATCGTTTTAACAATCCGGGAAATCATCAAATGGTAACAACCACAAACACCCAAAGCCACAAATCTGAGTATAGGAAACGAAAGCGTCAAGCCCAAAAGGAGTGCAAGAAATCTCAAAGACTGGCCATGCAACAGCAACAAGTGGCGACCCCTGCCACTTCAGCACCGATCAAACGATATGAGGGAACACTTCCGAAGTGTAACAAGTGTAACTTTCATCATAACGGAGTTTGTCGTGAATTGCAATGCAGCGATTGCAACAGAATGGGGCACACTGCTAGTGTCTGTAGAACGCCGACACGAAGCACCTCCCAAATCACTGGCATCGGGGCCAGCCAGGCTTGCTATAGTTGTGGTGAAACCGGACACTATAAAAGGAATTGTCCAAAAAGGAGGAACAACGAAAACGCTCGTGTTCACATAACTCCGACCCTGCACATCACTTCCACCACCGACGCTAGTACAAGCCATATATGTAATATATGTGGTGAGATAGGACATCTCAAGGAGGATTGTCCGATAACAAAGAACTCTGGCGCAGACGGGAAGATACTAAGGATCACCGCCGCAGGAGAGACTACTTCGGACTCACGTTGAAATACTGGTACGTTCCGTAGCGATAAAGTTAGACTTATCAAAAACTTTTAAACTACTAGTGCAACTCGAATCATATCTTTCTGCGTGACCCATCGGTTCTAGGGACTCTCGTGCTGCTTGTACTCGCTTTTTGCAGTATGCCTTGTTCTCAGCAGCATTATCATAGTTGAAACTAATGTACCGAAACTCTTTCATAAGTTGCACCGTTGTGTTTTGTAACACCTTTGTGAACTAGTCTAACGCCAGTTATTCCGAGTAGTCCGACATTGCCATTTGACCTGAGTCAATTCGATCCTCACAGTGCCAGTTTCGTGCGAAAATTTCTTTCCCCGTAAACGACTTTCTAGCGAAGCCGTCATTTCAGAACTCCGAAGTGCTCATGCGTAGAGAGCCTTATGTTTCGTATCCTACCCGAAATAACCTCAGCAAACCTCCCTGGAATACCACTCGTACAATACGTCAAGTTCAATTTGAAGACCCATACGGTTAATCTATCGCTGAGGAAGGTATATGCAAGGATGGTACATAATCAAGGTTCTACAGGGTTAGAATTGATGATTCCGCTTTAACTTCTTTTCCTTGTTTGGATGTGAGCCTAGAGAAGAATCATTTATTCGACTGCCTTTTCAATCTTAATTATATACGACTCGTATACGCGAGGCTATGATTGATGAACCAAGTGTGAGTTCTAATATGAACTCAGGACAGAGACTACTCAAGACTACGAGTGATCATGCTGCCATGCGTATAAACTTAGGAGCCAAACAAATGCTCTTTCCGCCGATCGGGACAAGAGATGCAGATGGACCAGAAATACCTATCCTTTTTCCTTAATTCATGAGTAATCATACTTCCTTTTAGATCTTCACGACATCTAATCCACCACAAGGTTGTGACGTCATAAACGGTATGAATTGGTTGAGTCTACATCGAGCCGACATCATGTACTTTGAGAAAGCAATTCGTCTTAACCTCCATAACAACGAAACTCTAGTTATCTACGACGACAATCAAGAACGGACCTTCGTATCATCTCGAGTATTCGAGCCCAGAAATACTTGCGAAAGGAATGTCGCGCATTCCTTGCTCATGTTGTCGATATGAGACAAGAGATGAAGGACAAAAGGGACATTCCAATAGTACACGATTTTCCCGATATCTTTCCAGAAGGACTACCAGGATTACCTCCGCAACGTCAAGTCGAGTTCAGAACCGACTTAGTTCCAGGGGCTACCCCCGTAGCCAAATCGCCCTATCATCTAGCACCTGCAGAGATGCAAGAACTGTCCGGTCAACTTGACGAACTGCTCAGCAAGGGCTGCATTAGACCAAGCTTCTCACCCTGGGGAGCTCCGGTCTTGTTCGTCAAGAAGAGTGACAGATCATTTCGTATGTGCATCGACTACAGAGAACTCAACAAACTTACCGTTAAGAATCGTTACCCTCTGCCTAGCATAGATGATTTGTTCGACCAACTTCAAGGGGCGAATTACTTTTCGAAGATAGATCTGAGATCCGGGTATCACCAGTTATGAGTGTTAGAGGAGGATGTCCCGAAGACAGCCTTCCGAACTCGTTATGGACACTACGAGTTAGTAGTGATTCCATTCAGATTCACCAATGCGCCCGCAGTATTCATGGACTTAATGAATAGGGTATGCCGTACTTACTTGGATCAGTTTGTCGTCGTCTTCATAGATGACATACTTATCTACTCTCGTAGCAAGGAAGAGCATAGTAAGCATCTACGACAGATCTTGGAAACATTAAGATCAGAGAAGTTCTACGCGAAGTTCTCTAAATACGAGTTTTGAATCAGAAGGGTCGAATTCCTGGGTCGCGTTGTTAGTGAAGAGGGAATTCATGTGGACCCCTCCAAAATCAAAGCCATTAAGAACTGATCAGCACCGAAGACGCCTACAGAAATTCGCCAATTTCTAGGCCTCACTGACTACTATCGTAGTTTCATTTAGAACTCTCTAGCATCGCAAAACCGCTCACTACGCTGGCCCAGAAAGGAGTGGCCTCGGACTGAGAAGGAAACCGTTGGAATTCCAGGTGGGAGACCGCGTCCCTTTTGAAAGTATCACCCTGGAAGGGCTTGATATGCTTCGGAAAGCATCGGAAGCTCAATCCAAGATATGTAGGGCCTTTCGAGATTCTCGCTAGAATCGGACCTGTAGCCTACAAACTCAACCTACCTTGTGAACTAAGTAACGTAGATCCTACTTTCCATGTCTCGAACTTGAAAAAGTGCCTATCCGACGAGACTCTTGTAATCCCACTCGACGAGATCGAGATCAACGAGAGCCTCAACTTCATGGAAGAACCTGTAGAGATCATGGACCGAGAGGTCAAGCAAACGAAGCAAAGCCGTATCCCGATAGTGAAGGTTCGCTGGAACGCCAAACGAGGACCTGAATTCACTTGGGAGCGCGAGGATCGAATGAAACTTAAACATCCTCATCTTTTTACTTGATTATTTGTAATAACTTAGTTGCTTAAACTCTAATTTCGGGACGAAATTCCCTCTAACGTGGGGATGATGTGACAACCCGAAATTTCCAAGCTTGTTTAATTTATTTAAACCTATCAGTGTTAGACTCATTTGGCTGCCAGTTATCACTGTTTGGAACCTGTTTTGAGTGTTCTAACCATAGTACATCAAAGGAATAAGAGATTGAGAATAGCAGCTTAAGTTCTTAACTGCTTGCAACCGTAAACCTCCTCAAAAAGGGAGTTTACGGTAAAGACCAATGAGTTTACGGTCATGGTGACCGTAAACCCATCCCTCTATATATGGAGGGTGATCACTTCAGCCATTCGTTTCCCTCTTTCAAGCCTTAGAACCGATTCTCTCTCAAAAAGCATAAACTTTTGCTTCCAAATCTCCAAGAACAAGTAAGTGATTCCTTCTTTGTGTGTTAGATCCTTCCTAAATCCATGTTTCACTCTTGATTCATCCAAGGGTTTCATCTTATATCTAGATCATCAAAGATCCTTAAGAACACGGTTGTGTTTTGGACCGAAAACTGATGAGACAATGAATCAAGTATTGAACGAATTAGAGTGTAAATTCAAAGTAGAATTGAAATATTTGAACACCGATGTAAATATGATCTGTTTGGCTCTATTACGCTTTTGCAAATTTTACAGAGTACAATGAATATTCTGTAAAGACTTTGTTACTAAGACACTAGTAACTACTCCTATTTATAGAAGAGAAAAGCGTACAAAAAATATACTAAGGACTAAACATGAAGCTTCGAATATTATGCCCTAGTAAAATACATTACAAAAATGTTCGAAGACCCTAAATACAAACTTCGACTATTACAACATTTCGACCCTAACAATCTCCCCCTTTGTAATCAAAGTCGAAGTCTTCAGTTTGTAAGTAGAGTAATGGAGTACATCAAAACTCTTCGAACCTCAGTATACCAAGAAATAATTTTCTTCAATTCCTTCTTGTCTCCTTCATTGTTCTTTTTGTAGTGGTTCATACGAACAATCAAGTTCGTATATTGAGATGTAGAATATCTCTCCACTTCGCTAGCTTGGAACAAAAACCGCTTCGCTTTTCCAGCTTTATCCTTTCCAGCAAAAACTATTCCAAATGGCTTTAAACATATTTCTCCATCAGCATATTTCTTTAACTCAGTCAGAGTCAACGAAGGAGCCATTGGAACTTTTACTTTAATTCCCTTTGTAGTAGCCAACTCCACATCAGTCAGTGCTAGGCACTCATAATAATTCTCAATGAAGATTTTGATGTGAGCAACTCCAAGTTTGAATTCCTCTGGATCTGTGTTTTTCAGAAAAGAAAAGGATTTGTCTTTCAGAAGCAATGCCACTTGTATAAGGTCATACAAGTTCATCAGAGGAAAATCTGCAATAGTGAATTCGCATGTTTTTCCATTTGCCCTGGCCACAACATATTTAACATTTTGAACAATGTTTTCAAAGACCACATCCTTTTTCATGCTTATCACCTTCTTGATCTTGATTAGTGACCAAACATCCTCAGGGGCTTTGCCAAGTACTGCATGAAAACGAATTTTCATATGAGTCCCTTCATCTTTTTCTTTGAAATTCCCTTCAGCTTTGAATTGAGGCATGATGAACATCATCTCATTTATAGGGAAATCCAACTGGCATGCATCAGTGTTTGTAACCACATAACTCTGTTTTGGCTTCTTATCAAATGAGTACATGTGATTAAAGGAAACCAAGGCTTCGATTGTTTCAAAGTTGTAATGTTTTGAGGGATCACCTTTATTCATGCCCTTCGGATCATCAGCCCTCTGAGTCATGATGCTTTGAATAAGCCTCATTTTCTCGAGTTCAGCTTCAGCTTCAGCCTTCTTTTCTTCTTTAGATTTTTCAACCAGAATTGATTTTCCTTTGTCTTTCGAAGCAGATTTTTCAGTTACGTCTTTTAGCTTCGAACCACTTCCACCAGATTCCAAAGGTTTACCAATTACAATTCCTTTCGAAATTGTTCTTGTAATTGGTAATGTTGTTACGATTGTTGAGGTCACTGGTTGAGCAGACATAATTACTGGTTTTGTTGAAGGGATGCTAGATGGAAATACCTTGCCCACCACTTTTGCTTCTTCTTCTGTTGACTTCCTTTCTCCCCCTTGCATCCCTGTGAAAACAGGAGGGGCAGTAGTTGTGGGAAGAAGACTGGATATGCGAAATAGAGGAGCAAGTTGCTTGTTAAGTATGGCTTCGAACTGCACAAACTTCTGAGATAAAAATTCTGGAGTAATCAACGGTGACGAAACCGGTTTCGTTGAGAACTCCTTCAACTCCTTTAACAACTTGATCATACCTTCAAAATTTTCACTTTCAGACTTGGAGATTTGAGTTATTTGATGACTCAAACCTTCGTATAGCTTGACAAATCGAGTGACAGCATCACAAATGATATCGACCTTCTGATTCAAGGACGCATAATCATGTTGAACAGATAGAATTTCCTTTTTCATGTCTTCACGAAGTTTGTGAATTTGGGAGTTAACATCCTCCCTCACTTTCTTGACTTCCTGAACAAAAAGAACATGTCGTTCTTTTGTTATGCTTCGCAGATCCTTAACTTCTCCCATAAAATTAGATCTGAGAGTTTTAACACGAAGCTCAGAATTCTGATATGTGTAATCAACCTTTTCTAAAATAACAGACTCTGAGGCTTTCATCATTCCAGAAACTTTGTTGATTACTCTTGATTCAAACATCTTGAGCATAGAATCAACCTCCAAACTTGAAATAGATGAACCTCCGCCAAGATCAGCTTGGGATTGAATGATGGAGTTCAACTTTTGATTAAGAATTTTGTATTGCTTCATTGTCATTAACATATGATCAGGAAATTCTTCTTCTTCATCATGAAACTCTAGGTCTTCGAATGTTCCACCAAACCCTTCATTATCAGTTTCAGTGGGTGAAGATGGTTTGGGTGTATCAGTGGATTGAGAGGAAAAAATGGAAGTAATTGGTTGATTGATGATATGTTCAAAGGTTGGTGAAACAATGGTTGATGTGAGAGGAATAGTAGATGTTGGTGTAACAGAAACCAATGATTCGAAAGGAGTAGAGATAATTGGACCTTGATCTGCATCTTTCGAACCACCTTCACCCATGTTGACATTTGCATCCGTATCAGATACGTGTGCAGGGATGCCTGAAGTTCGAACCTCCTCAAAAATTGACTTGGCAATCGAAACTTCGGGTGGTATGATAACAGTCTTCTCAGGAATGGAACTTGTAATGATAGAAGTGAACTCTGGAGTTTCTGGTATTCGTTCATCCTCTTCTGTAGACTCAGTAGATAAAACAATCTTTCGAGTCTTCTTCGTCTTCTTCTTTTTCGGTTGTGACAAGTGTTTTGCCATGTCTTCTGCTGCTCTTTTCTTGGATCCGGGAGAAACAGGAACATGTACCTCACAAATTAAAACTCCTTAGTGAGTAATTTGAGGCTTGCGAATCAACTTCTGTGATGGTGACTTTCGTTTGTGAGTGGATTTCATCTTGATTCTTCGAAACATCCCTGTTTTCGAAGGAATAATCACGGTCTCTTGAGTCTCTTCCACTATTGGCTCAATCACTTGTGTTGCTTCAACTGTCACTGCAACATTTTCTGTCTTCTTCTTTGGAGATTTAGAGGATGTTGAACCCTTCGTTTTCTTTTCAGGTGAAGCAGGATCAGCTTTCTTCGACTTTTTGGTCTTCTTTTCGTCGCGTGGCAACAAAATTCCTGTAGGAATAGAAGAATCGAATGTTTTCAGATATGCAATCAAAACAGGATTCGTAGGATCCACCCTTTTAAGCATCGCGTCTGGAATCCGAGCAACGTTTCGAAATTCATCATCATTGTCAACAACTTCCTTCGGAAAGTGATAAGATTGAAAAGTAACCTTCTCTTCTTCATTTGAAACCAAGATGCCTTCCTTGTTGTAAAAATGTTGCAGAATTAGACTCCAGTACCTAGCACACGAAATGCCATGAACAACATTCGTATGTGCTACTCCTTTTTGGAATTCCTTCCATAGCTGTGTAGAGTAGTCTGCTGGAAGATCATAGTATAAACCAGCCACCATGGCATAAACCTCCATCCTTCCTTTATCTAATCCAACTGTTCTTTCGGTTAAACAACACAAAAATATCCCAAACAAAAAATTCCATACTTTTGGAAGACCAGACTTCTTAAAGTCACTTATCTTTGACAATGGGGGCTGATATCCCATTTCATTAAACATATGAATTATTTGGGAGAATTGAAATTCAACAAAAGGAGGTGTATTTGGAATGTCAAGAATCTGACAAAACAGTTTCTTGGAAAGCCTAACCTTTTTGTCATTGATTAGGTGAAAAGTAATCGAATCAGAGGCTTTGTTGTATGTGGCAGTAGATCCTGCTTGAGAAAGCCAGGATACTGGAACATAAAAGGAATTGAACATTGCTTTGGATAAAACAGAGTGTTTTAAAGAAACAATAAGCATCTTGAATTCTTCTGGACATTGAGAAAGTTCACCACCCACATAATAATTGGTAGATTGAATCTTCATAACTGGTGCAGAAGAAGTATCTTCAGTAGAAGGATCGACATGAGCAGTAGTCGCCATTGTTAGGGTTTGAAAAAGATGAAGAACAGAGAATTTGGGAAGTTTTGAGTTTTGATCGCGTAAACGTATAAAGTACTCTTGAACCCCCTTTTATATGTAACCCTAAATGATTTGAATTTGAAGCGGGATGCATTTAATGAGATCCGACGTGGCACCTTGAAAATCAGACCTGTACAGTGGAAAGGTAGCCATGCGTCAAAAAGTGTCTGTCACATCACCTAGAAAATCGGGCAGAATACCATACGTCACGTATACACAGCCTGTCATTATCCCCTTAATAGAATTGTAACCGTTAGAACCCTTCGAATGGAGGCAAGACTCTTTCACTTTTGAGATAAAAGCGAAGTCATTTGCCAGATGTTCGAAATCATCAGCCTGAGTTGGTATTACTCAGAACCTCAAGGATTTCGTGTGTGTAGTGTGCCAAAGAAAGTTTAGACAAGAAACAAATTTTGTTTTTTGTTAATTTTGTGATGTCAAAAGTTTAATTTGACACGAAGGCAGTTAAACCCCGGGCAAAGGTTGCTTCGTTAATCATCAAGAGAGATGATCAACAGCTTGCGTATGTTCCCGTGAATTACAATCGAATACTTTTTGATAAGTATCAAAGGGCTTCTTTTAAGAATGTTTCGTGGGTAGGTTCAAAATTTCGTTACATGTCAACCTAAACATAAGGTGATAAAGTGTAACAGAAATTACTTGTATGACCAGTGTAGTCAGTGACAAGTCGGCTTTGAAAAATTTTAACATGACTAGGACATTCGAATGAAACTCACACAGAAATCATATTCATAAAAAAATTTGTATACTGGATCTTGTTGGGTAACAAACATCGTGGGTTTCGAATGCTTGATCAAGACCACTCATTCGAAATGAATATGATTTGGAGTTTCGAACATTGGTACAAAAACAAAAGTTTCGTATATATCTGGAACAATGTTCCCCGTCAATTCCTTAATTTGTAAGATTTTCGGGTTTCACTTCCATCACGGACTCATGATGTCAGATCATAAACACAGAGTTTTTATATATCTAAGTCTCGATGGGTTTGATCAGAGACCTCTCGGATATACGTCTTTGTGTGTGATCGTGTAAGAATGTTTTGGATGAAAAAGATTGGTGTAAGACACGAAAAGTACCTCTGTTATGTTTTGGACCAAACAGGAAACTCTTAACTCATTGTGAGAAGAGTAAGGTAGCTCAGAGACTAATGTGAATATAAGCCTGATTGGGAAGAAATTTTCGTACGAAACATTTCATTTAGGCTTTCGTACACACACATTGAGTCATGGAGGCTTTGAACGACATGCATCAGCATGCTTCTAGGGACAACCTAACTAATTCGAATAATGAGAAACATATCAATTCATACGAAAAATTTTACCTGACCCTAAAACTGCCTGCATTGTCCCCTCTGAATCATCATCATAATCTGCAACAAAAGTCTAAAAATAAAAATATTTTTGTTGTTTTGAAATTTTTTTTTTTTAAAATAAAGACCGAACAAACGAAAATCTTTTTGGATTTTTGATTTTTCGAAAATTTAAGGACAAAACAAAAGAAAATCTTTTTGAATTTTTGATTTTTCGAAAATTTAAAGACAAAACAAAAGAAAATCTTTTTGAATTTGTTGCAAACAGACGAATATTTGGCATTCCTTGAAGAGTGACAAATGTACGAATTCGAAGCGTTGACTATGAACAGTAACCATTAACTAAACGCTGAAAATAAGTGACAATCATGCGAATTCGAAGCGGTCGAAGCGTTGACCATGAACAGTAACCACTAACTCAACACTGAAAATAAGTGACAATCATGCGAATTCGAAGCGGTCGAAGCGTTGACCATGAACAGTAACCTCTGAATGCTGAATGACTTTGTGTTATCTTTTATTCAGCGCCTCTGATTCATTCTTTTTCGCATATCATTCTTCTTTTTCGCATGGAACAGAATTGTCATCGATCATTCCAAGACCTTCTATTATTCGCATTAGAGATTTTTCATCCAAAGCTTTCGTGAATATATCAACTAACTGATCAGTTGTTTTCACGAAATGTACTTCAATGTTTCCATCCTCCACGTGATCTTTAATGAAATTATAACGAAGAGCTATGTGTTTAGTCTTCGAATGCTGCACAGGATTATGACAAATTCTTATTGCACTTTGAGAATCACAATATAATGGAATCTTTTTCATATTAATTGCATAATCACGCAATTGACTTTGGATCCATATTATTTGCGAAGTGCAAGCAGCAGCAGCCACATATTCTGCTTCAGCTGTGGAAATTGACACACACGTTTGCTTTTTCGACTGCCAGCTGACTAATTTGCCATCAAGAAATTGACATCCTCCACTTGTGCTTTTTCAATCAAGATTACAACCACCCAAGTCTGCATCTGAGTATGCTTGAACGAAGAATCCAGTTTTCGAAGGATACCACAATCCTAATGAAATTGTGCCTTTAAGGTAACGAAAAATATTCTTCACTGCAGTAAGATGTGGTTCGCGTGGATTAGACTGATACCTAGCACAATTACACACAGAAAACATGATATCATGTCTACTTGCTATTAGATAAAGTAATGAACCAATCATGCTCCTATACAACGTTATATCAACAGCAGGTTTGTCCAACGATGGTGTTAGCTTTATGCCTGTTGCCATTGGTACATGAAGCTTTGTGCTATTCGTCAATCCAAACTTTTCTAACAGATTTTTCGTATATTTTTCCTGATTAATGAAAATCCCTTCTCTGTTTTGACGAATATTCAATCCAAGGAAATTATTGATTTTTCCCATCATGCTCATTTCAAATTTGCTTTTCATCAATTCTTCGAATTCTCTAGACAAAGCAGGGTCTGTCGAGCCAAAAATAATATCATCAACATAAATTTGAACAAGCATGAGATGATTCCCCACTTTCTTTCGAAATAATGTGGGATCAACTGATCCTTGTTTAAATTTAGATTGTTTCAAAAATGATGTAAGTGTTGCATACCATGCTCTTGGTGCTTGTTTCAGACCATAAACTGCCTTATCTAAAATATAAACATGATTAGGATATTCTTCGTTAATAAAACCTGGGGGTTGTTCCACACAAACTGTTTCTTCAAGCTCTCCATTGAGAAATGCACATTTCACGTCCATTTGATAAACATCAAAATCTTTGTGAGCTGCATAAGCCAAAAATATTCGAACCGCCTCGAGTCTTGCGACAGGGGCAAAAGTTTCTTCATAGTCGATTCCTTCTTGTTGTGAATATCCTTTTACAACAAGTCTGGCTTTATTTCGAATAATGTTTCCATCTTTGTCGGTTTTATTTTTAAAAATCCATTTTAACCCGACAATCGAAACATTTTCAGGTTTAGGAATTAATCTCCAAACCTTGTTTCGTTCGAATTCAGACAACTCCGATTGCATTGCAACAACCCAATCTGAGTGTTCCATTGCATTCTTAATTGTTTTTGGTTCAATTTTAGAGATGAAAACATTAAACATGCAAAATTCTTGATGAGTATTCAATACCTCATTCTTTGCACGAATTTGAGCTCTTGTCAGAACTCCCTCTTGTGGATTCCCAATAACTTGATCCTTCGGATGATCTCTTGTCCATTTTTCCATGGGTGGATATGCTGGATCAAATTCCAAAGGGGCATCTTCGTATATTTCATCATTTTCTGAGCCTGCATTCGAACAAGCATCATCAACATTATGCTCCCCCTCAACAACATGCTCCCCCTCAATTTCAGCATTCAATTGTTCTTTCTCCCCCTCGAAAGAATGCTCTTCATCATCTAAAGTATTCGAATCCAATTGCTCCCCCTCCAGTGGACTATCACTCATAGTTTCGCCTTCTTGAGGAGTCGATGGTGAATCATCAGTAAGTTTTGAAAATTCTGGTATGTGATTATCAGGAGCATGAACTTCAGCATCAACTGCATGATCTGAAATTCCAAAAATCAAATCATAATCAGTATCATCCATTTGTATAGATTCAGTTTCAACTTGTGTTTCTTGTAAAATTGGATGATTCGTAAATCTATGCTCATTTGATTTAACATAATAATCATCGAATGTGACATTGAACGTTTCTTCCACTTTTCGTGTTCGCTTATTTAACACTCGATATGCCACTGAATTGTGCGAATATCCAAGAAAAATTCCTTCATCAGCTTTTGCTTGAAACTTCGAAAGATGATCCTTGAGATTCATAATAAAACACCTACATCCGAAAACATGAAAAAACTTCACATTAGGTTTACGATTATTCAGAATTTCGTATGGTGTAATATTAAATCGACGATGAATGAACGATCTGTTTTGAGTAAATCATGCAGTTGAAACAGCTTCAGCCCATAGATATTGAGGTAAATTCGCATATGCCAACATGGTTCTTGCTGCTTCGCATAATGAGCGATTCCTTCGTTCTACAACACCATTTTGTTGTGGTGTATATGGAGATGAAAAATTATGCGAAATTCCTTTGTCCACCAAAAATGAATCAAGAACTTTGTTCTTAAATTCAGTTCCATGATCACTCTTGATTTTTCTAACAGTCTTCTTCAACGTGGTTTCCATCTTTTTGATAAAGTCAATCATAATTTGTGCAACTTCGGATTTGAGCCTGAGAAAATAAACCCACGTAAATCTGGAAAAATCGTCAACAATAACTAAAATGTACTATTTATTGTTGAGAGTTGAAACAGTCGAAGGACCACACAAATCAATATGTATCAACTCAAGAGGTGCAACAATTTTCGAATCAATTGTGATTGGATGACCTTGTTTATGTTGCTTGCCAACTTCACAAGCTGCACATAAAGAATCATTGTCAAATTTAAGTACAGGTAAACCTCTTACCAGATCTTGTACCACAAGTTTATTTATGTTTCGAAAGTTGAGATGTGAAACTCTTCGATGCCATAACCAGCTTAAATCAGATGTAGCTTTCGAAAGAAGACATACTGCTGGTTTGCCTACAATTGGATTGATGTCCAAAGTGAACATGTCACCTTTCCTTTTAGATTTCAGTAATATTTCGTTTGTGTTAACATTCGAAATAACACTTCCTTCTTCGTTGAAAAGAACTTTATTGCCAGTGCCCACAACAAGTTGAGAAACACTAATCAAGTTATGTTGAAGACCTTCAACATATGCAACACGATTCACTGTGAATTGTCCATTTGTGATTTTTCCATATCCCATGACTTGACACTTTTGATTGTTCCCAAACTTTACTACTCCAGCATATTTGAGACTTCGAAAATCTCTTAAATTCTCCTTCTTTCCAGTCATGTGACGAGAGCAACCACTATCAATGTACCATTTGTTATCATATTGCTCGTCACACAATACCTGCAATCAATGAAAAATTTTAGGTACCCAAGGCTTTTTGGGTCCTTGGAAATTAGATTTCAATTTCGAATGAAATGAAGAACTTTTAACCCAATCACAAACTTTGGTTTTGAGACTATCAATTAAGTTCACTTCATCATCTAAAGGAACTGAAACATAAGTGTTTGATAGTTTCGAATGTTCACTGACTTTTCCCTTCGCATCTTGAGTTTGTGATTGAACATTCTTCGCTTTTGTGACAGGTCTCCATGTTTTGACTGAGATATTCGAATCCTTAGATGATGAGCTGCCATTCGAAGAAGTATTGACATACTTTTCGTATGCTTCATGAATTTGCTCTTTTGAATATTTATTTGACTGATACATTTTTCCTCTTCCGTCAAGCCAATGATCAATGTTCTTCCTTGAAGTCATTCCTTTTTCCCGTGACGTCCTCATAGTTTCTTTCTTTGTGTAATTAGGAAAATTTGGCTTTTGAGGTACAAAATCAACTTTGGGTTTGGTAACATAAGAGTAAGCATAGGATGTATCAATTTTTGATTTAAAATGTTGACGTTGAAAAACTTTTTGATTTGAATTGGATATTTCTGAAAAATCTCTTGTTTTGTTAGTTTCAGAAACTTTCGAAAACTTTGTTTGCTTACGTACTTCAGACCTTGTTTGATTTGATTGAGATGATTGTTGAGTTTTTGAAAAAGAATCATTTTTAACATTGAAAACCTTTTTGATGGATTGTGATTCAGACATCTTTTGAGACACAATATTTTGCCAAAATATTTTCTTTCGTGCTTGTCTTTTTAAAATGTTGTTTTCCTTCGAAAATTTGTCAATTTGATCTTTAAATTCCTTGGAGTTTAATTTGACAACTTTTTCATTTTCCTTTTCAACACGAATTACTTTCTTTTTTTCAACTTTTGATTTTTCAACCCATTGTTTTTGTGGTTTTTGTCGTTGAAAAATATATGAATTCTTTGTTAAGTTGTTTTCAACTGTGTTTTGATTTGCGAAAAAACCTTCCTCAGTTGTTTTTGAATTATCCTCCTCAACCATCTTCTTGAACTCTGGTTTGATATTCTCAACATTTCCGGTAGTTACGAAAACTTGATTTGGAAAAATGACATCATCTGTGCATTTGAAATTTGGAAAAACCACCGTGTTTGTTTCAAGATAATGTTCACCTTTTTCATTCATCACTTTTTCGAACTTTTGTGTATCACCATACACTTGGTCAACAACTATTCGTGGAATTACTTCTTTCTTTGAAGATTTCTTTTCTTTCGAAACTTTCTCTACATCTTCATCATCACTATCATCAGTTTGGTAATCTTTGAGATCGACGAAGTTCATTTCACTAACTTTCGAAGTTGAGGGAATATCAGTTTCTTTCTCAACTATCAAATCCTTAACTTTTTCTTTCCCTTTAGAATTCGAAGCAACATTAACAATAGACAACTGAGAACAATCAACATCTTCAAGCTCACTAATTTCACTAATATTGTCAGAATTATCTTCAATATCAACAAAATTAGATTGAGAATCAGATGATGAATTCTCAGTCTTTTTCAAAATGTGAATTTGTTCAGATTTAGTTAAAGTATCATTTACAATGTTAACTAAATCATTCGAATCAAGACATTCATCAACTTTGACAATTCCATATCTATACTTGTCATTCGGAACTTTGTCAAAATCAGCTATTTCTTTTTCACAGTCATACGAAATGTTATCTACCTTAGCTCTTTCATAAGCTAAAAATGGCAGCAATTTTCTATGTTGTTCTTTACTGATTTCGCATGAATGATGAAGTTCAGTTATTTTCCCATATAGTCTTTTAGCAGCATTACAGTAAATGTTTCTTTGTGCTAACAACAGTTTATTATCATTAGATGAAGTGTCCCTATCAACCATGATATTCGTTATTTGAAGTTCTAGACAATCTATCTTAGTGATTTACGAATCTAATTTCTTCTGTGTCTCTAGTAATTGCATTGACAGCTTCTTAGCCTCATTGCTAGCAGATACCACAATCGAATCAAAATAAGTAACAATTTCATCAAAAGATACTAATTCAGAATTATAAGCATGTACTGGAATATTAAAAGATTCAAGAATGTTTCGTACCTTTGTGGTCATTGGTGATTTGTCAGCAGCTTTTGATACGAAGCATCTTCCATGCACTTCGTATGTTTCCTCCTCTGATTCTTCCTCCATTTTTGCAAACATAGCTCCATGGGTTGGATTTCGCATTTCCTCATCATCTGATCCAGATGACCAGATTTGATAAGTACCATCTTCATCCTCATTCGTACCCTTTGCAACCAGAGACAAATTCTTGACTTTCGCACGAACCTCCTCCAACTTTTCAGCATAGTACGCCTCATCCTTGACCTTATTCTTTCTCTCATCCTTCTTTCAAAGCATACAGTCATTAGCAAGGTGATTAGCACCATTGCAATAATAACAATCAATCCCAGCATCTCCCTTTAGCTTCTTCTCAGACTTTCCCTCAACAGGCTTCGAATCTTTCATCTCATCTTTCTTTTTCTCTTCCCCAACACTTTTACTCAGAAAGTTCCCTTTTGTCTCAGACGACTTTGCCTTCGGATTGAAAGGCTTTTTGAAGAACTTTTTCACACGATTGTTTGAATAAAAGGCAACTGCCTCATCATCTGAGTTCATGATGAACCCTTCATATTCATCCGAAGCATCTTTCTCAGCATCTTTTTCAGAGATCTTCGAAACCAAAGCTAGTGGACCTCCCAACATAGCCTTCGATTCTTCAGCTATTTCGTTCACTTCGCTTTCATGAGTCTTAAGTTGGTTGTACAAGTCATTCAATGTTGACGTATCAAAGCTCTGTTGATTCTTCACCATCATGCTCACACTACGCCATTCCTTTCGAAGTCCCATAACAAATATCAGATTGAATTCCATGGCTGATCTGGTGATACCATGTCGATTGCATCGATATATCAATTCATTAAGACGATCGTAATAAACTTCAATTGGTTCACCATCTTTCTGTCTGAAGTCCTTCAGCTCCACTAAACATTGCTTTACAGAATTAACTTTCGTCTTCTCACTTCCCTGAAATTTTTCCTTGAGATTGTTCCAGATTTCCTTTGCAGATGTACAACTCCTCACGTAGTTGTAAACAACTGGAGGCAAAGCTCCTCTTAGCTCTCTTACACACCTTTTCTCCAGCTTTTTCAGACGATCAGATTGATTTTCAACTTTAGAGTTTCCAGAGGAAGAACCAATTGGTTGAACATTCGATGGTGGATTGAGATTGCCAAAAATGCAATTCCACAGTTCTTCATCCAATCCATTGAGATAATCCTGCATACGATCAGCCCACTGATCGTAATACTCAGGGATGAGCATTGGAATTTTAGTGGATGATCCTAGAAGATGAGAAAATAAAGTCATGGAATTCAGATTGAATGACGCCATTGTTGTACGGAATAGATCCTTGAGAATTTTTGAAGAAACTTTGAGAATTTGACAACAAACTGTATGATTCAAATCACAATCACTCTTAGAACACTCGATTCAATGAATTAAGTGCAGAATCGAATCACAGACTTAGATCTAAACAATTTTTCACTTTCAAAAAGTGCGGAAACTTTTGAATCAAAAAGTTGACTCAAAAACCTTTTGAACAAAATGAAAATCAGATCAGAGATATGATTCCTACTCTGATACCAATTGATGAGACAATGAATCAAGTATTGAACGAATTAGAGTGTAAATTCAAAGTAGAATTGAAAGATTTGAACACCGATGTAAATATGATCTGTTTGGCTCTATTACGCTTTTGCAAATTTTACAGAGTACAATGAATATTCTGTAAAGACTTTGTTACTAAGACACTAGTAACTACTCCTATTTATAGAAGAGAAAAGCATACAAAAAATATACTAAGGACTAAACATGAAGCTTCGAATATTATGCCCTAGTAAAATACATTACAAAAATGTTCGAAGACCCTAAATACAAACTTCGACTATTACAACATTTTGACCCTAACAAAAACACCTTCTTTGCCTTCAAAACCGTAAGTATCATCTTCCCTTTCATGAATCTAGTTACAATCCTTCATTTTGGACTTAAGATCGTCACTCGTTACTTGAACAAAAGAGTTTACGGTCTATGAATCTTCATAGACCGTAAACCCTTATAAAGGGTGTTCTTATAGCCTTTACCCTTCCTAAAGCTAGGTATGATCCCTAGAATCCGATACCTTTGATTGAAGCCCTTGAAAACCTTTATTTATGAAAGATTTGATGAGTTTACGGTTGAATCTCCTTAGACCGCGAACTCCATGACCGTAAGGTCATTAGACCGTGAACACATGGACCGTAAACACTTGAACCGTAAACCTTATGAACGTAAGGTCATTGAACCGTGAACCCAAGAACCGTAAACCCATTGAACCGTAAACACATAGGACCGTGAACCACTTTGACCGTAAACTCTTATGGTCATGCCACTTGGACCGTAAACTCCTTAGGGTGGCCATACACCCTTGGTATGCAATCATATGTGATTGTAGCACTTAAATCTAAGTGTATCCTATGTCCTAGGGTGTTTCCTTTCATGATTAGTTGTATAAACACTAATTATATGCTTATATGTATCATATTATGATAAATAGGATCCGTGTGTGCGCTCAAGTCTTCACTTGGCACTTAGCATCCTATACCACCCGTTCATCCAAACCACTCACTACAGGTGAGTTCATACCCCTTAATCTACCTTTTAAATAATTTTAAATGCTTTTATGGGGGAATACAAGTAGGAAACATATAGTTATATAATCAATCACATGTGATTTATAACTGTGTTTCAAACAAAGGATTTCTTATACTTTAACTGTGTTTCAAACAAAGGATTTCTTATACTTTAACTGTGTTTCAAACAAAGGATTACTTATACTTTAACTGTGTTTCAAACAAAGGACTTCTTATACTTTAAATTGTCTTGTCAATCAAATTGCTTTTAAATCGTTTTATAAACTGACATCAAGTCATCAATATTTATTAATTAAACTCTTCAAATGTTTTACAAAACTTATTTTAAACTTATATATTGTCAAAAGCATGTCTATATATGTATAGTTATATAAGTAATGTTTAAAGGACTTAGGACTGATAACTCGCTTTATTTCCTTTTCCTTGTTTAGATGTGGTCGTAGGGTATCGGTTATTTGTCCGAATGTCCTCTAAATATTAGTTATATATGAAGTATACGTATGTAGATATAAAAGTACTATCAATCAGTTCAGTACCTTTGAGTAGCAAAGGCATACCTTCATTCATTCAAACTACAGAAATTACCAGTAAACTATAATAGGTATAGTTTAGGAGAATACTATCACATACAAATACTATAACGAGAAACAATGCATACTATACACTATACAATAGAACATACTATGAAGATAAACTAAGAAACTTACACCATACTATACATAAGAATATACTATACAAACATTAGAATACGATAACTAGAATGTGAAATACTATTTAAGGATACAATAAGACAGTGTTGTATCATATTGTAACCAGAGTCTCATGGAGGGAGAGCGGGCATCGTGTGTATAGATATATACGGGACAGACACTCCCACACCCCGACTGCTAGCTACAGTCCCAGCCGATAAGGCCAAGGGGTGACAAAATGTCACCTCACTATATTATGACACCGAAAGGTCATCAGTTATTCAGTCGTCGATCAACATGGTTACAAACGAGTTCACATTTAAACCTTTAATTAACCGACTAAGGATTAAAGGAAAAAAGACTCCCCGAAGGGTATTGTACATTTAATACTACCCGGAGTCTGTATTTTATCACTTTATAGCCAGCAGTGTCACTGATGAGGTAAAACATTATTTTCCCTATTACATTTACTTTGTGATATTCTCACATATTCATTAATGTATAAACTATATTTAGTTAATGATAGTCATACTTGGGAAAATACACACTTTTACAAGAAACAAACATACATAACATTTGATGCCTTGGTAGAAGGCTACTTTTAGTAGAAAATATAGGATTTTCTAGGAGATACAATTATTTACTGCAAACATTTACATTGAAAACTTACAAACATTTTCTTCAAACTTACAAACATTTTCATACAAACAATGACACTAAATACTTATGAACTCACCAGCTTTAATGCTGATAAACTCTTTCAAAATAACTTGTATTCTCAGGTCATGAGTAGACAGGTTCAGTCGACTAGATTTTGAGAAGACGGAGCGTGTTCTAGACTCCTCTTTTATTTTGATTACTTATTTTTGGTATCTTATTACTATGAAAGAACACACTTGTATTAAATTATACTATTAATCCAATGGATGATGTTGTTGCTTGTTTGCTACTTTGTATTTGTTATGATACTGTACATGACGTCCTCCACCCCAGAACGTTTCCGCCGTTCCGGTTTTGGGGTGTGACAATGTACTCTAAACATCCTAGCAGCTGCACCTAAAGGATAATATCGGCAGTTGCGCCTAATAGAGAACATCATAATCCTGGAAGTTGCGCCTAAATCATAATATCGGCAGCTGTGCCTAAATGATAATATTGGCAGTTGTGCCTAATAGATAACATTGGTAGCTATGCCATAGACAACGACGGGGTTCGTGCCTATTCCTTAGGAGAATCCTTAGGAATGAATAAGTGAATGATAGATGATTCTTAGGGTAGATCCTTAAGAAATAAAGAAGATAATGAGGATGGGTAATTTGGTTAATTGTGTGACGATGAAACATAATAACTTTATTATTGTGGGTTGAAACCCTATGTAGTCACCAGGTTTCCCAACCTGACCCACTCAGTTTATTTGTATCACAGGTTTCGATACGAAACTACATTACACTGAGAGATTAAAGGATATTTAAATCACTAGTGTAAATGAATGTAAGGTCTGTTTATGCTTATGTTTTTGTATTGATGATGACATCCTAAAGTTTTAATATAAACAAAATACATTTCTTCGGAAATGATTTGATAATATATTTATCATGTTTTGTATGAACAAATTCTGCATTATTATTCTTTAAAATAAATACTCTGATTTTCAAATAAGCATAAATAAAATTTTTAAAATGACCGTGAATTTGGGGATGTCACAGTTGGTATCAGAGCATTAGTTTAAGCGAACTAGAAATTTGAAGGAAATTTCTAGACTTAAACTTAGAATGCTAAGCGATGATCGTGAGTTGAGTGTGTCTAATATAATTTAGGTAGTACACCTGAATAGACATAAGCACTAGCTTATTTAAGGAAGATGCCTAAATTGCTTTTATGTGCTAAAATGATTTGTGATGATTTATGTTATCATTTGATCAGATCTATGGTTTGTTGCCGAGCAGATCTGGAAATTTTATATGTTCAAATTTCTAAATGTTTAAATACGGTATTAGAATTGGCATGTAACTTTTCGGAGTGATAAGGAGATTTATACATCTATCGTAAATAAAGATTTCCCTATCTAAATTCTCGTAACTACACATCGAATGTCTGATTTTGTGTATAGATCGACGTGGTGGTGTGACATCCCCTAATTTCTCGGCCAGAAAAGACCGATTTAATTTATGTTTTTTAAAATAAAATCAGAGAATCTTTTTAAAAGATGTTGCGGAATTGGTCCCCAAAAAAACAAAACATGATAAAAGTTTGTCAAAACCTTCCTTTAAGAAATATATAATTTCCTTTTATATCAAAACCTCGTGATGTCATGTTCCGATACAGATCAAAAGCATAAACAAGACATTATAAGCCTTACAACAGTTATTCATAACTACTGGCCTATAATCCATAAATCACTCATCATCATCATCCGACTATGCTCGGGGTCCACTACCTGTAATATAAAAAAACTGAGTGGGTCAGGCTTGGAAGCCTGGTGAGCATATAGGGTTTTCAACCCACAATAAATAAATTTATTGTACTTAAACATCAATCAATCAACCAAATTACCCCAACCCCATTATCTTATTTATTTCTTAAGGGTTTACCCTAAGAATCAACTATCACTCCTTCCTAAGGATTCATCCTAAGGAATAGACACAAGGTCACACCATCACCAGGGTTTATACAACAGGGGCTAAATTCATAGCTCTTATTTATTGACAGTATTATTCACAGTATTCACCCCTGTCATACATGTCAATGGGTTTTTAGAGTACTCCAAATGAACATATAGTTCATTACACCTACAGGTTGCGGGCCTGCTAGTGTTCCACAGACCATCTAGAATAGTCCATGGTTGTCATCCCTACTCTGCTGAATGACGGGGCCCAACATTTTGGGTAAGTGATTCTCTCAAATTTCACCACTCAACCTCAACTCATGATCAATATTACTGATCATCTCCTTTATCCAACTCACCTATCATCACACACCCATTATTTCATCTACCCATGTTTTACCCAACATTTTTGTAGATAAAAATACATATACAGTTTAAATTATTTAAAAACATGTATAAATCACACCTTCAACATCCAACTCAAATAAACAAACAATAAATATTCACACAGCACATATTTTATGTAAAATACTTCATATATATGTGTAAGGTGAAAGTAACTACACACTCACCTGATTTAATGAAAATCGGGCAGCAATTCATTTCCTAAAACGATAGTTTCTAATAAAACCGGGAGTTTTATTGAGAAACCGGGCTCTGCGAAGAGTCGGGCTTCGAAACCGAAAAGATAAATTTTCCGGGCTTCTCGGGCACTTCGTGGCATATTCCGGGGGTTATAATTGATATCGGGGCTTCGGGGGACGTGAAAATAGCCAAAATATTGAAAAATGGGCCATAATTGCCATTTTCTAAATTCTAGCCTGGAGGGTTCGCACCCTCCTATTTATAGCATGCGAGCTGTTGATCGGACGGCCAGGAGAGAAGCCACGCGGCAGCAGATCCGAAGGAGGCAGCACCTGCTCGCACGTGGGTTGCGCATGCGAGGGCCTCGCTGGAGGGCTCTGATTGGACCGAAGTCCGGGTCCGAGGTGGGGGGGCTCGTGGCTCATGCGAGGCTCGGATGGATCAGAAGCGACACAGGGCGCGCATGCAAGCTTCCAGCGCATCGGACACATCATCGATTCGGACACCTGTACGACACGCGTCGCTTCTCGGACGCGCCACACAGCAGCTTCGGACACGTGGCCAACTCAGAGCGAGGGTGACGTGGCAGCACTATTCATGCGAAATTTCTCGAAAAATGTGCCCAATCTTGTAAAATCCATAACTTTCTCATACGGGCTCCGTTTTTTACGTTCTTTATATGCACGCGTAGAGAAAATTATGCTCTACAACTTTCGTTTAGACTTCGTCGGAAAATTTTGACTTTATTTTTATATTATTATTTTTAACAGACCGAGACTGGTAAATCCGTTAAAAATTCATAACTTCTTCATCCGACGTCCGTTTTTGTCAGACTTTTTGCCGTTGTACTGCTAATGACGAGACCTTCGATTCTCGTTTAGGTCGTGTCGGCTAAAAATCACTCGATCTAAAATTCGAGTTTTTAGCTGTCTACTGCTAAGCTGAAACTTAGAAAAATCATAACTTCCTCATACGAAGTCAGATTTGGGCGTTCTTTTTATCGAACTTCTCGGTTTAACGAATACTACGAGTTTCGTTTAGATTACTAAGGCTAAAAAGTAGTTTATCAAAAACTCACTTTTTACGACATTCGGCACCGTGCCAGTTTGTCGCGAAACTACGACAGGTCATAACTTCTTCGTTATAACTCGGATTTCGGCATTCTTTATATATCTGTAATCCCTGTCACGCCCACCACAAGTTTCTTAATAGATATCGGCTTTATCTAAAATTTAATTTTTGACGCTCATTTTTATTCTTAATTATTTAAACTCTAATAATTAAGCATAAAACACATAAAACACATAATATTCACATAATTCCTTTTCATTTCTCCAAAATGAGTCACAAAGGTTAACCTAGACCATTATGTCAATATTAATGCCTAGCCTAGAAACACGGGCGTTACATGTGGAAACTCGAAGCGGATTCGGAAACGGTAATGGAAATGCTAACGCTAATTAGCGGCCTGTGATCTAGCATGCACCAGAAGTAGCGGCTGCACCCGAGACAATCACCATGGCAGGAATACAAGCATTGATTCAAATGATGTTGGATCGTCAGATGGAAGAGACAAGGCGTCTACTTCAATAGAATAGGGATGAACCTACTGTGCCTGTTGAACAGCCTGAACTGAATGAAGGTCAGTCAGAAGAAGGAAACTATAGTAGAACCGTTGGCTAAGATGAACCGTCAGTGGTTAGGAGAAATAACCAAGACGAATGGATTGAAAGAAATAGATGCAAGTACAAAGACTTCACAACTTGCAAACCATCAACTTTTACTGGGAAAGAAGATCCAATTAGAGTTATGGACTGGATCTCTGAGATGGAGCTAGCTTTCATAACGTGTGGTTGCAAGAGGAAGCTACAAACCAATTATGCAATGCGTCAGTTTAGAGGTGGTGGTGTTTGCTGGTGGAACACCTTGGGGAAGACCATGAGCCCTAATGAGCCACTACAACTGACATGGGCAGAATTCTTGGTCCACTTCAAACGCAAGTTCTGCTTAGCCCAAAACATGCTGGAACTAGAAAACCAGTTTCTGACACTGAAGAAGGGCAACATGTCCAATGACAAGTATACCAATGCTTTTACGGACAAGATGGAGTTTGCTTGGCGCATCGTCCTTGACGAACTAACCAAAGTCTATAAGTATACGAAGGGACTACCATTTGAATATGTTGTGCCAGTACGCCAGGCACCTACTCTCAAGGCGGCTATCTGGGCTGCTAAGTATGTTGAGGAGATGGTCAAGAGTAGAGCCGCCAACAAGGTCGAAGTTGGCATGAAGAGAAAGTCTGAAGGATCTTCAAGGTCCAACGAGAAGAGAAAATTCTCGAAGTCTGGTTCGAAGAAGTTCAAAGGAGGAGGAGTTGAAGTGAGATGGTGCGATAAGTGCAAGAAGAAACACTTTGGAAAATGTGGCGTGGAGGTGACATGTTTCAAGTGTGGAAAGTCTGGTCTTTACGCCAATGAGTGTACATTCAACAAAAGGGTGTGTTACGAATGTACTGAAGAAGAGCACTTCAAGCAAGACTGCCCAAAGAGGGAAGGAGCTACAAAGCTAAATGCACCGCCAAAGCCAAAGGCAAGTGCATTCCATATGATCCTCGACGAAGCAGGTGACAATGCAAGAGATCGGGAGTGAGGATCTATATATCCAAAGATCGGGATATGAAGTAGACATATAGATAGTATCACATGGTATAGCCTATTATAAGAGGCCTAGTGTAGGGTGAACTTAAACACCTATGTAATCGTTTCAAGAAATAATATAAAGCTTGGTTATGTTATCCGATGTGTTAAATGACTGTGTGAAATTCTTGTATGGTGACTTGGAAAACTGCGAGACAATACTTGGGACGAGTATGAGTAGGTGTTAATGGTAGTAGAGGCCTATACTACCAGAAGCACATGACTCGCACCTGGATTAGTGAAAGTCACAAAGTTACCAAGGCGTTAGCAATTGATTTCGTTTGATTTATGTATGTCGTTACCATCGTTTCGGTAGTGACTAAGACAATGATTGTTATTCCGACTCTAGTGGTCATATCAAATCGAGTCTGACTAAGATGAGTGTGTTACATGGTTCAGAGAACCAAGATCGATGTAACATCCGACTTAACCCAGAAGATTGAAGTGAAAGATAATCGAAGCGATTAATAGAAGTATCGCAATCACCGTTAAAGTAAAGAAGCTTGTAGCTAGAAGTGCTACATTCTAGAATGTGATTATATCACATTATAACATGAAGAAAGGTATATTCAATTCTAGAATTTGACTCTAAAAGACCTAAGTCTAAGCGTTGCGTCATACGATGAGAGGTCACTAGAAAATGACCCATCGATCTGTTGTGGTAATCGAAGTAAAGAGCTTGTCTTAAGTTAAGTCAGTTAAGAAAGAGTAAGAGTCTCCAATAAATATTGAGTTTGTAACTTATAGGTTACGATTGAAAGTCCAACATAGTATGAAGAACGGGTGCAAGATTGAGTACCGCCTGCAGTCAAGAAGTCCAAGAGTTTGATACTCATTCAAAGGAACATAGAAGTTACAGTTATTACCTAGGATGGAAAGATAATGTATGGAGTCATTATACAAGCCCTGTTTTGTTGATGATTCTGGGACGTAATCATCCTAAGGGGGAGACAATTGTAACGCCCATAGATTCAGGAGACAAGCGTCAAAAATGACTTTTTGATAGAATATTATTTAGAATAAATAATCTTAACCAATTTATAGTATATGTCACAAGGGTTCCATACATATAAAGAACGCTGAAATCCGAGTTATAACGAAGAAGTTATGACCCGTCGAAGTTTTACGGCAAAACCGGCACGACACCGGGAATCGTAAAAAGTGAGTTTGCGATAAAGTACTTTTCAGCCTTAGAGATCTAAACGTAAGTCATAGTATACGTTAAACCGAGAGCGTGCATAAAAATAACGCCCAAATCTGACTTCGTATGAGGAAGTTATGATTTTTCTAAGATTTAGCATAACAGTGCACAACCCGGAATTCGAATTTTAGATCGATCGATTTTTATCCGACACAACCTAAATGAGAATTTAATATCTCTTTAATAGGAGTTCAACGATAAAAAGACAGTCGAAAACGGAGTCCGTATGTAGAAGTTATGAATTTTACACGGTCGTTAAATAGTGTAATTTTCTCATACCATTAAATTTAAAGTCGGTCGAGAATTAGCCGATGCAGTCAAAACGAGAGTTGTATATCTTGTCAATACCTACGCGTGTATATAGATAATGTCAAAAACGGAGCTTGTATGCGAAAGTTATGAAGTTTAGAAGATAATTAGTTTTTGGAGTAATCTGCGAATGACACGTGGCACAATCTTGACCATTGCTTCCTCCCCACGCCTTGCCACCAGATGGTGACACTTGGAAATCAACTCGACGAGTTGGAGGCTCTGAACTCGCCGAGTTGGTCTAAATTCCAGCCTATAAATAGAGGCGCAAATCACTTCATTTCTCACACCATTCTAACCCATTCTCTCCCAACACCCCTAAAACCCTCAAGAATTTCCCCTAGCACTTCCTAAGTGTTAGAGGCAAGCCACGGAGCGCCAGAAGGCTCCAAGAAGAAGAGCTTTCGGCTCGAAGTTCTGCCCCCGCTGAACCCGATTCCTAGCCAAACCTCCTGGTAAGTGCGTTATGCTTACCCTACTTCAAGTATAGCTTATGTTTAAGTTGAATATCGTTATTATGAATTTATAAAAATAACTATATTATAAATATAATATACAAAATGTTATTATAATATCTTTTAACTACTCGTGGTACGGGGAATCTGGTTTGAAGGGCCGCATAGGGTTGTTGGATTTCAGAAGTGCTATAATGCCAAAATGGTCCTGCCCTCCGGTGTTTCACGTCTGGCCCCTTTCTGTACATAGTGGTTGAAAAGTGTTGTTTAACACTTATAAAACAATATCGCTTGTAAATATTCGCTATAAATATTAGACTAAAATCTAGCGGTAATGATACTAGGTTTCGCCGAAGGAAAATAGAATTGTTAGAAGCGAAGCGTGCCCGAGTTTGGAATCATCACTTTAACAAGTGAGTGCATAGTTACTTTCATCTTACACACACACACACATATATATATATATATATATATATATATATATATATATATATATATATATATATATATATATATATATATATATATATATGGAGTATTTAATATAAATTACATGCTATGTGTGCATATTATCTTTGTTCTTGATATCTATGTTGGATGAACCGAATATACATGTTTTATTTGATGTAAACTACACATGTATTTTATACCTATAAAAATATTGGGTAAAGATGGGTAGATGAATGATGAGGGATGAAAGATGATATAGATGAATATTGGAAACTGCGCCACAACCTGTAGATGTTTTTCAACCACGATGTACTCTAAACATCCTAGTAGCTGCGCCAAAAGGATAATATCGGCAGCTGCGCCTAATAGAGAACATCATAATCCTGACAGTTGCGCCTAAGTGATAATATCAGCAGCTGCGCCTAATAGAGAATGTCATAATCCTGGCAGCTGCGCCTAAATGATAATATTGGCAGATGTGCCTAATAGATAACACTGGCAGCTGTGCCATAGGCAATGATGGACTTCATGCCTATTGCTTAGGAGAATCCCTAGGAATAAATGAGTGAATGATAGATGATTCTTAGGGTAGATCCTTAAGAAATAAAGAAGATAATGGGGATGGGTGATTGGGTTAATTGTGTGATAATGAAACATAATAACTTTATTATTGTGGGTTGAAAACCCTATGTACTCACCAGGTTTCCCAACCTGACCCAATCAGTTAATTTGTATCACAAGTGTCGATACGAAGCTACATTACACTGAGAGATTAAAGAAGATGTAAATCACTAGTGTAAATGAATGTAAGGTCTGTTTATGCTTATGTTTCTGTATTGACGATGACATCTCAAAGTTTTAATATAAAAAAAATACATTTGTTCGGAAATGATTTGATAATATATTTATCATGTTTTCTGGGAACAAATTCTGCAATATTATTCTTTAAAATTATTACTCTGATATTCAAATAAGTATGAATAAATTTTTTAAAATGACTGTGAATTTGGGGATGTCACATTTGGGCAGAGTAACGACTAGGTACTAAGCTTTATCCAAAGGGTGGCTATAACAACTAGGCATAATATTAGCTTTAAACGTTTGGGCAGAGTTTTACCAGGCATAATATAATCCTAATATTATGAGCATAATTATCTAACTACTCGTATGCAGTTAGTAATAACTATGTAGTATTTGTATTTTAACATGTACCCCCTCCCGGCGCACGAAAAAAGGTTTAGAATATGGGGCCATGAACTCACTTGCGAATGATGATACTATTGTTGTAGGGTGAAACCGAAAATCTGAACTTTGAGAGGCGCTCAGGGGCTGTGGCACACATATCGAGGGTGTGAGAGCGAGTTTGAGAGGTGTGGAATTGAAACTGCCGAAGCATGTTATTTATAGGAGGTTTTGGCATGCACGCCATGCAATGCGCTTCGCGTAATTGCGCGTGAGCCATAGGGGCTGACACATGTTGTTCTCTCCTTATGCCACGTCACCCCATATGCAAACGTATCGAGTGTCAGATTACGCGCGACGTTGCAAGCGGGCGCGCATGACTGTAAAAGTCAAACTTTGAAATTCTGTAACTCTTGCATACGAACTCCATTTTCAACGACTCTTATATATTTATGTAGGTCTCGACGTTCACTACAACTTTCCTTTTGGTCATTTCGGTTGGTTTTGACTTTCGTTTTTCGACTAGTTTTTATTATCGTTATGATTTTATAAAAAAACATAACTCTCTCATACGGGGTGTAGGTGTTCTTTGTTTCAAAATTCCTACTTTGAGTAGTACTACGATTGTCTTGTTAGTGACTTTTTCTAAGAGTCAACCATTCTCCTTGTTGTTTTCGTCATTGTAAATTCGTATGTACGGTAGATATTTGTTTACTACAAGAATCCTATATCGTCCATACTGAGTCGGATCCTTGCAAAGTTTATATTTATGAGACCGCGGTAGTTTATATGATCTAAAAATGTTAATATGCTCTCAAAGTGATGCGACTTTTCGTGCACCTACTTTTGAGCCTAAAGGTTGACGTATTTAAGGAGGAAATTTTGAATATATTGAAATATATTGGATTGTCCTTATTACATTTTCATGTTTTATCGTTAAATACTAGTTGTGGTCAATGACATATTTTTAAGGTTGTCACATCCTCCTCCCTTTAAAGGAAATTTCGTCCCGATATATAACTTTTAGTCGGGGTGTTTTCGAACAAGTGGGGATACTTGCTTCTCATTTGATCTTTACGTTGCCATGTGTACTCTAACACCCAGTTTCAGACCCTCTTCTTTCCCTCGACGTCATCTCTTGAGTTGTGTGCCTATAGTGTTGCTAATTGGGATGGTTATCGTCATGATCGTAAATCCACCACCAGATTTTGCGTGTTTCTTGGAGAGTCTCTCATTTCATGGAAGAGCAAGAAACAGGACGTTGTTTCTAGATCTTACACGGAGGCTGAGTATTGTGCTATGGTTGTGACTACATGTGAGATTATCTTGTTACAGTGGCTTCTTGCAGATATTAGGGTTCATATTTCTTCACCTACTTCCCTGCATTGTGATAACAACAGTGTGATACAAATTGCAAGGAATTCTATTTTGCATGAGCGGACGAAGCACATTGAGATTGATTGTCACTTCAGTCGTCATCACTTACAGATCGGGACCATATCGCTTTCGTTTGTTCCATACACCTTGCAGTTTGTTGATATTTTTACAAAGGCTTTGTAAGCGTCTTGATTTCGGTTCTTGTGTGACAAACTCTCAATGCTTATTACTATGACATTGTGAGTTTGAGGGGGGATGTTAGCATATATATATATATATATATATATATATATATATATATATATATATATATATATATATATATATATATATATATTCATGTTAGCGCATGTTTATTATAAGCCCACTTGTTTTGGGCTCCTTTTGTCTTTAGCACTTTAGGGTTAGCTAGTCTTTATATTCCCTTTCTTCTTGTTTTTTGGTTTTATGATTTCATCAAGAACCTTGTAATTTCTCTCTTTCGTTAAGCATATGGTTCAATTATCATAAACAACCTTCAGATTAGTGATGAGAAAATACATCTTTTTCTACCAACGATAAAAGTTCATTCAAACTTTTCAAGTTTGCTAAATTTGAAACTCATCTTGTAGACTGTAGATTACAGGCATTGATATTCCTTGAAAGAAATATACTGATGTTGAAAGTTAGAAAAATAGAATTAGAATATCAAAATAACTTGGATAATTTTAGGGATCGTACATCAAAACAGTTTTTAAATCTGTAATTTCGACTCAGTTGCCTAGTGTATCATGAAATTAGATATTGGATAATCCAAAAAACACAAAATGGATTTCACGCAAATTCTAAGATTCAACACAGAATGCGTTGGTTTTGCTTTATGTTATTTAAGTGTAATGCCCCAAAAATCATGACATATTTTTTTCTTTTTGATTAATAAATCATTAATACATTTCTTTCTCATGAAACCAAGGTAACCAAGAGTTAGCAAAAACATTATCAAATTAGAGTAATTCACAGAATGCAGAAAACATGTGGTGTGTGCCCTGCAATCACCCCGAACTCTTTCATTTGAAAATTGGAGTACCTAAAACATAAACTGTAAACCATAAGCACAAATCTTAGTGAGTTACCCAAAATACCATAAACATACAACCACAAAATATCATGCAACATACATATAGTTGCCATGGGCTTCACCGCATGGTCTTTATCCAGAAGGCCATCGGCTCCCCCGATGGTCTTTTCCTGGAATTCCATGGGCACCCTCCGAGGTCTTCCATGCAAGTATCACAGAGACAACTAGCATACCACATATCTGTAACACTCGATTCCGGATTGCTTCATTTCTGGGGGCTACGACCCAGTCATCAGCCGTCATGAGGCTTATGGCTTCGGGAAAGGAAGGATTTAGCCCATTTCGGATGTAGACGCTATGGTCTAAGTGAACCATGTATTCGATTATGTCTTTGGAAGCCAAGGGTATGACTGTAAATTGATATCTCGGTCTTTTAATGGTTTTGGGTTTTAATCGGAAGGGTTTAACGCTCGGGTGTATTGCTAGGAGCGTAGGGCTTCTCGCCACCTTTTCGTGGATATAAGGTTCGTTGGAAACAGACTTAGGACGAGTGAGTTATGACACTTTGAAGGTTTTGGAAGAATTAGCCCCTAATGGAAAGATGTGGCTGATCAGTCCCATGCATGCAAGGACTTGCATGCGCGTGTTTAGCTGGGTACGCCCAACATAAGCTGGGGTACGCCCATCATATCAGAGTAAATGATCGCGGGTGGTTCATGAGTACGCCGAGCATACAAAGAGGTACGCGGGTCATACTCCTTCCTGACCAAAACCCTAATTTCCCCAACTTGTACCCTATATAAGCAACATTATACCACTCCTTAGTTCATTTCAATTCAACCACCCCCTTTTCACGTCCATGAAACCCTAGATTTGCCTTGGATGGAGCTTGGAGCTTAAAAGAAGACTTGTTAGTGTGTGTACAAGAAGAGGAAGGTGGTGTTCAAGTGTTGATCACGAAAGGGAGCTTGCAGATCTAGAAAGTTCATATATTTTGCAACCCATTGGAGGTAAAAAGCTCTGATCTTGACTTTCAATTTCATAGATCCTCTTTTGGGTTGGTTTTTGGCCATTTTTAGCCTTTTGCTTGGTCTTGGTGAGCTAGGATCGTTTTAGGGACCCAAACCTGTAGATATGGACATTCTAAGGTCCCCTCTCTCATAAAGGTGCAAGCTTTGTGAAGTGTCTGAGTCCAAGCATGAGTTAAGACCATCCATTAAGATCTTTTGAGCTCTAGAGTCCCATTAAGCCATGCATGATAGTAAAGTTGCCAACTTTACTTGAAAAGTAACGTATAGAAGTCAGACTGGAGAGTTGGAGCAAGGGCTGAAGTGATTAAGTGCTTATTTGGAGAGAGTTGGACTTCAGAGGAGTACGTTGGGCGTACCCACCTGGTACGCAGCGCGTACTAGCCCCAACAGGTGTACGCTTAGCGTACCAGATGAGTACGTAGGGCGTACTCGGTCTGGTTGCCTCACTTTGTTTTGATTGACCTTTTTGGGCCTTGGACGATGGACCAGGAGTTATTTGGGGTAGCCCATTTAATATTTC
This sequence comes from Lactuca virosa, assembly GCF_052849685.1. Lineage (NCBI taxonomy): Eukaryota > Viridiplantae > Streptophyta > Magnoliopsida > Asterales > Asteraceae > Lactuca > Lactuca virosa. Next base: position 28,011,256 of record NC_136430.1, on the reverse strand, counting down.
AGGCCTTTATGGATATTGGGCCTTCTTGGGTGGGTATATGATAGATTTGGGCCTTATTGGGCCTTGTAGGCCATTTCAAATTCAGACTTTCTTATGGGCTTGTAAGTACATGGATTTCGTTAGGCTAGCTATGGGCATGTATAATGATTCAGAAAAAGTAAATGGGCTTAGGGAAAGTCCCATGTAAGGGTTTGGGCCCAATTTGGAAAATTGGGCCATTAGTGGGCCTTTATGGATTTTGGAGTTTTGGACTTGATTGGTTTTGGACTTGGGCCTTAGTTAAGTATCTTGTGGGCCAGGGGTAAAATGGTCATTTTACCCCAAGTATGGATTATGGACCATGGTATAGAACCCAATTGCTAATTGGGTGATAGTTTGGTATTGATAGCTCGAGGAGTTACAAGGACAACAACTAAGGATTTCTTGCAGTGGAGTTCAGCAGCATGAGGTGAGTTACCTTCCAGTAGAACTAGGTCTAAGGCACCAATGCCGGCCCACTAGTAGGTGTTTATAGTAGGGATGATTGTCTTTGTGATAATTGTCTGGTATGCCACGATCTGATATGCTTTATGTGTTAGGATGCTATGATATTATGTGATAGTGGTAGGAGAGGTGAAAAAGTCCTTGGTTACCGGTTGAAAGAGACCGAAGGGGTAGGCCAGCACCCAGATACACTACGCAGTATGTGATTTATGTGTAAATGATAGGATATTATGTGGTAGTGGTTGGGGTGAAATAACCCCAATTACCAATTGAAAGAGACCGAAGGGGTAGGCCAGCACCCATATATGCTAGGCGGTTATTGGTTTAATGAGACCGAAGGGGTAGGCCGACACTCAGATATGCTAGGCGGTTACCGGTTGAAAGAGACTGAAGGGGTATGCCAGCACCCAGATATGCTAGGCGGTTACCGGTTGAAAGAGACCGAAGGGGTAGGCCAACACCCATATATGTTAGGCGGTTACCGGTTGAAAGAGACCGAAGGGGTAGGTCGACACCCAGATAGGCCTGACAGTATGTTATTTGTATGGTGTATGGTATGATGGGGGAACTCACTAAGCTTCGTGCTTACGGTTTACAGTTTTGGTTTCAAGTACTTCTTTTCCAAAAGGAACGGAGCCGGCAGGATCGCAACGCATCACACTATGATTTCCGCATTATGAGATCTTTGGGAGTTATACTCTGATAATACTTTTCTAGAACATGTTTATTTATTTGAAATACTGGTTTTTGATTATGAAATGAGTTAACACTCTGGATGTTTCAGACTACTGGTTTTATACTTACCTAATTAAAAATGAAATTTTTGGCTATAAATTTTGGGATGTTACAAGTTGGTATCAGAACCTTGGTTTCAGGGATTCAGACACATCTTCGGGGGTGTTTGGACTCAAATCGAGGGTTTGAAAGATTTTTACAAGAAAAATATTTTTTTCCAAAATTTAAAATAAGGGTTTTGAATAAAGAACAAGGTGTGTGATGCGTGCAATCGGTTGAGCTCAAGTAAGTTTTTCCCAAGATACCCATACATGTTATGTTATGATATGATATGATTATGAGAACTGCATGCTAGATTAGGGCTGAGGATCTAGGAAGTATGTTTTATATGCCTAATGTATGTGTATGAGAACTGCATGCTAGATTAGGGCTAAGGATCTAGGAAGATGCCTTATGTGCCTGCTATATGTGCTTATTGAATTACATGCTAGTACCGATTAGTCAGTGATATGATGGTCTGATTAAAATATGCTTGGTTTTGTTACTCAAATCCCGAATGCTTCTTGCTTTGTGCTTTTAGGAGTTCTAGTTATCTTTAACTAACTAGTAAACGGATACGTTCAGTTACATATTACGAGGACTAAATAATTTCAGAAGGTTAGGTCTATCCCTATTTCGCAGCTCTTGTCTGAGTCCAACCGTTTTAGGGTAGGACCTCTCATTCGAAGAATTGTCTGGTCTTAGTGATATGTAATGGTATTCGCGAGCTAGTTAGGGTGAGATAGCAGGGACTACTTATGCAGCTGATGGTGAAGAGTGGGTCGAAGATTACCCTAGGGTAAGCCTAGGATGAGATTACCATGGAGAGCAATAGTAGTAGGAGGGACTTAGTGAAGTCAAGGCAATCCTTGAGGAAAGTACGGATAGATGTGGAAGGTAGTATGGGCCCGTACTACTGAAAGCAGAGGATTTGTACTCGATTCAAGGAGGGCTGAGATGAATCTAGGGAACTTGTAGTGCGTATGTGATCTCTCGATATTGGAGGAATATTCGGATGGTTGTTGTGGTATGTTTCCAGCATGGTGACGCTACGTGGTAGACCAGATGGCAGCTCTGACGCCGACAAGGGATCAGGCTCGGACTCTGGAGTCGGGCAATTCGATGATCAGATGAGGGAGTTTATTCCAGCTGAGATTATGCACAGTATTAGTGATCAGACTCCTGTGATCTTCGGTGCGTTCAAGGAGGGCATTTTGGAGATCCTTGATGGGAGGATGAGCGTATTTTGCTCTGAGGTGACGACTATGATAGGGACGTACACGATGACATTTTGGGAGTCCCGAGCTTGTGGACCTCCAGACTATCATGGGGTTGGGGACCCCATTCTCAGTAGGACGTGGTTAGCGGATATGGCTAACGCGTTTAGGACAAGTTTTGCCCCGAGGAAGTGAAGGTCAGAGGTGCTTCCTGCCTGTTGAAGGACCGAGCACGTGATTGGTGGAAGAGATTGGTAGTGAGTTGGGTGATGATGCGGTGGATGCTGTGTCATAGGATGATTGCTTGACTGGGTTTCTAGCGGAGTTTGCCCCGACAATTTACGTGCAGCAATCGGCGTGAGAGTTTCTGGGTCTCCGCCAGACTACTGAGGCTGTGATAAAGGTCACTGCCAGGTCCCAGGAGAGGGATTTGTTGGTACCGCGGCATGTAGCAGAAGAGTAGATGAAGAAAGTAAGGAATCATGACACGCTGCAGGATGATATCAGGGAGTTCGTGAGTATTTCGGAGTGCAAGACCCTGAATGATATGATTTCTAGAGCCCGTAAGTAGGAGATAGATTTAGGGTACATTGGTAAAAGTGGGTGAGATCAGGTGCAGACAATGGAGGGTCCCGGGAAGAGACCTAAGATTCTGACCAGTACATGAAAGGCCAACAGGGCCGAAATTTGTGCAGCATGTGAAGGGAAACCACACGAGGGGCTTGTCGTTCTAGAGATTTGGGCTTCCTCAAGTGTGGCAGGTTTGTTGATGATAGCAGGGTTTGCCCTCCGGGGGCAAGCTCGTTATGTCTCCTCTGCAGCTAGGTGGGCCACAAGAAGGCCGATAACCCGATGTTGAGGGGAGGAGCAGTGAGTGTGCCTACTCTGGCCACTTTGAGGATCACCGATGGACGAGAGGATAGGGCAGGAGCCCCAACAGAGAGGAACCGGACTTTACAGTATCAGACAGAGGAGGCCAGGACTTCAGGAGGCGACATTGCGGGGACGTTATATGTGGTTCTCTTCATGGTTATATCAGTACGAAGTGTCATATGCCATCTGCATACTGTGGGTCGTTGGTGGATTAGCAAGGGTTCGTACCTTGTATAAGCAAGTTCCAACTGTTTAAATGTTATTTTGGGATAAGGGCGAGACCGGCTCCGGGGTATTGCATGAGAGGTCTATGGTTAGTTCATTGGGCTAGCTCCCATGTATCGTTGGGGTATAGTGATTTTGTCACACCCCAAATCAGAACGGCGGAAACGTCTGGGGACGGATGACTTCATGTACAATATCATAACAATTGAATAGTAGCGATCAAAGTATTACAACCATTGTATTGAATATTTAGTAAGTTTACATTGTGCTCAAAACATTGTTTACATGATATCAAATGCATATGACAGAATATATAACGTGATGCGACGACGTCCCATCCACCAAAAACTTATGTGGTTACCTGTTTATTGATTTCCTGAGAATACAAGTGATTTTGAAAAGTGTCAACAATTAAGTTGGTGAGTTCATAAGCGTTTTGTATGAGACGGATTTTGTAACTATTTCGTGTAACAATGATAGTGTATACTTCCATAAAATCGAATATTTTCTTTAAAATGAACTGCAAGTCTTAATCCAAAGACTAATAATGTAAGTAATGTTGTACTGAAAAGTAGTGTTATAAAGTTTTATCTTTATATAAAACTACTTAAATGTATGTTTACCCGTAAATCAAATGTGTTGTCGATACCCTATGTGAGTTATTATAACCATGCTAATGCGACTAGTTGCCTGAACGACGTGCTTCGGACGTCGAAACTATTACAACATTTGTCACCCTAGACAGGCCGGTCTAACTTTAGCTAACAGCTGAGGTGCGGGGTTGTCAATCCCGTATAGATCTATACACAAGTGTCACGCTCTCCTTACAAGAGACTCTAGTTATAATGTAGGTCTTAGTATGTGTATTCTGGTAGGTATGGTGAAGCCAAATGTCTCACAACCAGTATCAAACGATTTACGTGAACTAAAAACTCCTTTTTCTTGTAGATGGAATAATTATACCTTTAAATAATTATATGTTTCTTCTGTAATGATAGTGTAGTTTTGTGACTCCCAAACTATACCAATTATAATTTATCATGTTTGTTTTTCAAGAACATTTATATAATCATTTATATGAATACATAGTAATCATCTTGTTTAATTTCAAAATGTAAGATCAAACTTCATATTTTTGGGTTGTAACCCACAAAATAGTGAAATAACTTGAATGTACTCCTTTTTGTTGGACAAGCTATATTTTGGTAGAAAGCTTCCAAAAACCTTATAGTTTTGCAATCATAATTTTTCTCATGATTTTTATAACATAGATCATGTTTTGTTTTTGTTAGTTTTGCATTTGAAAACTAATATATGACAAATATTTGTACAAAAGCTAGTAATAATCACATCTTATGTAAATAATGGCTTATACTTTAACATAAAGATGAAACATGCAAGTATTTGTATGATAAACAAGTTTTGGCTTGTATCCCCCCCCCTAAAACATGAAAAACTCGAAAATGTAGGGTTATGAACTCACCTTGAGTGGATTTGTGAGTTGTTTGAGGAGATGGTGTGCAGATCTTCAAGCCTAAACACTTGAATGTGGTTGATGAACTCTCTTGGAAATGATCTAATCCTAAGAGTTTTAACACATAATAATGTGTGTAAATAGGATGAAACGAACATGAAAGTGTATAAAAAACACTAGATTATCAAGAAAAGCTTACCGAAATACTAAGATTAAGCTTGAAGATTTAATCCTTGGAAACTTTTGACTTGGTTCTTTGAGAGGAAATGAAGTAACGGGGAGTAAAAATGAAAGTGGTGGAAAGATTTATGGTGAAATCGTCCTAAGATAAGGAGGTACTATGAGGTGATATTTGCTTGGTTAACTATGACATCCCCATTTTCACGGCCGGAAAAGACCGATTTTGTTTATGCTTTATTAAAATCAGAGTACTTCTTTTAATAAAAATGTTGCGGAATTTGTTCCCAGTAAACATGATAAATACGTTATCAAAGCATTTCCGAAGAAATGTATTTTTATTTATTTTTAAAACATTTGGGATGTCATCGTCAATACAGAAACATAAGCATAAACAGAACTTACATTCATTTACACTAGTGATCTACATCCCTTTAAATCTCTCAGTGTAATGTAACTTCATATCGTCACTGTGATAGAAATAAGCTAGAGTGGGTCAGGTTGGGAAACCTGGTGAGTACATAGGGTTTGCAACCCAAAATAATATAATTATTATGTTTAAACATCAAACAATCAACCCAATTACCCATCCCCATTATCTTCTTTACTCTTAACGATCTACCCTAAGAATCAACTATTCCTCGTTCATTCATTCCTAAGGATCATCCTAAGGAATCGGTACGAAGTCCATCGTCACCAGGGTTTAGGCACTAAGTCAGCATAGTTGCCAGGATTTATACAACAAGCACTAAGTCCGCATAGTCGCCAGGGTTTACGCACTAAGTCTGCATAGTCGCCAGGGTTTATACAACAGGCACTAAGTCCGCATAGTCGCAAGGGTTTTGGCACCAAGTCTGCATGATCGCCAAGGTTTAGGCACCAAGTCTGCATGATCGCTAGGGTTTAGAGTACACCGGGTGAACACATCGTTCACAACACCTACAGGTTGCGAGCCTGCTAGTGTTCCACTGGACTGTCTAGAATAGTCTGTGGTTGTCATCCATACTCTGCTAGATGACGGGGCCAGCATTTGGGAACAAGGCTTCTCACACCGTCCACCTCTCACCCTTACCTCATGGTCTATATCACCTCTCAACTCATCATCCAACTCATATTTCATCTACCCATGTTTTACCCAACATATTATGTAGATATAAATACATATACAGTTTAAATCATATAAAACTTGTATAAAATCGTTCATCCAGTATAGATAGCAAGTATACAGATAATATGCACACATAACACGTAATTTATATAAAATACTTCATATCTATGTGTAAGATGAAAGTAACTATGCACTCACCTGATATGGTGGTGACTCGGCACTCGGACAGCACTTCGTTATCTCAAAATAAGTTTTCCCTTGACAAAACCTAGTATCAATACCACTAGGGTTTAGTCTAACGTTAACCGCGACTAATTAATAGTCTAGTTATTATTATTATTATACAAGTGTTAAACAACACTCTATATAACTCATAATAATAGCCCAAATAATTATTTTAAGGTCCTAATGATGTTACTATAATTATTTAAAAACTATATTAAAAATTTCATAGGCGTAGCTCACTTACAGCGGGTTTTCTTAAAAACCGGGCTTTGCTTGGAGCAGCGTTTCCGAACCGAAAGACCCTTTTTCTCGGGACTCCGGGAGCCTCGGGGATTCCTTCGGGTGCTAGGGGGTTTACCTAGGGTTTAGGGGGGGTTTGGAACCCTAGAGAGAGAAAGAAGTTAGAGAGAGAGTGAAGAAAGGTGCATGGAACTTGGCTACGCGGGGCATAACTCGGATAAGATCACCAGCTCGCTTCCAGTTGTCTTCACACGCTTCTACTCTCGGAACCGGATAAGAACCAAAGTACGCTGGGCGTACTTGGCCTCAGACGTGGGGCGTAATGCGAGGCTACGTGTCATGATCCGAAGCGAGGCCTGATCAGCGATTGATGGTCCAGATGTTGCCACGTCATCACAGTTTCGCAAATTCAAGTGCAATCTTTAAAAATTCGTAACTCTCGCGTCCGAGCTTCGTTTTTGACGTTCTTTATATCCACACGTAGGAGGGAACATACTCTACAACTTTCGTTTAGACTTCGTCGGCTAATCTTGACTTTATTTTAAAAGTTATATTATTAATAGGTCGGGACAGGATTGGTCCGTTAAAAATCCATAACTTCTTCATCCGACGTCCATTTTCGTCTGTCTTTTTATCGTTACGCTACTATTAATGAGATCTTAGATTGTCATTTAGTTTGTGTCGGCTAAAAACCGCTCGATCTAATATTCGAACTTCGGGCTGCACACTGCTAAGTCGAAACTTCGAAAAATCCTAACTTCCTCATACGAAGTCAGATCTGGGCGTTCTTTTTATGGACGCTCTCAGTTTAACGTTTTCTACGAATTTCGTTTAGATCGCTAAGGCTAAAAGTCGCTCTATCGTAAATTCACTATTTACGCTTCCCGGTGCCGTGCCGGTTTTGTCGTAAAACTTTGACGGGTCATAACTTCTTCGTTATAACTTGGATTTCGGCGTTCTTTATATTTACGGAACCCTTGAGACATATTCTACAACTTGGTTAAGATTATTTATTATAAATAATCTTTTGTCGAAAGGTCGTTTTCGACCCTTATTATCTCTAAATTGACTAGCCCGGATCTACGGGCCTTACAATTATCTCCCCCTTAGGATGATTACGTCCCGGAATCATCAACGAAACATGGCTCACATGATGACTCCATCCGTTATCTCTTCATCCTAAGTGATAACCGTAACTTTGATGTTTCTTCGAACGAGTATCTAACTCTTAGACTCCTTGACTACAGGCGGTGCTCGATATTGCACCTGTTCCCTATCTCGCATTAGACTCCAAATTATGACCTTCAAGTCACAATCTCGATCCTTACTGGAGACTCCTTCTTCTTCTTGACAAACTTAAAAATAAATTCTTTGATTTCTATAATAGATTGATGTGCCTCGTTCTAACGACCTCTCGTCGTATGTTGCAACACTTAGACTCAGGTCTCTTAGAGTCAAATTCCAGAACAGACTATACCTTCCTTCATGTTCTAATGTGATTTAATCACATCCTAGCACGTAGCACTTCTAACATCAAGTTTCTCACTTTAACAACGATCACAATCGCTTTGACTATCTTTTACTTCAATCTTCTGGCTTAAGTCGGATGCTACATCAAACTTGGCTCTCTGAACCACGTAACATACTCATCTTAGTCGGACTCGATATGATATGACCTCTCGGGTCGGAATAATAATCATCTTCTCAATCATTACCGAAACAATGGTAACGACATACTCGAATAAAACGAAGTCAATTACTAGCTTCTTGGTAACCTTGTGACTTTCCCTGATCCAAGTGTGAGTCATGTGCTTCCGGTAGTATAGGCCTCTACTACCATTCACACCTACTCATACTCGTCCCAAGTATTGTCTCGTATTTTTCCAAGTCACCATACAAGAAGATCACATAACAATTTAACACACCAGATAACAAAACGAAGGTTTTATATTATTCCTTGAAACGATTACATAGGTGTTCAAGTTCACCCTAGACTATGCCTCTAACGATACTATGGCTACTACATAACTCGATCTTCGGATATGAAGTCCTCATCCTTGATTCCTAGCGTTGTTGTCTGCTTCATCGAGGATCATGTGGAATGCCCTTGGCCTTGGTGGCGTTTCTGGCCTTGCTGCCTCGTTTTTCTTTGGGCAGTCTTTAGAAACATGCCCTTCTTTGTTACATCTGTAGCACACCCTTTTTTTGGATGTACACTTGCTGGCGTAATGCCCAGTCTTTCCACATTTGTAGCAAGTCACCTCCTTGCCACATTTCCCGAAGTGTTTCTTTTTACACTTCTCGCACCACTTAGCTTCACCTCCTCCTCGTCCTTCAGTCTTCGAGAATTTCCTTTCTTTGTTGGATTTCAAAGATCCTTCGTAGTTCCTTTTCTCGCCAACTTCAGCTCTCTCCAGACCTTTTCCCCTAATCTGGGTCTCAACATTCCTGGCTGCTCTAACGGCTGTTTTCAAGGTAGTTGCCATTTTGACAGTTGGGCCAAAGTCTGTAGGCAAACCGTTAGCAAACCTATCGATCTTGGAGAGTTCAGTAGGCACCAAGTAGGGGAATAGCTTCATCCTCTCGGTGAATGCGGTGGCATACTTATCCACACTCATCTTTCCTTTCTTCAGGTTCTGAAATTCATTGTTTAGGTCTATCAGATCTATCTCTGAGCAGTATTGCATTTTCAACTGCTCCACGAATGCTTTCCAAGACATTCACATGGCTTCTCCTCGTGGAATTGTATCAGCCAACAACTTCCACCAACTTAGCACTCTAGTCTTTAGTTGTTTGACTGCAAAGACGGTCTTTTGCTTGTCGCTACAGTCACAGCTCTCAAACACCATCTCCATTTCGGAGATCCAGTCCATAATCTCAACCGGCTTCGGGCCTCCAGAAAGAATTGGTGGCTTGGAACCCAAGAAATTCTTATACATCCGCCCATCCTTGTCGTTTCCCCTCTCCGGGTCATTCCTTCGTTCTCCTTGAGTCCCATCTTGACTCACATGGCGGCTATAGTTCCCTTCCTCCGATTGCTCGGGACTCAGCTCGGGTTGCTCAACGGGCATGGTAGGTTTGTCCCTATTCAACATCTGCCTCATTTCTTCCCTTTGTTCCGCTAACATGGCCCGAATCATGGCTTGTACTCCAGCCATAGTGATTGGCTCGGGTGCAACTTCTACTACAACAGGTATTTGCTGAATCACTGGGGGTTGATTCCTATTCCCATTCGCATTCCCAACTCCACTGCGTGTTCTTGTCATCTTGATCTATACACCGAATACGGTAAATTTAGATCCTTATTTAGGATAGACGTTTAAATCATCCTTATCTCTCCGAAACGTTTACATGCTAGTTCTAATATCGTAATCGTACGTTTAGAATCCTAAACACATAACATTTCCAAATCCGGTCGACAACAGACCATAGATCCGAACAAATAACAGCATATAAGGCATAAATCATTTAGCACATAAAGAATATTAGGCATTTTCCTAAATAAGCTAGTGCTTGTGTCTATTCAGGTGTATTACCTAAATTTATTAGACACACTCCTCGCGATCATCACTTAGCATTCTAAGTTTAAGTCTAGAAATAAATCCATATTCCTAGTTCGCTTAAACTAATGCTCTGATACCAACTGTGACATCCCCATTTTCACGGCCAGAAAAGACCGATTTTGTTTATGCTTTATAAAAATCAGAGTACTTCTTTTAATAAAAATGTTGCGGAATTTGTTCCCAGTAAACATGATAAATACATTATCAAAGCATTTCCAAAGAAATGTATTTTTATTCATTTTTAAAACATTTGGGATGTCATCGTCAATACAGAAACATAAGCATAAACAGAACTTACATTCATTTACACTAGTGATCTACATCCCTTTAAATCTCTCAGTGTAATGTAACTTCATATCGATACCTGTGATAGAAATAAGCTGGAGTGGGTCAGGTTGGGAAACCTGGTGAGTACATAGGGTTTGCAACCCAAAATAATATAATTATTATGTTTAAACATCAAACAATCAACCCAATTACCCATCCCCATTATCTTCTTTACTCTTAACGATCTACCCTAAGAATCAACTATTCCTCGTTCATTCATTCCTAAGGATCATCCTAAGGAATCGGTACGAAGTCCATCGTCACCAGGGTTTAGGCACTAAGTCAGCATAGTTGCCAGGATTTATACAACAAGCACTAAGTCCGCATAGTCGCCAGGGTTTACGCACTAAGTCTGCATAGTCGCCAGGGTTTATACAACAGGCACTAAGTCCGCATAGTCGCAAGGGTTTTGGCACCAAGTCTGCATGATCGCCAAGGTTTAGGCACCAAGTCTGCATGATCGCTAGGGTTTAGAGTACACCGGGTGAACACATCGTTCACAACACCTACAGGTTGCGAGCCTGCTAGTGTTCCACTGGACTGTCTAGAATAGTCTGTGGTTGTCATCCATACTCTGCTAGATGACGGGGCCAGCATTTGGGAACAAGGCTTCTCACACCGTCCACCTCTCACCCTTACCTCATGGTCTATATCACCTCTCAACTCATCATCCAACTCATATTTCATCTACCCATGTTTTACCCAACATATTATGTAGATATAAATACATATACAGTTTAAATCATATAAAACTTGTATAAAATCGTTCATCCAGTATAGATAGCAAGTATACAGATAATATGCACACATAACACGTAATTTATATAAAATACTTCATATCTATGTGTAAGATGAAAGTAACTATGCACTCACCTGATATGGTGGTGACTCGGCACTCGGACAGCACTTCGTTATCTCAAAATAAGTTTTCCCTTGACAAAACCTAATATCAATACCACTAGGGTTTAGTCTAACGTTAACCGCGACTAATTAAGAGTCTAGCTATTATTATTATTATATAAGTGTTAAACAACACTCTATATAACTCATAATAATAGCCCAAATAATTATTTTAAGGTCCTAATAATGTTACTATAATTATTTAAAAGCTATATTAAAAATTGCATAGGCGTAGCTCACTTACAGCGGGTTTACTTAAAAACCGGGCTTCGCTTGGAGCAGCGTTTCCGAACCGAAAGACCCTTTTTCTCGGGACTCCGGGAGCCTCGGGGCTTCCTTCGGGTGCTAGGGGGTTTACCTAGGGTTTAGGGGGTGTTTGGAACCCTAGAGAGAGAAAGAAGTTAGAGAGAGAGTGAAGAAAGGTGCATGGAACTCAGCAGCCCTTGCAAGGTATTTATAGGCTCCAGCCTCGGACTACGCTGGGCGTAGCCCTTGGCTACGCGGGGCGTAACTCGGATAAGATCACCAGCTCGCTTCCAGCTGTCTTCGCACGCGCCTACTCTCGGAACCGGATAAGAACCGAAGTACACTGGGCGTACTTGGCCTCGGACGCGGGGTGTAATACAAGGCTACGTGGCGTGATCCGAAGCGAGGCCTGATCAGCGATGGATGGTCCAGATGTTGCTACGTCATCACAGTTTCGCAAATTCAAGTGCAATCTTTAAAAATTCGTAACTCTCGCGTACAAGCTCCGTTTTTGACGTTCTTTATATCCACGCATAGGCGGGAACGTTCTCTACAACTTTTGTTTAGACTCCGTAGGCTAATCTTGACTTTATTTTAAAAGTTATATTATTAACAGACCGGGACAGGATTGGTCCGTTAAAAATCCATAACTTCTTCATCTGACGTCCGTTTTCGTCTGTCTTTTTATCGTTACGCTACTATTAACGAGATCTTCGATTCTCGTTTAGGTTGTGTCGGCTAAAAACTGCTCAATCTAATATTCGAACTTCGGGCTGCACACTGCTAAGTCGAAACTTCAAAAAATCCTAACTTCCTCATACGAACTCAGATTTGGGCGTTCTTTTTATGGACGCTCTCAGTTTAACGTTTTCTACGACTTTCGTTTAGATCGCTAAGGCTAAAAGTCGCTCTATCTTCACTACTTATGCTTCCCGGTGTCGTGCCGGTTTTGCCGTAAAACTTTGACGGGTCATAACGTCTTCGTTATAACTCAGATTTCGGTGTTTTTTATATGTACGGAACCCTTGAGACATATTCTACAACTTGGTTAAGATTATTTATTATAAATAATCTTTTGTCGAAAAGTCGTTTTCGAACCCTATTATCTCTAAAATGACTAGCTCGGATCTACGGGCGTTACATTAACTGTTGGTTAATGCATGTATATTTGATGGGTAAACTTTGTTATTGGAAAAGGGTGAAATATATAATCACAAAGTCAACTATCCTTATCTTCATTTCCCACCGAAATTGCATAGAAAACTCACTGGAAAACACTCAAGCCACATGAGATTTCGACCCATGCTCCAACCAAAATCACATGGTGATTTCGGTCTTGTGAAAACCGAAATCACATGTGATTTCGGTCTATGAAAACCAAAATCCCATGTGTTGGGGTCCTAGCCGAAATCTCGAAAATGAAGTGGTCCAATCCTTGATTTATTCTAGCTTGTTGACTTTTCAAAGGTTAATTACAAACATGGTTTTCATTATATATATATATATATATATATATATATATATATATATATATATATATATATATATATATATATATATATATATATATATATATATATATATATATATATATATATATATATATATATATATATATATATATAATCATACAAATGAGGCCATTTTGGCTTTCACAATTTTATTGCAACAAGGTTACATTGTGGTTGTACTTATACATAGATATATTTTAAACCTTGTTTACATGAAATTTGCCAGTTGTCACAGATTTCATCATCTGTTTGTGTACGGTTAGCGGTGGCCCATGGGAGAACCTCTGGGTTCAAGGACCACCGTCACTAGGAGAGGAGCGGTAGCAGAAGGATACGGGTATTAGACGCATTGGTGTTGGTCATTGGATGTTTTAAGAGAATTGTATTTTCGCATGGGTTGTGTTCGGTTAGAGTTCAGTGATGTTGTGAGAATGGAAGTGGGAGTGAAGATTCGCCATCCAGGGTAAAGATTGAGGCCTCTATTCGCCATCATGAAAGGTGGATTGAGGTATCGAACCGGACCAGATCTCAAGAATACTCTTCAAGATTTCAAAAGATGAGTGATCTTAGGGTTTGACCAGTAATTGATCGCTAGCATTGGTAAGCACAGGTTGTCAAAAGTGGATTATTAGAAAGTAAGAAGGATTGGGAATCCTTCAATTCTCACGTGCCGTGAAAACTTAGTCGAATCTAAGTGGGGGAGAATTGACCAGATACTCAAGGGCAGAAGTAGGAGTGAATCTAGGATGAGTTCGCATCCCCGTCAAGGAGGAAGGCGGTCGAGTGGCCGTCTAGGTTGAGGATTGTGTGAGTTGGGAGTTCGGAAGGCGTTCCAACATTTGGTTCATGTTTTTCCTTGGCGTCGGATAGCAGGTTTCGGGAACCAGGTTAGAGCTCCAGTTAGGACTCAAGTTCAATCGAGTGTTAGGTCGAGTACGTGTTTGACCTGGTATGGAAAGTGTTGTAAGACTGCGGGGATAGTCGTAGCATTCACAAGCGGTCAGATAGTATATAAAGTGTTGTAAGACTGCGGGGTAGCCGTAGCATTCACAAGCGGTCACATAGTATGGAAGGTGTTGTAAGACTGTGGGGGTAGCCGTAGCATTCACAAGCGTTCTAATAGTATGGACAATGTTGTAAGACTGCGGGGGTAGCCGTAGCATTCACTAGCGGTCAGGTAGTGTGGGAAGTGTTGTGAGACTGCGGGATGATCTGTAGCATTCACGGATTCTTTCAGATGATTAGGTCGTTGGAGATCAGGCGTGATGTAAGACTACAGTGGTTCTAGTAGCATTCACTTTTCATATTAGATTTGATGGCGATAGGTAGTCGGACTTTTATGATCAGATAGATCAGAAGGCATAATGGAGCCATGAGTGTCAATATGGTTAGGGCAGATTTCGATAGCCGAAGTTCTCCTTGGAAGTCGCATGAGGCGACTGTGATGTTGCTCTTGGTTCAACAACCGGGCCAGACTTCAGTATTCTAGATAAGTTGGGACCAGGGAGGTCTTGGTGGATTTTGGAAGTAACCAGAAGGCAGCCTACTGCTTCGAGCAGTTTCCGTGTTTAGGGCAGTATTAGCAATTTGGGTTTTCGTGTGTATTGAGAAGTATCTAGGTGTTTGGGAAATGTTAGGTCACACGCAGTGTGATTAAATAATCTCAGAGTAATAGATTTAACCCTGTTGCATAGCTCTCGTATGAGTCTAACCGTTGCAGGGAGGAATCATCTACTCGAAGGATTATCTGAGCCTTCTGTCAAGTATAAAAATTATGCAGCAGGGTTATGGTTAAGGACTTTGTTTTCGAAGGTTACATCAAAGTCATCAGAGTTGGAAGTTTTGTGGTTGATCAGTTGTTCGATGAGGTTTGAGCATGGTAACATTGCAGTGTAGGCGGTCGGTCAGGGAGGCGGACCATTATGGAATTCAGACTTTGGGAAGGCAGAAGTGTTTTGCGGAGGCTAGGAGTTTCTTTCTTCGGGATGGAAGTTCGGTACGGTTTCGGTTGACTTGAGAAGGTTGTTATATGCGCGGGATCATCGGTTGCATTCCACGGATCAATAGTTTTGGATATAAGTATTGGTAAGGAGCGATTTCGAGGACCAAATCTAATTTAAGTGGGGGTAGAGTAGTTACACCTGATTCCGGATTGCTTTGTTGCTGGGGGGATACGGTCCAGTCATCAGCCGTCATGAGGCTTAGGGCTTCGGGAAAGGAAGGATTTAGCCCATTTCGGATGTAGACGCCATGGTCTAAGTGAACCATGTATTCGATTATGTCTTCGGAAGCCAAGGGTATGACTGTAAATTAATATCTCGGTCTTTTAATGGTTTTGGGTTTCAATCGGAAGGGTTTTAAGGCTCGGGTGTATTGCTAGGAGCGTAGGGCTTCTCGCCACCTTTTCGTGGATATAAGGTTCGTTGGAAACAGACTTAGGACGAGTGAGTTATGAAACTTTGAAGGTTTTGGCAGAATTAGCCCCTAATGGAAAGATGTGGCGGATCAGTCCCATGCATGCAAGGATTTGCATGCGCGTGTGTAACATCCCGATATAAGTTTAAAGCTTCTAGAGTCATGTTTCAAGGGCGACTCGACGAGTTGGAAGGACCAACTCGTCAAGTAGAGACCAAATCATCCGCGTGGGTTTTAGACCCTACTCGACGAGTTAGAGGACCCGACTCGACGAGTAGGTGCTGGAAAGTGAAAACCCTAATTTTTAGGGTTTGCACCCTATTTAAAGGTCCTTAACTTTCCTCCTCATCCTCTCTTGTCACCTTCACGTCCAGAGAAACCCTAATAGCTAGTTAGCCTCTATTCTTGAGTGTGTGAGACCAAAAGAGAGTGTATTGGAGCATTTCTTGAGGAGTTAAGAGCTTGTAAATCCAGCCTTCCCAATGTTGTGACAGCAAGATTGAGGTATAAAGCTACCACCTTTACATTGCATTGCTTAGATCTCATTTTTTGGTAAAAGAAATGGTCATTTCTAGGGCAATATGGGGTCACATCCTGGTTTGAGCTTGTCACAAGGGCATAGTTTCACATCTTGACTTACCAAGGCCTTATGGACATAAAGCCTCAAGCTTTATGAAGCCCTAGCCCTCCTTCATGTCCAAAACCTTCTCCTAATGCTATTTATGAGTGCTTTAACTTCATAGAACCTTGCATGCACGTAAAGTTAGCAACTTTACGTGATAGCAACACCTTAGGAGCATAGATCTATTGTTTAGAGCTTGGGAGCAGCTTAAAATCGTCTGAATGAGTGATGGACTGAATGGGACTCGACGAGTTGCATGGTCGACTTGACGAGTCGGATGAAGATTGCCTGATAATAGTTTCTGCATGGACTCGACGAGTCTGAGAGACGACTCGACGAGTCAGAAGGGGTTTCCCTGACTTTTGGACACGCTTTAACTCGATGAGTTGCCTAGAAACTCGACGAGTAGACTAGGGTTTTATGACTCTATGAAGTTCTGTAGGAACTCGACGAGTCAGTATATTGCACTTAACGAGTCAGGTCAACATGGACTGTTGACCTTGACCGTTGACTTTGACTTTGACCAAGGGTTAACCAGTTGGACTTTTAAGGGTATTTTGGTAATTTGGGATTCTGATGGACTTGGTCCTATGGAGGTTATAGGTGGTCGAGTTCGTGACAGTGATTCGGGAGTTAGATTTTATCACTACGTTCGGCATTGCAAGGTGAGTTATCCTCACTATACTCAAGGGTCTAAGGCACCAAGGCCGGCCCTTTGATTTGTTATTTGGAATTGTTATTGTTGTGATATGTTAGCTCAATATCCTGGTAGATAGGATGGTTATATGCTAGTATGATCTGTTAGATCAGTATCCTGGTAGATAGGATGTGGTTATGTTTAGAGATCTGTAGTTGGTCTAACTGTCTGTATACGGTTGGGTGATTACCTGTTATGTGTGCACATGCTTCTTATGGTAGTTGAGGGTATTCCATCCCGAGGATGAGTGGACCCTAGTATGTTGTCTTTATAGACCGTTACATGATTATCTGTTATAGGTGCAAATGTTTGATTGGTTGTGGGCATTCCAACCCGATGGTTATGGGTCGAGAGTATTCCATCCCGATGGATGATTGGACTCGTAGTATGTGGGCATTCCAACCCGATGGTTGTGGGCTGAGAGTATTCCATCCCGATGGATGATTGGACTCGTAGTATGTGGGCATTCCAACCCGATGGTTGTGGGCCGAGAGTATTCCATCCCGATGGATGATTGGACTCGTAGTATGTGGGCATTCCAACCCGATGGTTGAGGGCCTGGGGTATTCCAACCCGATGGTTGATTGGACCCATAATATGCTGTTTGTTATTATATGTGTATTGTTGTGTGTATGGGTTTATTGGGGGTAACTTACTAAGCCTTCGAGCTTACATTTATTGATTATTGTTTCAGGTACAGCAGATGACCGCGGGAAGGCGAAGGCGTAACCGTACACTTCCTCACATTTTATAATTTGGATTTTTGGGAACTCTGATGTTTAAACTATTTTGAAAACAAATTTTAATATCTGAATGGTTTTAAGTGTTTTAAAAAGATCAAATTTGGCATGATTTTTATGGGTGTTACAGCTTGTTTAGCTGGGCACGCCCAACGTAAGCTGGGGTACGCCCAACGTATAAGAGTAAATGATCGCGGGTGGTTCATGAGTACACCGGGCGTACAAAGAGGTACGCGGGGCGTACTCCTTCTAGACCAAACCCCTAACTTCCCCAACTTGTACCCTATATAAGCAACATTATACCACTCCTTAGGTCATTTCAAGTCGGCCACCACCCTTTTCACGTCCATGAAACCCTATATTTGCCTTGGATGGAGCTTGTTGCATAAAAAAAGACTTGTTAGTGTGTGTACAAGAAGAGGAAGGTGGTGTTCAAGTGTTGATCAAGGAAGGGAGCTTGTAGATCCATAAAATTCTCATATTTTGCAACCCATTGGAGGTAAAAATCTCTGATCTTGACTTTCCATTTCATAGATACTCTTTTGGATTGGTTTTTGGCCATTTTTAGCCTTTTGCTTGGTCTTGGTGAGCTAGGGTCGTTTTAAGCACTCAAACCTGTAGATCTGGACATTCTAAAGTCCCCTCTCTCATAAAGGTACAAGATTTGTGAAGTGTTTGAGTCCAAGCATGAGTTAAGACCATCCATTAAGCTCTAGAGTCCCATTACGCCATGCATGATAGTAAAGTTGCCAACTTTACTTGAAAAGTCACCTATAGAAGTCAGACTGGAGAGTTGGAGCAAGGGATAAAGTGATTAAGTGCTTATTAGGAGAGGGTTGGACTTCAGAGGAGTACGTTGGGCGTACCCACCTAGTACGCGGCGCGTACTAGCCCAACAGGTGTACGCTTAGCGTACCAGATGAGTACGCAGGGCGTACTCGGTCTAGTTGCCTCACTTTGTTTTGATTGACCTTTTTGGGCCTTGGACCGTGGACCAGTAGTTAGTTAGGGTAGCTCATTTAATATTTCAGGCTTTTATGAATACTAGGCCTTCTTTGGTAGGTCCATGATGGATTTGGGCCTTATTGGGCCTTGTGGGCCATTTCGGATTCGGGCTTTCTTATGGGCTTGCAACTACATCGATTTCGTTGGGCAAGCTATGGGCATGTATAACGATTCAGAAAAAGTAAATGGGCTTTAGAGAAAGGCCCATGTAAGGGTTTGGTCCCAATTTGGAAAATTGGGCCATTAGTGGGCCTTTATGGATTTTGGAGTTTTGGACTTGGGCCTTAGTTAAGTATCTTGTGGGCCAGGGGTAAAATGGTTATTTTACCCCAAGTATGGATTATGGACCATGGTATAGAACCCAATTGCTAATTCGGTGAGAGTTTGGTATTGATAACTCGAGGAGTTCCCAGGACAACAGCTAAGGATTTCTTGCATTGGAGTTCAACAACATGAGGTGAGTTACCTTCCAGTAGAAGTGGGTCTAAGGCACCAATGTCGGCCCACTAGTAGGTGTTTATAGTAGGGATGATTGTATTTGTGATAATTTTCTGGTAAGCCACTATCTGTTATGTTTTATGTGCTAGGATGCTAAGATCTTATGTGATAGTGGTAGGAGGGGTGAAATAGTCCCCAATTACCGGTTGAAAGAAACCGAAGGGGTAGGCCAACACGCAGATATGCTAGGCAGTATGTGATTTATGTGTAAATGCTAGGATATTATGTGGTATTGGTAGGGGTGAAATAGTCCCCGGTTACCGGTTGAAAGAGACCGAAGGGGTAGGCCAACACCTAGATATGCTAGGCGGTTACCGGTTGAAAGAAACCGAAGGGGTAGGCCGACACCCAGATATGCTAGGCGGTTACCGGTTGAAAGAGATCGAAGGGTTAGGCCAGCACCCATATATTCTAGGCGGTTAGCGGTTGAAAGAGACCAAAGGGATAGGCCAGCACCCATATATGCTAGGCGATTACCGGTTGAAAGAGACCGAAGGGGTATGTCGGCACCTAGATATGCCTGACAGTATGTTATTTGTATGGTGTGTGGTATGATGGGGGAACTCAGTAAGCTTCGTGCTTACAGTTTACAGCTTTGGTTTCAGGTACTTCTTTTTCAAAAGGAACGGAGCCGGCAGGATCGCAGCGCATCACACTATGATTTCCGCATTATGAGATCTTTGGGAGTTGTACTCTGATAATACTTTTCTAGAACATGTTTAGTCATTTGAAATACTGGTTTTTTATTATGAAATGAGTTAACACTCTGGATGTTTCAGATTACTGGTTTTATACTTACCTAATTAAAAATGAATTTTTTGGCTATAAATTTTGGGATATTACAATATCACAGAACAACTATCATACCACAAAACACATAGTGGGCCGACATTGATGCCTTCGACCCATGGATATATTGAGGAGACTCACCTTGCACTGTAGAAGCTCACTGAAAGAATCCCTAGCTGCTACCCTGACGGCTTCCTGAACTAGCAATATCAATAATACATCCAATTAACAATTAGGCCCCCAATACATAACCACAAATCCATACCTGGGGTAAAATGACCATTTTACCCCAAACTAGCCTTGACCCAGCCCATGACCCAAACTACAATATGAAAGGCCCAAAGGCCCACTAATCAACCGATGTCCCAATTTTCCAAATTTGGCCTAAACTGTCACACCCCCGAAACCAGACGGCGGAAACGTCTGAGGGCTCGCGTGACTTAAACTGAATATCATCACAATGAATATACATGAATCATAACATAAACATCACCATGCATCAATACATTACAACTGATATTGTTCACATCCAGTACATTGTTTTAAACATTACACATTCATAACCTAAATTGTTCGAGAGTTTTTAAAACATAACATCCTAACGTACTTGATATTACCCTGCAGCTTACCTGTTACCTGAGAATACAAGTTATTTTGAAAAACGTCAACATATGAAATGTTGGTGAGTTCATAAGCAGGGTTGTGATAAAAATGATTTGTGTAGTTTGTAAAACCCAGAAAATCCGATATTTTCTGAAATGACAGTTGTTTATCAAAGTGTGGAGATCCATAAGTTGATGCATGAATGATTTCAAAACGTGTATAAAAAGGGAGTTTTGTATTATAGTTATAGAAGGATACAAGCGAGTGATGTTGATTTCCTCGAAAAACCTGATGTTTTCTGAATACATAAAATACAGTTACTTCTCAAATTGTTATGCTGCCACAATGACTGATTTTGATTACTCTTCCTTGATTATTCGGATGGTATTGGATTAATTAATTTTTGTGAGTCGTTATAACCATGCATAATAATGACTAGTTCGTCTGTTTTGGCTACCTATCGTGCGCCGGGATTGATCTTAAGATTTTGTCACCCTAGACTGCTGAGTCTAACTGTAGCGAACAGTTGAGGTGTGGGGGAGTCACCCCCGTATAGATCTATACACAAACTTTCGCTCTCCTTCCAGGAGACTTTGATTATAACTACAGACTACGAACGACCCTTGGAGGTATTGCCCGTTATTACTCACTTAACCCAAATAACATTGATTACTATTGATTAACGACCTGAATTTGTTTACTTTGATTACGCATAAGCCTAACAAACGAGGAGAAGAGGAAAACAAAGTCCTGCTACTTTCGTGAGTTATTTCAGACTGTTGGGTATACGAAGGACACGTTGGTCCATTTCGCATTTGATTACTTGGACCTTACTAGCAGTGCTAGTGGGCCACTAAGGCCCAATAGCACTTAAAAGCCATTGAGGGTCCCTTTAATATGAAATTGGGTCATCGAAGGCCCAATAACATTTATTATTATTATCTCTTGGGCCCAAAAATCATGTGGATGGATCACAAAGGCCCAACAAGCATGATTGGAACTTTCAAGCCCAGAGTTTTGAATGTTTACTTGTTTTAGGTATTGCATAATTGTTGGAAGGTTTGATTGAACGATTGTTATTTTTGTATCGACTCGAGACCGGTCGATTTGTTTATAACGATATTTGGATTTATACGTGTATTCATCTTTCAATTTTTGTAAGTTGTAGTTTAGTATTTTTGACTCAATATTCTAGAAATAAAATAATTCACTTAAGAATATTGGTTTGACCTTTTCGGCCCTTCTTTAATAAAAATGACAATTTTAGTCCCTTATATAAAAAAAGACATTTTTGCCCTTAAACTCTTTTCTTGACACTTTTGAATCATAGACTTGTTCAAATGATATTTTTAGCTCAAACTTATTCCTTGGCAGTTTCAGCCCTTCCAGAAAAGTGTTTTTCGGTTAAAGCCCAAACTTTTGCATTTTTTACAATTTTGGCCCAAAATCCAAAAACTTTACATTTTTTATCCTTTTTGGAAAAGACAAGCATTTTTAACCCTTGAAATAGTTTTGTTTAACTCTTTATCCCTTGTTTTGAAGAATTTACCATTTCAGCCCATTAAAAGTCATATTTTCGCAACTTTTGGCTTAATGGGCCGAAAAGCCCAAAAATTGGCCCATTAAGCTAATATTTACATTTCAAGTCCCTTGAAGAGCATAATATTCATAAAAACATTTGTTGTAACTGTTTTGACTGTTTTGACCCTTAAGAAAACCGAAAATGACAATTTTTAACCCAACTTTTGTTTATTTGACAATTCAAGCCCAAAAATGGGTTTTATGTTGCAATATGTTTATCATAATCTTAGAAGTTAATATTCTTGACTTGTTTAGTGTAATATAACTTAGATCATGTTTGTTTTCCTTCTTATGGCATAGATCTCGAGATTTCTTCCCTTTTGATTACATATTCATCACAAAAACACATAAAATCACACATACATGCATAAAATCATACATAGCATACACATACACATATATCTACACATTTTCTTGTATTCTCCCCCATAAAACATATAAAAACCGAAAAGAGAGGGGTATGAACTCACCTTTGTTTGTTGTTTTCGATTTAGGAGGAAGAAATGAAGAAAATTTGGTCCTAGCAAGCCTTCTTGGAAGATCTCGAACTTAGAGGTTTCTAAGATGGTGATCATGAGTTTAAATGAGTTGAGGAGAGATTTTTGATAATACAAAGAATCTAGATCATGGATCCAAGCATGAACTTACCTAAGATGATGATTTTTGTGGAATAACCTCCTTGGAATGCTTCTAACTCTTGAAAATTTGATGAAGAAGAAGGAGTGTTTCTTTGAGAGTGTTTGAGTGAAATGTGTGTGTGTGCCTTTCCCTTTGTGGTTCTCGGCCGAATGAAGAAAAAGAGAGAAGGAGAAGAGAGAGTGATGATAAGATGGTTGCTTGGAAATATGAGTTATTGCATGGAGAACCAAAATATAATAAGGAGGTGGCAAGTGGAAATTCAACTCTTTCCCCCCCTCATTTATGTAGTTGGGCCGAGAAGAGGAGAAGAAGAAAAAGAAATTGGGCCTTTTTGTGCTTAAGTCCATTTTATGGCCCAATTAGGTGATTTTTCGGCCCATTGGGCTCCCATGATGGTTTACGGCCCAATTTGTCAAAATAATGGGCTTCATAGTCCATTAGAGTTAATTAGGTTAGTTATGGCCCAATGAGGCCCATTAGGGTATTTTATTTCATTCTAGGCCCAATATGGCCCAAAATGTTAAAATAAGTGGAAGTGGGTCCAATTAGAGTCCACATAGGAGTTCTAAGCCCAAAATAGTCAAATTGGAAGCTTATTGGTCCATTAGGCCCAATAAGGAAATCCTAGTCCATAATGGACTTAAACCGGGATTTCTAGGTTTTCCAATTCTTAGTTGACTATTTGCAGTGCTTGTATAAGGTGTTTGATGGAAGTTTTGTTGTTATTGAATAAGCATTATACATGTTTTCTCATTTTGGTTCACAAATGTTATCATTGTTGTTGTTACAAAGCATCAAACTTTCTAGTTGTGACATCATCCCCCCGTTAGAGGGAATTTCGTCTCGAAATTCTTTTGAAAGCTAGATTTGAGAATGCGAGAATAGGTGAGGGTACTTCTGCTTCATTTGGTCCGCGTCTCGCGTTCCATCGAACTTTCACAATCGGAATGCGACTTTGATTAGTACGCTTCACCTCCCTGTCCATGATTTCGACTGGTTCCTCGATGAACAGGAGATTCTCGTTGATTTCAATCTCTTCAAGTGGAATGACGAGAGTTTCGTCGGATAAACACTTTTTCAAATTGGAAACATGGAACACGGGGTGTACACTGCTGAGCTCAACGGGTAGCTGCAGTTTATAAGCAACTGGACCTATTCGGGCAAGAATCTCGAAGGGTCCAATGTATCGAGGGTTTAGTTTTCCCCGTTTCCCAAAACGAATCACCCCTTTCCAGGGAGAGACCTTCAATAACACCCTATCTCCGACTCTGAATTCCAAGGGCTTTCGCCGCTTATCGGCGTAGCTCTTTTGTTTGTCTCGTGATGATTGCAGTCGGGCTCTGATTTGAATTATCTTCTCGGTCATCTCGCGTATGATTTCTGGTCCCGTTAGTGCATTGTCTGATGTTTGTCCTTTTGCTAACTGAGTGTCCCCTACCTCTTCCCAACACAACGGTGATCTACATTTACGCCCATACAATGCCTCGAAAGGAGCGACTTTGATGTTCGAGTGATAACTGTTGTTGTATGAGAATTCGATCAAAGGCAAGTGGGTATTCCACGACTTTCCAAAGTCTATCACACACGCGCGAAGCATGTCTTCAAGGGTTTGAATGGTTTGTTCACTTTGACCATCCGTTTGTGGGTGGTAGGCAGTGCTCAGGTCAAGTTGTGTTCCCATAACTTTCTGAAGGGATTGCCAAAAGCGTGAAGTAAACCTACTATCTCTATCTGAGATGATAGATATTGGCACTCCGTGGAGTCTCACAATTTCCTTGATATAGATCCTTGTCAGACGTTCCATCTTGTATGATTCTTTTATTGGAAGGAAATGAGCGGATTTTGTCAATCTATCGACTATTACCCATATGATATCCAAACCATCAGTCGACTTGGGTAGTTTGGTCACAAAGTCCATAGTAATCCTTTCCCATTTCCACTCGGGAATTACTGGTTGTTGTAGTCATCCCGAGGGCTTCTGATATTCCACCTTTACTTTAGCACATGTGAGGCATTTGCTGACGTAAGTGGCAATTTCTCCCTTCATGTTAGGCCACCAATAATGTTGCTTGATATCCAAGTACATTTTATCTGAACCCGGATGAATGGAGTATCGCGTCTTGTGAGCTTCATTCATGACTACTTTTCTGAATCCCCCAAGTTTAGGGACCCAAATGCGGTTCATGAAGTAATATGTTCCGTCCTCCTTCACTTCGAAATTCCTTTCCATTCCACGTAGCGCTTCGCTCGTTCTGTCTTCTGCCTTCATGGCATCCGACTGGGCTGCTCTGATTTGCGAGGTTAGGTGGGATTGGATGGTTATGGAGAGAGTCTTCAAACGACGATTCGAGTAATCATTCCGACTCAAGGCATCAGCTACTACGTTAGCTTTACCTGGGTGGTACTTGATTTCACACTCGTAATCATTCAGCAATTCAACCCATCTTCGTTGCCTCATGTTTAACTCTTTTTTATCTAAGATGTGCTGGAGACTCTTGTGGTCGGTGAAAATGGTGCACTTGGTACCATAAAGGTAGTGCCTCCAAATCTTCAGGGCGAAGACCATAGCTCCTAATTCCAGGTCATGGGTGGTATAATTCACCTCATGTGTCTTCAGTTGCCGGGACGCATAAGCTATCACCTTTCCACGCTGCATGAGTACACAGCCTAAACCTTGATTCGACGCATCACAGTAAACTACAAAGTCTTCTGTTCCTTCTGGCAGTGATAGTGCCGGTGCACTGCAGAGTGCTTGCTTCAAAGTTTGGAATGCAGCTTCTTGTTTATCCGTCCATTCAAAAGGCACGCCCTTTTGTGTAAGTAAGGTAAGTGGCTTGGCTGCCTTGGAGAAGTTCTGAATAAACCTCCTGTAGTAGCCTGCGAGACCTAAGAATTGACGAATTTCGGTGGGTGTCGTTGGGATCGCCCATCCTTCGATAGCTTTGACTTTAGAAGGATCCACATGAATCCCTTCCTGACTAACAACATGACCCAAAAAGTTCACGCTACGGAGCCAAAACTCACACTTAGAGAGTTCTGCGTATAACCTTTCGGTTCGTAGGGTTTCCAGGATTTGTCGGAGATGTCGGCCGTGTTCTTCTTCGCTTCGGGAATAGACGAGGATATCGTCGATGAAAACGATGACAAAGTTGTCGAGGAATGGTCGGCAGATTCGATTCATTAGGTCCATGAATGCGGCAGGGGCATTCGTTAGACCGAAGGGAATTACGACAAATTCATAATGTCCATAACGAGTTCGGAAAGCGGTTTTGGGAATATCCTCTTCCCGGACTTTGAGTTGGTGGTATCCAGATCGCAGATCTATCTTAGAGAAGTGACTTGCTCCTTGGAGCTGGTCGAATAGATCGTCGATTCGCGGAAGTGGATAGCGGTTTTTGATAGTGAGCTTGTTAAGTTCCCTATAGTCAATACACATCCTAAAGGTACCGTCTTTCTTCTTAACAAAGAGAACCGGAGCTCCCCAAGGTGAGAAGCTGGGTCGGATGAATCCTTTGTCCAAAAGCTCGCTGAGTTGACTGGACAACTCTTGCATCTCCGCGGGAGCCAATCTGTAGGGAGATTTGGCGATGGGAGTAGCTCCTGGCACTAGATCAATGTGGAACTCGATTTGTCTTTCTGGGGGTATTCCTGGAAGATCCTCTAGAAAGACATCCGGGAAATCGCAAGCCACAGGGATGTTTCGAATATTGATCTCTTATTTGGACTTATCCACTATATGAGCTAGAAAAGCCAAGTCCTTCTTTCGTAGATACTTCTGTGCCTTAACGCACGAGATAAGACGAAGGTTCGTGCTGGGTTTGTCTCCGTATATAATCAGGGTTTCGTGATTCGGGAGGCGAAGGCGAACGGCCTTCTCGTGACACATAATTTCAGCATAGTGGGGGCTTAACCAATCCATGCCGATAATCACATCAAAACTCCTAATGGAAACAGGCATTAAGTTTATTTGAAAGACATGATGATTTAAGGTCAGGGTACATCCGTTGTAGATTTCCCCAGTGGATTCTGTTTTCCCATTGGCCATTTCCACCGTAAAGGTTTCATTAAGCTTCTGGGGTTGTTGTTTTAACAAATGTTTGAATTTATTACTCACAAAACTTTGTTCCGCCCCGGTATCAAATAGGATGCATGCATAAGTGTGGTTTAGGAGAAACGTACCGGTAACAACAGCGGGATCCTGCACCGCTTCTCCCTGACCCATAGCTAGCACTCTTCCTGTTCCTCCGTTCCCAGGGTTGTTGATGTTGGGGCAGTTTCGACGGATATGCCCAGTCTTTCCACATCCATAGCAGGTGGGGCTTGATCCTGTGTTATTGCCTCTATTGTTGTTGTTGTTGTTGTTGTTGTTGTTGTTGTTGTTGCGGTTGTTGTTGTTTCCTTGTTGTTGGTTCTGGAGAGGATAGGTCCTGCAATACCTTGCCGTGTGACCCTTCCGATTACAACTGGTACAGTGCATCTATCTGCATTCGCCATTATGATGAAGACTGCACTTGTTGCACTTTGGGAGATTCCCAGAATACTGCTTAGGGGCACTTGGATAAGCTGAGGCTGGAGCATGTGGTGTGGAGGGAACTTGGGTGGTTGCAGCATTGACTGTCACTATCTGTTGCTTCTTTAACGACTCTGAGCCTTGTCGTCCTTTTCTTTTGTTGTTCTTTCCTTTCTTGTTGTCACTCTCCTTCTTGCCTTCAGTTTCCACTGGCTTCTCACCCTTCTTGCTGTTATGGTCGTACAGTTTCTTAGCCAATCTCTTGGCACTGTCGAAAGTTTCAGGATTTGCAGCTATTACATTTCCTTGAATTGGGGAGGTTAATCCCCAGATGAATCGTTCGATTTTCTTTCCCTCTGAAGTAATCATGCCAGGGCACAACAGTGACAGCTCGCTAAACCTTGCTATGTATGCATCTATGTCGGAATTTCGGACGGTGAGATTCCACAGCTCTTGCTCCATTTTCTGAATTTCGCCTCGCGAGCAGTACTCAGCCATCATCATTTCTTTCAACTCCGTCCACGGCATACCGTTGGGTACGGGGAGAGTCATGGCCTCTACATGTCCATTCCACCAAGTAAGAGCTTGGTCAACGAATGTGCATGCGGCGAACTTCACTTTCACCTCCTCGGGGCATTCACATATCTCAAATACTGATTCCACTTTTTCCATCCATCTCTTTAGAGTTATCATTCCACCCGTGCCATTAAAGGTTCGTGGCTTGGCGTTGGTGAAGTCCTTGTAAGAGCATGTCTTGGTAGGTCCTTGATTTGCTCCGTTGTTCGAACTCCCAACCCCTTGTCCATTGACTCCACCATTGTTCCCTTGGTGGATTTGCGCCATGGCTGTAGTAACCGCAGCAGATACAGCTGCTTGGAATGCTGCTAAATTGACTTCAGGTGGCGTTGGTCCAGGGTTTCCACGGGTTGGTCGTTGGGGCATCTTTCTGTCATGGAATGGAAAGATGTTGAGTGCCTATGATTTTTGTGAGATTGTGGTCCTATAAACTAGGTGTATTGCATGAACTTAATTATTTTTGCATGTTATCATACAATCATGGATACATAACACATAACTGATAACAACATCACAATAGAACACATAAAATTTTCCATTACTATTATCCGCATTTTGATACATGAAAATTTGCTCGAAAGAGCATACATAATGTTGGATTAATGTCTAAGTCCATAACTATAATTGGTAAGACTTGACCCGACCCGGCATGGTCCATTTGGGTTGCATGGCATCGGGACAATTGGATAGACAAGATGAGGAAAAAGGATATTAGTGATTTAGATTAATATATTATAAGTTCTAATATATTAATATATAATCATATTATTTAATTAGTATTGATCAAGAATTAATTTATAATTAATTAAGTGATCAAAATGAACTAATTAAATATGGACTCTAAGATATATGTGTGTGATGGGCCAAGTTCATTTAGGTTGGGCTAAGCTTTCATGGATAGTCCATGGAGTGTTTAACCCATGGATCATATGAAATGAAAGGTCATGGGTATTAGGGTTTAACCCTAATCTCGGCACTATATAAAGATGTCCTTGGTTGGTGAAATTGGCACTAGTGCGTGTACACAAAAGGGCAAGGCCGATTTCACTAGAGAGAACCAAAGTATCCTTATTCTCAAGGTTATTCCAAGTGTTCATGGTGTTGTGTGAACCATTTGAGGTGTCACACTTGGGGCACTAGGCACTCAAGCTTCATGAAGACAAGTTACATCAAAAAAAGGTATGTATTCTATCTATTTTATTACCCAAGTATATGATATTTGTATGCTAGTATAGGGTAATATCTTGGAAACTTCATATTTGCATGTATAATAGAGAAAACATAGATCCAAGGTATTTAGGGTTGTATGTGCACCATAGGATGTTGTAGTATACTAAAACCCAACAGTGTTATCAGAGCCATGGGTTGTTTTCTATTATATTCATGCAAATGTTTGATTTTCAAAGTTGAAAAAAGAAGGAAAAAAAAACATGACGTTTGTCAAATTTTAAGATAATTACTTGTTTTTGTGAAAAACTAATTATTTGTAAAATTTGAATCATTTGCTATATGAGTTGAATTAGGTCAAATTTAGTAAAAGATAAAATGATATGATTATTTTATTAGTTTTAAAAGTTTGATCTAAAGAGTTTTTTGAAACCTCCATTAGTTATATATATGAAAAGGTTTTAAAAAAATTGATTCAAAGTTTTTTATGGAGTTACAAAACTTGGTCTTAATGTTTTAAAGAATTTCATAACTTGTTCTTAAGTTATGGAACATGAAAAGTTTTTTTTGTGTTACCTTGTTTTATGAGTTAATTTAGATTAATGAAAAAATTGTGTGTTAGTTGTTTTCAATCCAAATTGATCTAGAAATAGTTCATAAAATGTGTTTTTGTAACTTGTCCTCAAGTTATATGAAAAGTCACATTTATGAATCTTAAACCTCATAAAAATTGTCATAGGTTACAAAATGAAGAGTTTTGCCCTCATTAAATGGTTTTATGACTCCATAACTTGTCATCAAGTTATGGAGGTTCAAGAGTCACTTCATTAAGTAATAAAATGTGTAACCTTAATTAGTTCCATAAGTTACAAAAATAAAGAAAAGTTACATTCTTTTATTAGTTTAAACTCTTCCATAACTTGTCCTCAAGTTATGGAACTTGAAGAGTTTTTAATTAAAACTACTTTAAACACATAAGTTATGGAATTAATTAGTTTTGAATAGTTTCAAAACTTGCCCTCAAGTTTTGGAATTTGAAAAGTTTTCACTTATGAATACTATAATTCCAAGTTAGCCCTTAGAATTTTAAAAGTTAAAATTCAACCCTTATACTTTATAATATTATAAGTTAATAATATATATATATATATATATATATATATATATATATATATATATATATATATATATATATATATATGTATAAGAGTAAAGTCAGTCTTACCGTTAGTAGGCCTCATTCACGAAGTTGGTCTATAAGGGGGGTATAAGGTTACTGCCTATAAAATGGCAGTTTAATGGGTGTCCACTCTCACCCACCGCTTCCTTGACCGGTGGAGGGTCGTTAGCCGAACGGGTAGGACAAGGACTAGAATTCTCCCTTCATTAAAAGTATTAATGATAAATACTAAGTAACTGAACACTTAAAATTCCCAATCTTAGTTACTTAGGAAAATGTGAATAAGGTGCTAATCCATGAAATTACACTTTGCACTTTGTTTAAACCGTTAGTGGAGCGTGTGTGGTTAACCGGCACTCTAACCTGGATTTAACAAGGTAGGCAAAAGGTAACTTAATATTTATCATAGTATCGGTGGAGCTCGTGTGGTTAACCGGCACATCGATTGAGGGGTAAATATTAAGGGTACCAAGTAATTTGCATGGTTACTTCACACCTTGTTTTGTGATCCTCGGCATCCCAGTCACAAAACCTGAAGGGCACACTCGAGATTGAAACATGCCATTGAAAAGTTCAATGAATCTCAAAAGATCTAGGAGTTTCAAATCCAATTAAAACCTAATAATACATTTCGTTTTTCGTGGTGGAAATTGGTGAATCGTCATTCACCTACCTTCAAATATTTTATAGCCTGGATTACGGCATCCCTCTTCCAAGTTATAAAATATTGTGTTGGGTCCTAGCCTTAATATCTCATATTGGGTGTTATATTAAGGACTTAAATCAACTATCTTGAATATCTCCCAAAAGATGTCTAGTTCAGACATCTATGATCTTCCCAAATCTCTTGAAACTTCACTTCCTTCTCCTCCTCCAATTATTCTCCCTAACCCACAAGTTCTTGAAAAATTTAAGGTCACTCAAGCCCTATTGGCAAGCAAGGTCTATGTGTGATCACATCTTGGAGATGAAGTCACATATTGACAAGCCGGGAGAGTTGGGTGTCAAAGTCTTGAGAAAGTTGGATGCGCAATCACTATCTAAGTCACATAGTAAGTTCCTTATGAACTACCATGTAAAGGACTATGACATGACCCAGAATGATCTTATCTATTTGCTTTGGGGTGCTTAATCAGCAATGATTTGGAGCACTGGCAGAGCAAATCTGATTAGGAGATCAACTTCTCAATGGACATTGACAATGGTAACGTTGGATACCCAGAAAAAGCATTCTCTTCCCAATGGAAAGGGATTGGCCATAGTCAACCCGGTTGACCAAATGGTAAAGAGAAAGGCTAAGTCTGAGATAGTCCCATTACCAAAGAGTCCATATGTTTATCTTGCCAAAGGAAGGGGCATTGATTGCGAAGCTGCCTATTTACCTGAAAGATCATAAGGTTGATCAAGTCAAGAAGTTTGACTCTACTTTAGGTAAAAGTCCACTATCTAACTCTGTTAAGTTTCTATTTTGAGATTCTTATTACATGATGTGACTGGGTCACATGTTGATGTTTTAAGAATCAAAGAAAAGTGAAGAAACTTAAAGGAAGTATATGCTGATTCTGATCGCGAAGATGGATTTCAATCGCATGGTTCAGTGATCAGAATTTTTGAAGCTGTTACTTAGGAGTTATGATATATTGCTTAGGAATAGATAACAACAAGTTTTTCATATGCATTTGCACTGTAAGGATAAGTTTTTTCCACAAAGTTTTGAAATAAAATAAAAGGTTTTAATTTTATATTTATTTTAAAATATCCTTACAAGTGGCATTTGTGAAAAATGGTTGTTTATATGATTCCATTAATAGCAATATTTAGAAAAAAAATGGACTTGATTTTTTCGTTTGTGGTAGTGTCATAATTTACCAAATAAGGAAAGATTCTCATTCCCAAGGCTTCAGTTGGATAGAAACTTGGAATCATGCAAGTTGAATAGTATGATGAATGTGAACTTTCAAGCATTGGAAAATTAAGACTTGTTCACATGGATGTGTGAATCAAGTAAAGGACTAAAGGGATCGAGTACACATTCTTGTGCACTGGTCAAGTCCACCACAAAGATCGATAAGACTATTCGTCATGATTTACTAAAGTTTAGTAAATATGGTTATACTTACAAGATTAAGTATAATTCTGAAACATTTGAAAAGTCTCAATGTATGGCAGAACGAATGAGAAGAATCAAATTAGGCAGAAAGATAAAAGTTTCTCAAATCTAAAAAGATGGGAGAGTACTTTAGTATCATGTTTTGTGATCATCTTAATGATTTAAGAACCACATCACAATTGGTCTTCTAAGGACATCTTAGTGCATTCTTATGACTAAGAAGAGGAGTCATGAATTGTTGAAATGGTTAAATCAAGAAGATGAGTCATACTTCGTTTCAAAACAAGTCTTAGAGTCATACTTCAAGATTATAAGTTGAGTGACATATCTTCAAGAAAGGTTTATAACACTTGTCAAATGTAAGAGTAAAAGTGTCCTACTCTTGTACATTTGAAGTTGGTAAGTTGTGATGTTTTGGATTAAACAAAGACCAACTAAAGCCAATTGTCTAAAGTGTTTGTCTTGATAAAGAATCTGCACTATCCCTTGAATATTTGACAAGAGAGTCTTATATGTCAAGAGGACAGTGGGAGTCTTAAAGGTCTTGAAAGTCTCAAGAACTAATCAAGAGTAAAACCTGAGGTTCTTCACTAGCACACGACTTGAGGTTTATAACCTATCGTGTTGACATACTTCTATTTCTGTGCCCATTCCAGTTATAGTTGGTTTTGCATATGAGTTCTTAGAGTTCTCAATTGGTTGCATAACAACTTGGAAGTAATGGCAGGCCCTGTACTGCCAGGTGGCAAGAAGTTAAGATTGCATAAGTTCAGTCCATATGAGTTTGGATTTGTCACTAACCTTGTCTTGTGATTATGGTTTTGATAGATTCACATGGATAAGAACACATACACCATAAAATCTAAGGGTCATAAGGTTTCTCTCCGATTCATGAAAATGATGGTGAGGAAACACTTCCACCAAGTAGATTTGAAATTGTCTTGAGACTATGATTACGACATCCCTTTTCATAGTTCTGAAATTGTTTAGACACACATGCATGCTATCTAAGGAAAGGTGTATGATTTTGATAAAGTTTTATCAAAGCATCTCGTATCAGAAATCTGAACTTTGGTAAGGAAGTCAATAAAATATTGATTTCTAGAAGTCCAGCTAATTTCTGAGTACATGTCAAAGCTAGTGGGAGCATAAGTGTTATGCTAATAATCATCATGTTAGTGGCAGCATGATAATTATTGTTAGTGTTGCAAGTTAGCAATGTTAATTATAGAAAACAAAAGTTTCAATTCGTGAGGCTGCAGGGATTGAAAAAGTTGTTTTGCTATAATTAAGGGAGAGGATATACTTCATTTCAGTTCTAAAGGCTTAGATTGAGACCTTAATCATCTTTAGTCAAGAATATATATATGAATTTCATGTTGGATTGGTTCAACTTAAGGAAATTCTATATATTGCTTTCTTAAAATTCGATTATGATTACGGCATCCCTCTTCATAGTCAAAATTTGAAAACATGGCAAATAAAAATATTGTAGCAAAAGACTGGTCTAGAATCATGACTTTATGTGAGACATCATGAATCGTGTACCATTTGCTTTGGGTACAGGATCGATTGCATGTGCTATAACATTTGTCATTTCTAAATTTTTCCAAATGCCCAGAGGCATTAAGAAGGGAAAAGGTCTAGAATTGGATATGACTAAAATGATTAAGCAATTGTCGAGGACAATCTGAGGTTTACCAAAGATTGGTTGCTCAGGGACAGTTGGAAGTATAGTGCTAATTTTGGAAGGAGCATATTGACATATTCTGAAAAGAGGCATCTCTTATTCAGAAGTGATAGTCAAAATGAGAATATGGAGTTGTCTCCATAGGTGGAAGTTATCTGTGTAAGATTAGAAAACTTAATGCAAGAAGCATGTCCAAAGTAATGTACTTTGAATATGAGACTTAGTTTCCATGGAGTTGATCTCCATTGGAATACCTTATAATGACTATTGACAAGTCTTTGTGACTTTGTACATATTCATTACAGGAGGGTCAGTGCATATAAGTGTAAAATCTAAACAGATTTCGATAAATGATAGGAATTTGAAATTCTCACATTTTTCGATGAGGATTTAGGCGTGTGAAATTAGAATCATTGAAATTATGTTCAATTGGTTTATTTCACAAAGTAAGGATCATAGACAAACATAGAGTGCATACTTGGTGTATGGCAAAGCTATTGTTTAAGAAAAACATAGTGTACATGCTTGGAGCATGGGACAACTAGTGTTTTTAATTCAAGTAGAAAGTTGATAAAATCGAAACAATGAATAATGAGTAATCAGTATGGTGATAAATAAAAGTGTTTATTTATATTCATAGGATTTGATACCATATTTGATTCATTTATTCTTGTGTTTCACTTTGCATGTTTTGACTTCCAGAATAACTAAGTCTCTCTTCCTGAATGATTAAGTTATTCAAACCATCCACAGTCGGTCATATGTTGGAAGTAGATATGAATCAAGACTGTCATGGGTTGGTTTGTAGAGGTCCAAGTTGGTGGACAAAGTGGTGCTACAACAATCATGAGTGCTCATAAGTTCTGAGTATTGGATTCAACCCGCGCTCATTTGAATCACTTCATGGATTTTATCACGAGTGATCATGAGACGATAATATCTTATATTCTTCAAACCTAGAGATATGAGTTGTTACTATGAGTTGGTTATACATTGATTGCACGAAAACGCATTTGGTAACTCGATGTTAAAAAACGTGCCTTTGTGTATGATTCAACAAGTAGTAGAACAAGCCATATGAGTCGAAGTTTATCCATTCCTTTTACCTTCGGGATAAAAGCGATATCTGTGGGCCCCTCGATGATTTAGCGATGACACATGTGAGTGCTTGGCCAAGCCAGGACTGATTTGATTTGTTCAATCAGTCAGTCATCATAAATCGAAAATCAGGAAACAACAAATGGACAGAGAGAATGATTTATAATCCATGTCTCAGTCCATATGATATCTAGAATGGAGGAATATATGATCTCTTATCTAATGGACAAGTCATTGACAAAGGTCAGAGTTCATCGGCAAGGTCAGAGTTCGACAGAAGCTTTTGAGAGCTACGATTGCTAGTCGGGGTTTGAAGTCATACTCAATAATAGTTTTAGACTTATCCAAGTGGGAGACTGTTGGATTAATGTCTAAGTCCATAACTATAATTGGTAAGACTTGACCCGACCCGGCATGGTCCATTTGGGTTGCATGGCATCAGGACAATTGGAGAGACAAGATGAGGAAAAAGGATATTAGTGATTTATATTAATATATTATAAGTTCTAATATATTAATATATAATCATATTATTTAATTAGTATTGATCAAGAATTAATTTATAATTAATTAAGTGATCAAAATGAACTAATTAAATATGGACTCTAAGATATATGTGTGTGATGGGCCAAGTTCATTTAGGTTGGGCTAAGCTTTCATGGATAGTCCATGGAGTGTTTAACCCATGGATCATATGAAATGAAAGGTCATGGGTATTAGGGTTTAACCCTAATCTCGACACTATATAAAGATGTCCTTGGTTGGTGAAATTGGCACTAGTGTGTGTATACAAAAGGGCAAGGCCGATTTCACTAGAGAGAACCAAAGTATCCTTATTCTCAAGGTTATTCCAAGTGTTCATGGTGTTGTGTGAACCATTTGAGGTGTCACACTTGGGGCACTAGGAACTCAAGCTTCATGAAGACAAGTTACATAAAAAAAAGGTATGTATTCTATCTATTTTATTACCCAAGTATATGATATTTGTATGCTAGTATAGGGTAATATCTTGGAAACTTCATATTTGCATGTATAATAGAGAAAACATAGATCCAAGGTATTTAGGGTTGTATGTGCACCATAGGATGTTGTAGTATACTAAAACCCAACACATAAGTGGTGCAAGTTCGGCAGCGTAACGGCTCTATGAGTAGTGTAATCACTTAAACATAGAGTCGATGGTACATAGCATAGATCATATAATCATAATACTAAGGATAGGTCTGACTAGTCATAACACTCTAAGGTACGCTCGACGGCGGTAGTGAGGTCATATGCTGAAGTGTTGTGCCAACAACTGGGCCATCTCAGTCATTTCTCCAATGACTTCATCTCTTTCATGTCCAGCTTGCACTGCTCGTGCTTCCATGGCGAATAGCTGTTGCCGCAGAGCGGCAATCTCATCTTCCGGAGAGCGATTCTCGCTTGCGGGATTCCCTGGTGGTGCGGGGTGGTCCTGCTGCATCTCGCTGGTGGGCGATGTGGTAGAATCCTTGCCTGAGTCTTGTTCTTCATCCATGTCATCGTCGGTACCATCAAACTCGTAGTCTGAGTCCGTGTACTCGTCGGGACCCACACCGTGTGCCCCTCCCTAATCTCCCTCAGGCTCATCCTCGATCATTCCGTGGGCCACTAAGACCTGATGAAACTGAATGCCCTGGTGTTCTCCTTCAATGGTGGCTGAGAGGAGGTGAATGAGTACACTATTATTGCTACTTATATGTTTTAGTTATTATGCAATTTGAGTTGATGTCCTTTTCTTGGTAACAAAGGGGTACGTTTTTAGGTTTACCGTCCATCGAGGTTTTCTCGGAGTATGTAATAGTTGTACTTCGGAGAAAATGTAGTTGATCAGGCTACATCCACCCCTTAATACAACTAAAAACAATCCTGACTTAACCAAGATGTCAGTATTTTCTTACTTAATTTGGGATTATGTTCTTTTTCCTATATCGCACAAGTAAAGATGTTTTTATCGTTGCGTTTTGTTTTGTTTTGTTCAGAGTGGTTTTAGTCCCTCTTTGGTTTATAGTTGCATATCAACGTGGGATTAGATATGCCAGTTCACTATAAACAGAGCTCTGATCCCAACCTGTCACACCCCCGAAACCAGACGGCGGAAACGTCCGAGGGCTCGCGTGACTTAAATTGAATATCATCACAATGAATATACATGAATCATAACATAAACATCACCATGCATCAATACATTACAACTGATATTGTTCACATCCAGTACATTGTTTTAAACATTACACATTCATAACATAAATTGTTCGAGAGTTTTTAAAAAATAACATCCTAACGTACTTGATATTACCCTGCAACTTACCTGTTACCTGAGAATACAAGTTATTTTGAAAAACGTCAACATATGAAATGTTGGTGAGTTCATAAGCAGGGTTGTGATAAAAATGATTTGTGTAGTTTGTAAAACCCAGAAAATCCGATATTTTCTGAAAAGACAGTTGTTTATCAAAGTGTGGAGATCCATAAGTTGATACATGAATGATTTCAAAACGTGTATAAAAAGGGAGTTTTGTATTATAGTTATAGAAGGATACAAGCGAGTGATGTTGATTTCCTCGAAAAACCTGATGTTTTCCGAATACATAAAATACAGTTACTTCTCAAATTGTTATACTGCCACAATGAATGATTTTGATTACTCTTCCTTGATTATTCGGATGGTATTGGATTAATTAATTTTTGTGAGTCGTTATAACCATGCATAATAATGACTAGTTCGTCTGTCTTGGCTACCTATCGTGCGCCGGGATTGATCTTAAGATTTTGTCACCCTAGACTGCCGAGTCTAACTGTAGCGAACAGCTGAGGTGTGGGGGAGTCACCCCCGTATAGATCTATACACAAAATCTCGCTCTCCTTCCAGGAGACTTTGATTATAACTACAGACTATGAACGACCCTTGGAGGTATCGCCCGTTATTACTCACTTAACCCAAATAACATTGATTACTATTGATTAACGACCTGAATTTGTTTACTTTGATTACGCATAAGCCTAACAAACGAGGAGAAGAGGAAAACAAAGTCCTGCTACTTTCGTGAGTTATTTCAGGCTGTTGGGTATACGAAGGACACGTTGATCCATTTTGCATTTGATTACTTGGACCTTACTAGCAGTGCTAGTGGGCCACTAAGGCCCAATAGCACTTAAAAGCCATTGAGGGTTCCTTTAATATGAAATTGGGTCATCGAAGGCCCAATAACATTTATTATTATTATCTCTTGGGCCCAAAAATCATGTGGATGGATCACAAAGGCCCAACAAGCATGATTGGAACTTTCAAGCCCAGAGTTTTGAATGTTTACTTGTTTTAGGTATTGCATAATTGTTGGAAGGTTTGATTGAACGATTGTTATTTTTGTATCGACTCGAGACCGGTCGATTTGTTTATAACGATATTTGGATTTATACGTGTATTCATCTTTCAATTTTTGTAAGTTGTAGTTTAGTATTTTTGACTCAATATTCTAGAAATAAAATAATTCACTTAAGAATATTGGTTTGACCTTTTCGGCCCTTCTTTAATAAAAATGACAATTTTAGTCCCTTATATAAAAAAAGACATTTTTGCCCTTAAACTCTTTTCTTGACACTTTTGAATCATAGACTTGTTCAAATGATATTTTTAGCTCAAACTTATTCCTTGGCAGTTTCAGCCCTTCCAGAAAAGTGTTTTTCGGTTAAAGCCCAAACTTTTGCATTTTTTACAATTTTGGCCCAAAATCCAAAAACTTTACATTTTTTATCCTTTTTGGAAAAGACAAGCATTTTTAACCCTTGAAATAGTTTTGTTTAACTCTTTATCCCTTGTTTTGAAGAATTTACCATTTCAGCCCATTAAAAGTCATATTTTCGCAACTTTTGGCTTAATGGGCCGAAAAGCCCAAAAATTGGCCCATTAAGCTAATATTTACATTTCAAGTCCCTTGAAGAGCATAATATTCATAAAAACATTTGTTGTAACTGTTTTGACTGTTTTGACCCTTAAGAAAACCGAAAATGACAATTTTTAACCCAACTTTTGTTTATTTGACAATTCAAGCCCAAAAATGGGTTTTATGTTGCAATATGTTTATCATAATCTTAGAAGTTAATATTCTTGACTTGTTTAGTGTAATATAACTTAGATCATGTTTGTTTTCCTTCTTATGGCATAGATCTCGAGATTTCTTCCCTTTTGATTACATATTCATCACAAAAACACATAAAATCACACATACATGCATAAAATCATACATAGCATACACATACACATATATCTACACATTTTCTTGTATTCTCCCCCATAAAACATATAAAAACCGAAAAGAGAGGGGTATGAACTCACCTTTGTTTGTTGTTTTCGATTTAGGAGGAAGAAATGAAGAAAATTTGGTCCTAGCAAGCCTTCTTGGAAGATCTCGAACTTAGAGGTTTCTAAGATGGTGATCATGAGTTTAAATGAGTTGAGGAGAGATTTTTGATAATACAAAGAATCTAGATCATGGATCCAAGCATGAACTTACCTAAGATGATGATTTTTGTGGAATAACCTCCTTGGAATGCTTCTAACTCTCGAAAATTTAATGAAGAAGAAGGAGTGTTTCTTTGAGAGTGTTTGAGTGAAATGTGTGTGTGTGCCTTTCCCTTTGTGGTTCTCGGCCGAATGAAGAAAAAGAGAGAAGGAGAAGAGAGAGTGATGATAAGATGGTTGCTTGGAAATATGAGTTATTGCATGGAGAACCAAAATATAATAAGGAGGTGGCAAGTGGAAAGTCAACTCTTTCCCCCCCTCATTTATGTAGTTGGGCCGAGAAGAGGAGAAGAAGAAAAAGAAATTGGGCCTTTTTGTGCTTAAGTCCATTTTATGGCCCAATTAGGTGATTTTTCGGCCCATTGGGCTCCCATGATGCTTTACGGCCCAATTTGTCAAAATAATGGGCTTCATAGTCCATTAGAGTTAATTAGGTTATTTATGGCCCAATGAGGCCCATTAGGGTATTTTATTTCATTCTAGGTCCAATATGGCCCAAAATGTTAAAATAAGTGGAAGTGGGTCCAATTAGAGTCCACATAGGAGTTCTAAGCCCAAAATAGTCAAATTGGAAGCTTATTGGTCCATTAGGCCCAATAAGGAAATCCTAGTCCATAATGGACTTAAACCGGGATTTCTAGGTTTTCCAATTCTTAGTTGACTATTTGTAGTTCTTGTATAAGGTGTTTGATGGAAGCTTTGTTGTTATTGAATAAGCATTATACATGTTTTATCATTTTGGTTCACAAATTTTATCATTGTTGTTGTTACAAAGCATCAAAATTTCTAGTTGTGACACAAACTCCTTACATGGCCCTGCCTTAAGGCCCAAACATTCTTTCTAGTCCAAACACTCTGTATCCCGATGTCTCATTAACAACTCAAGCCCAAAATACCAGATACTACTAGATCCATCAAAGCCCACTAATCGCCCAATTTTCCAGATTTGGGCCCAACCCCATACGAGCCTTATACTAAGCCCATAATTCCCTTAATTATAAGTCAAAAGCCAAAGTCAATGGTCCAAGTTGACCCAACTCGCCGAGTTGTCCATCAACTCGTCGAGTCCCCCCATTAAATGCACAGATCGGGAAAATTCGCATCAACTCACCAAGTTCTCCTACTAAACTCATCGAGGTGGCCAAGAATCAAACAACTTAATACATTAATCCGATTCCATCGAATCTAGAAGCTTCCATTCTCAGATCTCTTCCCAACTGATAACTAGAAGGGTAAAGTTTCCAACTTTGCCCTTAAAAACCACTATAATGAACCCAAAACTGAATCCTTGACTTAATAAAATGAGGCTTAACCCATTAAGCCCTTAAAATCTCAAAACATACTCCCACAGCACATATCTGGCATCCCAAGGCTGGATTATCACGTAAAGTTTCCAACTTTACGTTCATGCATGCAAGAATGGAACTCTAGAGCCCAAAATGGCTTAATAAAGGACTTAATTCATGGATGGGACTTAGGACTTAGCAAAGCTTGCAACTTTATGCCAAGAGAGGTCATAAAAGGGTCAAATCTAGCATAATAACTGTAACACTCGGCTTCAGATTTACCTTGTTGCTTGGGGCTGC
The DNA here is from genome assembly GCF_052849685.1 of Lactuca virosa. NCBI lineage: Eukaryota > Viridiplantae > Streptophyta > Magnoliopsida > Asterales > Asteraceae > Lactuca > Lactuca virosa. The sequence goes on along the minus strand of NC_136430.1, from coordinate 27,969,864 downwards.
GGCCCAATCATCAGTTGTCATGGGGTTTAGGGCTTCTAGAAAGGAAGGATTTAGCCCATTTCGGATGTAGTTTCCATGTTTTAAGTGATCCATGTATTTGATTGTGTCTTCAGAAGCCAAGGGTATGACTTTAAATTGATAACTCGGTCTTTTATGGGTTTTGGGTTTTATTCGGAAGGTTTTAATGCTTGGGGGTATTGCTGGGAGCTTAGGGCTTCTCGCCAACTTTTTGTGGATATAAGGTTCGTTGGAAACGGACCTAGGATGAGTGAGATACGGCATTTTGAAGTTATTGACAGAATTGACCCTTGGATGGAAAATCTTGCAAATCAATCCCACGCATGCAAGGATGCATGCACGTGTTTAGTTGGGTATGCCCATCATAAGCTGGGGTACGCCCAACGTATAAAGATGAATGGTCGAGGGTGGTTCTTGAGTACGTCGGGCGTACTAAGGGGTACGCAGGGCGTACTCCCTTCAGACCAAAACCCTAATTTCAGGGTTCCTACCCTATATAAGCAACATTACACCACTCCTTAGGTCATTTTAAGTCAGCCACCACCCCTTCTTACATCCATAAAACCCTAGATTGCCTTTGATGAAGCTTGGAGCTTGAAAGAAGACTTTTAGTGGTTTGTGCAAGAGGAAAAGGAGGTGAAAGACTCAACCTCTGGAGAAGAGCTTGGAGATCTTATGCTAACATCTTCATTTTGATACTTTCAAGGTATAAAGTCTCTATCTTGGCTATTCATTTCATAGATCTACTTTGGGTTGGTTTTTGGCCATTTTAGTCCCTTTTGCTTGGTCTTGGTGAGCTAGGGTCGTTTTAGGGGCTCAATCTTGTAGCTTGTACATTCTAAGGTTCCCTCTCTCATAAAGGTGCAAGCTTTGTGGAGAGTGTGACTTCAATCATGAATTAAGACCATCCATTAAGCTCTTTTGAGCTATAGAGTCCCATTAAGCCATGCATGTTATTAAAGTTGCCAACTTTACTTGAAAAATCACCTTAAGGAATCAGACTGGAGAGTTGAAGCAAGGGCTAAAGTGATTAAGTGCTTATTGGAGAAGTTTGGAGTACAAGGTAGTATGTTGGGCGTACCCACCTGGTACGCGGCGCGTACTAGCCCCAACAGGTGTACGCTTAGCGTACCAGATGAGTACGCAAGGCGTACTCGACCAGGTTGGGCTTTCTTGGATTGTTGACTTTTTGGGCTTTGGACCTTGGAGCAGGAGTTGACTAGGGTTGACCATTCAGTATTTCAGGCCTTTTTGGATATTGGGCCTTCTTGGGTTAGGTCCATGATGGATTGGGCCTTATTGGGCCTTGTGGGTCATTTCGAGTTTGGGCTATTATTTGGGTTTGTGAATTGTTGGACCAGCTAAGGAGGTATGTTTGGATTGGGAATAAGTTATTGGGATTTAGGGTAAGGCCCATGCAAGGGTTTGGGCCCAAATTGGAAAATTGGGCCATTAGTGGGCTTGTATGGATTTTGTAGTTTTGGGCTTGTTTGGCTTTGGGCTTGGGCCTTTGTTATGAATCTTGTTGGACCAGGGGTAAAATGGTCATTTTACCCCAAGTATGGATTATGAATCATGGTTTGGGACCCAATTGCTAATTGGGTGATATTTTGGTATTTATAGTTCGAGGAGTTGCCAGGACAGCAACTAAGGATTTCTTGTAGTGAACTTCAGCAGTGTGAGGTGAGTTACCTTCCCGGTATAAATGGGTCGAAGGCACCAATGCCGGCCCACTAGTAGTTGTTAACAGTAGAGATGATTGTCTTTGTGATAATTGTATGGTTTGCCACTATCTATTGAGATTTATGTTCTTGTATGCTATGCTATTACGTGGTAGTGGTAGGGGTGAAGTAGACCCCATAACCGGTCGAAAGAGACCGAACGGGTAGGTCAGCACCCATATATGCTAGGCAGTATGTAATTTATGTGCTTATATGCTAGGATATTATGTGGTAGTGATAGGGGTGAAATTGACCTTGTAACCGGTTGAAAGAGAACGAAGGGGTAGGCCAGCACCCTGATATGCTAGGCGGTTACCGGTTGAAAGAGACCGAAGGGGTAGACCAGCACCCTGATATTGTAACGACAAAAAAATCAAGGGTAAAAATTTTATATTTATTATAGTTAAAACACAGACATCTTCAAAATCCAAACATTCCAAAAATAGGATTAATTAAAAACATTTATCACAGTTCGTCCCAAAATCATATATTGCGGAAACACGGGTGTGTGCGCTGCGATCAAGTTGGGCCCTTCCTTTCCAAACCGATGATGCCTGAAACCATAAACAAAACTATAAGCACGAATCTTAGTGAGTTCTCCAGAGCATACCCCACATAATCACATAAACCATATCAATCGCATAACCATGCATATACACATATAAGGATGCCAAACCCTCCAAGGTCTTACACCCGGGTGCCACTGGAACCCCCACGTGTTCTTAGCCCACTGCCATGGGAACCCCCACATGGTCTTAACTACCTGCCATGGGAACCCCCACATGGTCTTCACTAGCCAAGGAAATATCATGCAAACTAAACATACAAACATACTAGGATGCCATGGAAACCCTCCAAGGTCTTACACTAAATGCCATAGGAACCCCCTCATGGTCTTATCCTGGAATGCCATGGGAACCCCCACATGGTATGGTATCCAACTGCTTCGGGAACCCCCTCGGGTCTTCCATACACGTATCATAGAGACTACTAGCATATCATATATCACATAAACAACTAGTATACCACATATCACATAATAGGCCGTGGGAACCCCCACATGGTCTTAACTGACTGCCATGGGAACCCCCACATGGTCTTCGCATAAATACATAACATATTGACAGTACATTCGCAAATAACCACTACATGTAAGAGTCACGAAGACAACTGGCATACTACATATAACTAATTGCCATAGGAACCCCCACATGGTCTTAATCTACTGCCACGGGAACCCCTCGGGGTCTTCCATACAAATGTCATACCAACATAACACATAATCAACTAACAATTCACATATCATATAATGGGCCGACCTTGGTGCCTTCGACCCACGCGAATAAATCCCTGACTGCTGGCTGACTGGTCCTCGTACTGTCAATCATCAAGACAAAACCCAATTAACCATTTGGGTTTTAATGCAAAACCATAAATCCACACTTGGGGTAAATAGACCATTTTACCCATAACCTAGCTTGGTTCAAAACCAAGGCCCAAACTCACACCCTGAAGGCCCAAAAGCCACATAATCAACTGAGGCCCAACATATGTCCCAATTTTCCAAATTGGGCCCAAACCTCTACATGGCCTTGCCATGAGGCCTAATCCTTCTTTTCAGTCCAATACACTTCATATTCTGATGGACCAATAATAATCCAAACACTTAAGCCCAAAATGCTAAAAACCACTCGTGGCCCAAACCATGGCCCAATTTTCCAAATTGGGCCTAATTCCTTCCGGGGCCATTTCCAACATCTCTAACAGCCCAAAACCTGATGGCCCAACAGGGCCCAAGGCAAACAAGCCCAACAGCTGGCCCACAACAAATCCCAATACTCATAACTCCATTTGACTGAGTACGCAAGGCGTACTCAGCTGTACGCTAAGCGTACAGACTGTTTGGCTTGTACGCTGCGCGTGCAGACTTGTACGCCCAGCGTACTACTCCATTAAGCCAAATACTCATTAAGCTCTTAATGCTTGGTTCAACAAGTCCTAACAAAAGAGCTGACTCCCAACTAACATCTAAACTCATAAAGTCACTGACTTGGTGACTTACCATGCCCCAACAAGACCAAATAACATTCTACTTTCATGGAAATGGCTGAAACTCCAACATAGATGGTCTTAAACTCTAAAGGTGCCAACTTTATGGACCTTGAATCTTAGAAACACTAAGAGGGGCAACTCAAAGCTTCTGGAATGAAATCAAGACCACTAGATCTCATACTTGGGACTAAAATGAACAAAAACCCATAAATGGTAGATCTAAGACACCAATGATCAAGTTTAAATCTTTATACCTTCATCAAGCTGAAAATGAGTCACAAAATCCAGATCCATAAGCTACTCCTTGATCCCCATCTTGGTATCAAACTCCACCTTCTTGGAAATGGACCAAACACTCCAAAAATGGACTCCATAAGCTCAAAATTCCACCATGAATGATTAGAGACGAGTTCTAGGGTTTTAGAGGGTGGGGGCTGACTTAAAATGAAGAAGGAGGCTCAACATTATGCTTATATAGGGTAAAACTCTAAGATTAGGGTTTTCAATCTGACCCTCGTACGCCCAAAGTACCTTCTCGTACGCCCTGCATACGAGGCTGAGCACCCCAATTCAATCCTCGCATATACGCTACGCTTCCTCCAGTTACGCCTCACATAGTTCTTTCTCTTCGGTACGCCCTGCGTACCACCTTGGTACGCCTTGCGTACTAGGGCTTTTCCCAAAACCCTAATTCTTCCGAAGGCTATAACTTACTCGATAGAACTCCAATTCCAACCATTCATATATCATTAGAAAGGTATCGAGACGCTCAACACTATTATCAATTCTTGCCTGCCATAAAATATCCCAAACCAAAATCCACTTCCCATAAAGACCCGAGCTGACAAATTATCGAAATACCCTTTGATCCAAAATCTCAAACTGAATACCCAAGCAATCCAAGGTACATTATCCAACTCCAACTAGGTCCGAAACCCGACCCCTCTGGTATCCGTAGCTTGATAGCACTTAATCCTTGATTACCAATTCAAAATGGGAACAATTCGAAGCAGGACGTTATAACTCTCCCCCACTTGAATTAGATTTCGTCCTCGAAGTCCGTCCTTACCTTCCCAACACCTCCAACAATTTTGTCAATACCTCCACATTCCGGAATAAATACAGCCTTCCCAAGGCAACCTGATACTAACCAAACCAGACTCTCTCCAATCCCGGCGAAGGGTAAATCCTTCTTCTCATGCAGGAAACTACTCCTGCCTCTCCGGATCTTGAAAATTCACATTGATCTGACTCTTCGACAGACCTCCGACCCTGGAACCGTACCGTACAACTTCCTTTCAAGGGTAACTGATCGAACGACCATTTCCAGTCCTGATCATCTCGGCGTTACCAACCGAATGATTTCACTTGCCGTGTCCAGATGTCGAACGCTCGCCTTAACAGATAGTCTAACAGTACTCAACTCAGCATATGCCTCGAATAACAAGCAACTCCACGCACGAACCCCAAGTCACTAAACCCACTTCAACTCATCTTGCTGCGATATAGCTGCTTTCTTAAGAACAATCTGGACCTCCCTGGTCCCAACTTGCCTGCCATCTGTCTGGAACACTGGACACCTACTCGATTGCTGAGCCAAAATACACACACATAACAACCTCGCGTGCCTTCTTAAAGAAATTCCGACTGGCAAGACTTGATTAAAGACGCCTTGCTACCAAAACTTCTGCTAAAGGAATGAATGTTACATGACTCACCGCATCCTCATATCATATACGCTCACCAACTACCCATCTTTTCCTGATTCCAACATGTCGTGGCTCTATTACGGATAGATCCAGCCCGAGACACATCATAATGGCTTAAACTACCATCAAACCAACCCGTTCATCACCCTGGAATCCTACCTTCGATTCCCTTCGCATATAGATGCCCCACATCCCATCTCACTGAAACGATATCCTGCACCAAACATGCGCAAACTCCGATTTGGGATCCTATCCAAAAACGAATCGATACTCCGCTCCTATCCAGAGATCCTCGAATCTACATTTTCATAATGCACCACGACTTCCCGTCATCCCTTACTTGACCGATAAAAATATACCTTTAAGCCAATCCCCGAGACTACCAGTCTCGCACCTGATCCAACCACTAGATTCCCAAGAGATCAATATCAAGGCTACCCAACCTAAACCATACTGTGTCACGTACTAGTTATCCACATGATCCTGCAACTCAAGACCTAAACCCTTGACCCCACGGTCTCTACTAGTTCTATCCCGAATTCCATAGTTATCCGGGCTCACCTACGGACTCCTAAGATCCACAACTCCATCATAGAGAATAATTTCTCTACAACCCTGACCGGCGTGCCCAAGGCACGAGCTGATCCCCCTTCCAGGCTTATGACCATCACCAGAATAGTTTACTTCAAATCGATGAATTCTACGATCATATCGCAGCCTAACACTACTTCCATCCAACCATGCTTACCACCCATGGCCTTACCACACTCCACTATCACATCGTCGCACCTCTCGAGCCGAATCTTATATCCTATCAAGAGTTCGGGTAGCACCGATGGATTCCCACTGCTCACTGTGCATAACCAAGGCGATTCCGACCGGCAATTGAGAGTTTCCTGAACTCCCACTAACATAATCTAGGCCTAAGAAGTCAATTGTTTCTCCCCCACTTGGACTCGACGATGCTTTTTCACCTCTTACGCCTTATGGATCTCCGATCCATTTCCATCAATATGCATGACCCGCCCAATCCTGCGCCGAACAACACTAGCGCCCCATAGTTATCCAAATCCAATGATCACTCAGCTTTGGAAACCCTGAAGAATACCCTTGTATTCCAAACCAATCACATGATCCAATCACTTCCCAGGCGCCCTTTTTCCAAAGAAATCCGAAGGCAAATACAAATTTACCACCATCGTACCGCTACCTATGGAACGGTAAATGCTACGGGCTAGCCCACAGTCTTACAATACGCTCGCCTCATCACAACTGTCCAAAACCTTACCGCCGATCCATCGGATTGGACACACCCAAAGTCGAGCACCCACTCGCAATGTCACCTGCTGGCACGATCAATCCTGCTACGCTTGTAGCAACCCATACTCCAGCAGTGGTAACTCAATCGTACGGTTCCCCGCACGTTCCGTACTGACTCCGGCCCTGCTGGACTCTCAGACGCTGCTTAGAAGTCTTGGGTCTCTTCCCGAGACCCTCCACTAAATGCACATGACTTCAACCTCTCTTCTCGAGGTACTCCAAATTGATCCTCTGCCCTCGGGCTCTGGGATCCATATCATTCAGGGTCGCGCACAATGACACACTCACCAGCTCAATCGCCAACGGATGAACTGCAATGGATGGAGAAACCTTTGCTCTAAACCGGGCTACAAACTATCCCCAAGACATAGTCTCCAATCCCGAAAGTGCAATATATCGCACAATCAATCCTTGCCACCTGATACAAGAGATCCAAGGCGAACTCAAAATCCTGACAGTCCTTCCACTAACTGGCTCACCCCCGAAGCTGGGACTAAACCCTGGTCCTTCCTTATACGTGCTCACCCTCAATCTGCAAGGCAACTATCCCCACAATCGGTGCATAATCAAGAATTCTCCTCCCCATAAGCTTTGTAGATTCTCCAAGACTCTCACTGATTCGAGTATGGATCCTGTGCTTTCAGTAGTACGGGCCCAATACTACCTTCCACACCTATCCATACTTTCCTCAGCAATCCTCCTGAATCCTCTAAGTCACATATTCAGACCATTACGCCAGTACTCACTGAACCATACTACGACCCACTGCAGCATATCCTAGGCTTTCCTAGGTTCCCAGCCTCACTCTGCCCTCAGCTACTGAAGAACCCCCATTAATGTCAACTAGCTACCTCATGAATATAGCCACATGCAATAGAGATCGGATAATCCTTCGAGTAAAAGTCTTAACCCTTGAACAGTTGGACTAAGACGAGAGCTACGCAATAGGGTCAAGTCCATCACTCTGATTATCCAGCCTGTGCTACATGTGACTTAGCATATTCACTTAGTAGCTAACTCACATTGCTAAGAGTCCTACAAAGCACAAAGCAAGCAGCATTCAGACAACGGAAAACTAACCAACATACTCCAATCAAGCAATTCTATCCACACATACAATTCGCAATCAGGTGACTCCTGTCACTAGTCTCATCCTAGGCTTACCCTAGGGTAATCTCCGACCCATGAAACTATCATAGAACATTCGGCCCACATACCACAACTCATGCTGTCCATATCCACCCTCACTGTCGACTGCCTTATGCATGCAAATTATACACAGAACATGATATAAGGCCAAATACATTATTCTAAGGCTATAAGAACCTAATCGTATACAATTTTTAAAGCATACACTTAGCAGTTACTGATACCAATAGTTATTCTCATTCCAGCATAGCATACAATATCTCCATGGCTACATGCATCACATATCAGGCCAATCTATCGCTGACTACTCAGCACTAGCATGCAAGTCTACCAACTTATGCAACATATAAAGGCATATCTCCTAGCCCTAACTAGCATGCGATTCTCAGATTCATAAATCAAGTCATAACAGAAAACATATATGGGTGTTCTAGGGAAACTTACTTGAGCCCGGATGATTTCATGCACCACACCCTTTCTTGTCTTAGAAAACTCTTTCCTTGAAAACATTTTTCTTTTGAAAACTTTACAGATCCTCAGTTTGAGTTCAGACACACCCGAAAGTATGTCCGACTCCCTCAAACCAAGGCTCTGATACCAACCTGTAACGACCCAAAAAATCAAGGGTAAAAATTTTATTTTTATTATAGTCAAAACACATATATCTTCTAAATCCAAACATTCCAAAAACATGATTAATTAAAAACATTTATCAAAGTTCGTCCCAAAATCATATATTGCGGAAACACGGGTGTGTGTGCTGCGATCAAGTCGGGCCCTTCCTTTCCAAACCGATGATACCTGAAACCATAAAAAAAACTATAAGCACGAAGCTTAGTGAGTTCCCCAGATCATGCCCCACATAATCACATAAACCATATCAATCACATAACCATGCATATACACATATAAGGATGCCATGGAAACCCTCCAAGGTATTACATCGGGTGCCACTGGAACCCCCATGTGGTCTTAGCCCACTGCCATGGGAACCCCCACATGGTCTTAACTACCTGCCACGGGAACCCCCACATGGTCTTCACTAGCCAAGGAAATATCGTGCAAACTAAACATACGAACATACTAGGATGCCATGGAAACCCTCCAAGGTCTTACACCAAATGCCATATGAACCCCCTCATGTTCTTAGCCTGGAATACCATGGGAACCCCCCACATGGTCTGATATCTAACTGCCTCAGGAATCCCCGGGGTCTTCCATACACGTATCATAGAGAAGACTAGCATATCATATATGACATAAACAATTAGTATACCACATATCACATAATAGGCCATGGGAACCCCCGCATGGTCTTAACTGACTGCAATGGGAACCCCCACATGGTCTTCGCATAAATACATAACATATTGATAGCACATTCGCAATTAAACATTATATGCAAGAGTCACGAAGACAACTGGCATACTACATATAAATAATTGTCATGGGAACCCCCACATGGTCTTAATCTACTGCCACGGGAATCCCCCGGGGTATTCCATACAAATGTCATACCAACATAATACATAATCAACTAACAATCCACATATCACATAATGGGCCGACCTTGGTGCCTTCGACCCATTGGTATGGTGAGGAGACTCACCTCACAATGCTGAAGTCCCGCGAATAAATCCCTGACTGTTGGCTGACCGATCCTCGTACTGTCAATCATCAAAACAAAACCCAATTAACCATTTGGGTTTCAATGCATAACCATAAATCCACACTTGGGGTAAATAGACAATTTTAACCCTAACCTAGCTTGGTTCAAAACCAAGGCCTAAACTCACACCCTGAAGGCCCAAAATCCACATAATCAACTGAGGCCCAACATAAGGCCCAATTTTCCAAATTGGGCCCAAACCTCTACATGGTCTTTCCATGAGGCCCAATCCTTCTTTTCAGTCCAATACACTTCATATTCTGATGGTCTAATAATAATCCAAACACTTAAGCCTAAAATGCTAAAAACCACTCGTCGCCCAAACCATGGCCCAATTTTCCAAATTGGGCCCAATTCCTTCCGGGGCCTTTTCTAACATCTCAAACAACCCAAAACATGATGGTCCAACAGGGCCCAAGACAAACAAGCCTAACAGCTGGCCCACACTGAAGCCCAATACTCATAACTCCATGTGTCTGAGTATGTTGGGCGTACTCAGCCGTACGCTAAGCGTACAGGCTGTTTGGCTTCTACGCCGTGCGTACAGAATTGTACGCCCAACTTACTACTTCATTAAGCCAAATCCTCATTAAGCTCTTAATTCTTGATCCAACAAATCCTAACCACAAATCTGAGACCCAACTAACGTCTAAACCCATAAAGTCACTGACTTGGTGACTTTGCATGCCCCCAACAAGACCAAATAGCATTCTACTTTCATGAAAATGGCTCAAACTCCAACATAGATGGTCTTAAACTCTAAAGGCTGAAAATGAGTCACAAAAGCCAGATCCACAAGCTTCTCCTTGATCCCCATCTTTGCATCAAACTCCACTTTCTTGGAAATGGACCAAACACTCCAAAAATGGACTCCATAAGCTCAAAATGCCACCATGAATGATTAGAGATGAGTTCTAGGGTTTTAGAGGGTGGGGGCTGACTTAAAATGAAGAAGGAGGCTCAACATTTTTCTTATATATGGTACAAATCTAAGATTAGGGTTTTCAATCTGACCCTCGTACGCCCAGCGTACCTTCTCGTACGCCCTGCGTACGAGGCCACGCACCCCGATCCAATCCTCGCATATATGTTATGCGTTCTTCCAGCTACGCCTCGTTTAGTTCTTTCTCTTCGGTACGCCCTGCGTACCACCTTGGTACGCCCCGCGTACTAGGGCTTTTCCTAAAACCCTAATTCTTCCGAAGGCTATAACTTACTCGATACAACTCCGTTCGAACCATTCATATATCCATAGAAAGGTATCGAGACGCTCAACACTATTATCAATTATTTCCTGCCATAAAATGTCCCGAACCAAAATCCACTTCCCATAAAGACCTGAGCTGAAAAATTACCGAAATACCCTTTGATCCAAAATCTCAAACTGAATACCCGAGCAATCCATGTCACATTATCCAACTCCAACTAGGTCCGAAATCCGAACCCTCAGGTATCCGTAGCTTGATAGCACTTAATCCTTGATTACCAATTCAAAATGGGAACAATTCAAAACAGGATGTTACAGATATGATAGGCGGTTACCGGTTGAAAGAGACCGAAGGGGTAGGCCAACACCCTGATATGATAGGGAGTACCTGTTCAAAGAGACCGAAGGGGTAGGCCAGTACCCGGATATGCTAGGCAGTATGTTTATTGTATATTATGTGGAATGATGGGGGAACTCACTAAGCTTTGTGCTTACAGTTTTCAGTTTTGGTTTCAGGTACTTCTTCTTCGAAAGGAAAGGATCCGGCATGATCGCAGTGCATCACACTATGATTTTTCCGCACATGAGATCTTTGGGAGAATGTACTCTGATGTTGTTTTCTTATGACATGTTTTGATTATTGAGATATTGGTTTTCATTATGATATGGGATGACACTATTGATGTTTTCAGACTCCTGGTTTTTATACTTACGTAATTAAAAATGAAATTTTTGGTCATGACTTTTGGGATGTTAAAATAACCCCTGAAACCCTTAACCTTTGGACAACCCAACCAAACACTGAAACAATCAAACTAAAACATCCCACAAAGAGATCTAGAAGATAACAACACAAGGTTTTGACTTTATACCTCAAAAGGACTGCAACAAATGGAGAGTTTCTGGATCCACAACCTTCCTACCAAACTAAGCATATTCATTCTTCAAACTCCTTCCACAGATCACCAAAAACCAACTCTCCAAGCTCATCACAAGCTCACACACTCAACCTTGAAGGGTAATACACAAAACTAGGGTTTTCTAGACAAGGAGGCTGGTAAGGAGGTCATCAAAGGGAGTTAAGGTCTTTAAATAGGGTGTAAAACCCTAAAATTAGGGTTTTCTAGACAACTTATCTATTTGTGCATTCTTCACCTACTGGTTCACATTATAGCGAAAGCTACATTCGACTTGTCATCGATCTTGATTAGCAAAACACCTGTAGAGTTTTACATTCATCTCTCATAAAAAAGGATAGAGTTTTACATTCCTCTCTCATAAATAAGGATAGAAATGTCGGCCAAATCTTCCATGTGTTGAAGGCTCTGCCCAAATGCGCTGAGATGTGTTTGACCATATATTTGGTAAAACCAAGAATTCAAATGCCATGGTCCTTTTCATCAGGTCCATTTTGAACCCCAAAGGTGCTTGTTCTTCTCATTAATAAAATACATAGTCGACATGCATAACATATTCGATGTTAAATGCTTTACACTTGGAAATACGAGAAAACGTCTCAACTTTATTAGAAATATCAAAAAGGCTATTTGAATATATATATATATATATATATATATATATATATATATATATATATATATATATATATATATATATATATATATATATATATATAACCCATGAATTATAACAAGATAATAAGATAACATTTTAATAGTAGTTCAAAATCAATAGGTTTTAATATTTATCATCAAAATATGATTTATTACAACAATGCCTTGTTTATTTTTCTTAATATTATAAAATGCCGAGTTGGCGAGAAAGACCTGACAAAATCAAAGTTAGTTATGATAAAAATTAAGTTTATATTTGTTCCCTTTAACATTATTAAACTCCATAAAATAAACAATATCCAAGTGGCAAAACAAATAAGCAGGAGGAGTTGGTAACGACTAATGAGTCTGCTGGGATAGGATGTAGAGAAAGTAAAAAATAAGTTTAAGAGAAAATTCATGAAATAATCAAAAGTTATGGGGTGTTTTAAGGAATTAACCATAAAATTTTAAGTTTTGGAAAATGACCACGAGATCCGCAGAGAGGGCTCTGCGGATCCCTTTAATCCTTTGAAGAATGACGCTCGGTACTGGGGAAATGACGTGGCACCACTAAATGACAAAAAAAAAATTATGGCTATAATTGTTCCGCAGATGTGGCTCTACGGATCCATTGTACACCTCTGTTGTAACGTCCCAAAAATAAGAACCAAAAATTTTATTTTTAAATTAATAAAACCATTATTCCAAAAACACCATCATATAAATCCAAATAAACAATTGTATCAATCACCATTTCTTATCAGAGTAAATCAAGAAAATGCGAAACAAGGTGGTGTGTGCTCTGCAGTCATCCCAGACTCTTCGATTTAAAAATTGAAGTACGTGAAACATAAATTGAAAACCGTAAGCACAAAGCTTAGTGAGTTCCCTAAGATACCACATACCAAACATAATAAATCACATATTGGGCCCCCACCCTCCATCGGGACCCGCTCGGTATTGAGTCTCACTCCGCTTCGGGACCGGCCCGGCATCGAGTCCCGCTCGGCTTACAAGTTTTTCAATCACCAGGCCCCGCCTGACATTGGGCACCGCCCGATACATATAATCATATAAACATATAATCATACTAACACATGCGATAATCACAAAGAAAATAGCATACCATACATTCATCGAGCCCCGCCCGATATCGGGCCTTGCCCGGTAACATAAAAACACATACTGATAACTAGCTGCAGAATCTCACCTCGCACTGCCGAATCACCCTAATAAATTTATGGTTGCTGGTCCGACAAATCGCCGAGCTAACAATATCAAATAACATCCAATTAATAATTGGATTCCCATCCATCACTATCAGTCCATAAATAGGGTAAATGACTAATTTACCCTTCTCCTAGTTTGGACCAAGACTTAGGCCCAAACCTTTAATCCAAAAGGCCTAATTACCAAAAAAATCACACAAGGCGCAAACATGGCCCAATTTTCCAAATTGGGCCCAAATCCCATTGTAGGCCTTCTTGAAATAATTTTCATCCCAAAACGTGATGGCCCAATAGGGCCCAAAACAACTAAGCTTAAAAGATGGACCAAACCGAGCCCAAGCACCGAAATCCAATCGTGCTGAGTACGCGGGGCGTACTCAGCTGTACGCTAAGCGTACACGCTAAATGGATTGTACGTCGTGTGTACAGACTTGTACGCCCAATGTACTCACCCATTAAGCCAAAACCTTCTTTAAGCACGTAACATCCGGATTCCCAGGCATTCTACGTTATTCATTTATTTTGAGTTTTGAGGAGGGACTCGACGAGTTGACGCCTAGACTCGTAGAGTAGGATTGCGTTTTTGCTGACTGGATTAATGAAGGGACTCGACGAGTCGATGGGTGGAATCGACGAGTCCGCGCTGTGGATTGAAACCCTAATTCTCGGGGTCTGTGCCCTATTTAAGGCCTTTATGGCCTCCATTTGCGGCCACTTCACCCCTGAGAAACCCTAGAGAGCAGAGAGATCGTTTGTGGTGCAAGACGAAGGCTAATTCACCATTTCTTGTGTGTTTTAGCAAGAAGGAAGGAGGTAGAACAAGCTAAGCGGGTTGAGGAGCTTGGATCCACTTCTATTTGAGCAGAGGAAGCTGTTGGAGGTAACAATCTGTGCCATTCTCGTGTTTATAATGATTCTAGTGAAATCTAGGGTTTTCTTTATGCCTCTTTCAGTTGAATCTGGAGTATGTGAGGTCCCAAGGCGAAATGGTTCATAGATCTAGACCTTAAGAGGTCCAGAGAGTCCTTACCACTCTGCTTTATGCCATACCTTTTGAGTTATGAGCCTAGGAGGCCATTTTAGAGGTTATTTCACCAAAAGAAGCTTTGGGTGTGTTGCATGTGCACCAAGATTCGACCTTTATGTGATTATCATGCTTGGGAAGGTCAGATCTATAGATTAGAGAAGCAGATCTGACCTTAGAAGGTCATTTGAGTATGAACATGAAAGCAACTCGCCGAGTTCATAAGTGGACTCGACGAGTCGAGTCGGGATTGCCCCGCGATTCGTGATAGGAGGAACTCGTCGAGTGGAAGGATGACTCGACGAGCCAAGAGAGGCTAGAAGGATTCAGCGGACCCGCATGGACTCGCCGAGTCGCCCGTGTGCACTCGACGAGTCGGGTCAAAGTTTGACCGTTGACTTTCGTTAACCTAAGGGTTCTGGTCAAGACTGATTCAAGAGAGTTCAGGGAGGGGTAGAATGGCCTTCTACCCAATCTTTAGAGATGATACTATGAGAGAGTATTGATCGGGGATGTTATTTGAATGATAGGAGGAGGCTAGGTCGGGACGTTGAGCACGAGAGTTATCCGACTTCATTGAGGTGAGTCTTCTCACTATACTGTACCTGGAAGGGTACCTATGTGTGACCGGAAGGTCTTGTATGCTATGAGATGTATGTGCTATATGTTGTTATGTGATATGTATGTGTTATGTATGTTATGTATGATAAGGACCGGAAGGTCAAGATGTTATGGACCGGAAGGTCAAGATGACATGGACCGGAAGGTCAGGAGGTTACGGACCGGAAGGTCGATACGGGTAGGACCGGAAGGTCTACCGGGATTCGGGACGGAAGTCCCCTGAGACACTTGGGTCGGAAGATCCTACAGAGTTTTGGCCTGGAAAGGCATATGTGTTGTATGTGGTATATTGGGGAACTCACTAAGCATTTATGCTTACAGTTGTTGTGTTATGTGTTTCAGGTACTAGCGAGGATCGCAGGAAGGCGCCGGCATGATCCGTACACACTCATAGAGATTATGCTTTGAGATTCTGGGATTTGTTGTTATGATGACATAGGATACAATTTGTTTGATATTGTTTTTGATGATTGAAAACATGATTTAAAAATGAAAAATTGTTTTGAAAATTTACGTTGTTACTGTTGGATATAGTGTCTAAGTCCATAACTTTATTTGGTATGTACTTGACCCGACCCGGCATGGTCCATTTGGGTTGCATGGCATTGCAATACTTGGATAGACTAAATGAGAGAATAAGGCACTTATGATTATTAATATATTATAAGTTCTAATATATTAATAATAGTATTATTTAATTAGTATTGATCAAGTATTAATCTAGGATTAATTTGGTGATCAAAGTGAGACTAATTAAATATATAGGGTTGATTATGACAATCATCAATTCTTTTATGGTGGATTAATGATCCATAGTTTATGGGTTATGGATGTAACCAAATGGAGCTCCATGGATGGTCCATGGGAGTTACAAATCCATGGGTCATGGGAAATCAAGAGTCATGACAATTAAGGGCATTCATGTGTAAACCCTAATTGTGACAACACTATAAAAGGAACCCTATAGCTAGCAAAAAGTGGAGCTAGTGGACATAGTGTTACTAGAGAGGGCATAACCAATTTTGAGTGCTAGAAGTATTCTCTCAAGTTATTCCAAGTCTTGTGGTGTTGTGTGAAGCATTTGAGGCACAACATTTAGGGTGCTAGGCTCACAAAGTCTTGAAGGAATCCAAGCAACAACAAGGTATGTATTTCTACTAGTTTTATGTTTTATGTAATCCTCATGCCATGCTAGTTAGGAAATAACCTTGAAAAAGTAATTTGCATGTATATAGAGAAAACATAGATTCAAGGTTATTAGGGTTGCATGTACACTTAGGAAGTGTTAGAATGCTCAAAACCCATCAGTGGTATCAGAGCCTAGGACTGTTTTCTGTATACTTGATGCAAAACTGCTTAAAAATCGAAAATAATGCACTCGGCGAGTAGGAGCGTGCTGGGCAGTTTTTTTTCGAGTTTTGTTGCTGGAAATGGATTAAGATCATTATCCCAATCTGTTTTGGACTTGTAAAATCTGTTTTTCAAAATGATAATGATTATGTTAACCCATTTTACATGGCTTTTATCAATTTTCAAGTATTGTATATAGTTATATGATTTCTTGAAATTGCTTAATATGAATTTGTGTTCTTATGAGTTTTTAGAAGATCATAGGAATTATGTGTAACCACCATGTGTGTTTAATTCATGATCTTAATGGCTATGATGGTGTCCATAACTTGTCCTCAAGTTATGGATAACCAAAAGTCACTTCTTTTAATTATGATTAAAGAACTAAAGAGGTTTCATAAAATGAAGAGTCTTCATTTTTATGAACCATTAAAACTCATAAGTTACAAATTGAAGAGACTTGGAATAGTTTCAAATCTTGCCCTCAAGTTTTGGAATTTGAAAAGTCTTATACTTTAATACTTTAATTCCAAATTAAACCTTAGATTTTTAAAAAGGTTTAAAAATCAACACTTATACTATTATTATAATTTTATTATATAGATATGTATAAGAATATGTCATTCTTACCGTTAGTAGGCCTCATTCACGAAGCCGGTCTATAAGGGGGTATAAGGTTGTTGCCTATAAAATGGTGACTTAATGGGTGTCCACTCTCACCCACCGCTTCCTTGATCGGTGGAGGGTCGTTAGCCGAACGGGTAGGATACGACTTTAAATACTTGTTAAAAGTATAATGAATTATAAAGTAACTATACATTGTAAATTCCCAATCTTAGTTACTTTAGGAAAATGTGAAATTGGTGCTAGCCCATAAAATTACACTTTGTACCTTACCAAGTCGTTAGTGGAGCGTGTGTGGTTAACCGGCACACTAACATGGACTAGTAAGAGTGGCAAAGGGTAACTTGACTTTATTATAGATCGGTGGAGCGTGTGTGGTTAACCGGCACATCGATTAGGTAATATTGTTGAGGGTACCAAGTCAATTTGTATGGTTATTCACACCTTGTTTGTGATCCTCGGCATCCCAGTCACAAACTTGAGAGGGCACAATCGAGATTCAAACATGCCATTGAAAAGTTCAATGTATCTCAAAAGATCTAGGTGTTTCAAAACCAATAAAACCTAATAATAAAATATTTCGTTCTTATGGTGGAAATTGGTAAATCGTCATTTACCTACCTTAAAATATTTTATAGTATGGATTACGGCATCCCTCTTCCAACTATAAATAGTTTGTTGGATCCTAGCCTTAATATTTCATTTGGGTGAATTATTAAGGATTCCTAATCTAATGAAACTTGTCTTTCTTTCCTTTCAGATGTCTTCCAACAATGCTTCTGGCTCAAACCCAACAGGCTCCTTTTCCCTTATGAACTTGTGTGGTAAGGTCATCTTTGATGGATCCAATTTCAATGAGTGGATCAGAAACATCAGAATGATTACCCGCTACGAGGACAAAGAATATGTCCTCGATAGGGAGCTTAAGGTTGTGAATGAAGCCACTGCTACTCCTGAAGAGTTTGCGGAGTTTGTTGCACATGAAAAGGATGCTACTAAAGTAGCATGCATCATGATGGCCACCATGACTCCTGAACTTCAAAAATCCTATGAAGATTTCTACCCCTATGAGATGCACCTGGATCTGATGGAAAGGTACCATCAGAGCGCGCGTCAGGAGAGGTATGAAATCATCTCCTCCATGATAACCGCAAGGATGAAGGATGGTGAACCCATCACCGGTCACTTGTAGAAGATGCAAAGGTTCGTTGACCGGTTGCTGAAGCTAAATGTTGACTTTCCTGAGGAAATGGCGATTGACATCATTCTCCATTCCTTACCTCCAAGTTATGATCAGTTTCGTATGACTTATCATATGAACAAGGAGGAAGTCACACTTAGCAAACTTCAAGGACTCTTAAGGACAGCTGAAAATGGCCTTAAGGGTAAAGCGGTTGCTACTTCTACTCCTTCAACAGCCCCTGTTCTGGCTATTGGGCAGGGAAAGGGTAAGAAAAGGAAAAACCCTTCGAAGGGTACCAAGGGTAAGACTCTTGATGGTTCCTCTTCAAGTGGGACAAAGAAAGGTCCCATTACTCCTTCTTCAAACCCAAAGGAAGCACAATGCTTCTATTGCCATGATAAGGGACACTTCAAGCGAAGCTGCCCCAAATATCTGCAAGATCTAAAGGATGGGAAGGTTAAACCCACCCATGCAGGTATTTACACAATATTGTCTAACAACTCATCTAATGCTAATTCTTGGGTGCTTGATACAGGGTGTGGTATTCACATTTGTACTGATTTGCAGGCACTAAGAAGAAGTGAGCAACTGGAGCACAGGAAGATAAACTTAGTCATGGGCAACAGGAAAGCATCACCTGATACCAAGATAGGAGTTTATTCTTTATTGCTTAATAATGGGTTAATGTTAGATTTGAATAAGTGTTGTTACTCGCCCGAAATGGCGAGAAATATTATTTCCTTTCATGGCTTGTACAAACAAGGTTTTACATTTTCATTTGATAATAAAAATGGTGCTATTAATGTTTATTACAATGATGTATTTTACTTTAAAGCATTACCTTGTGATGGTGTATATGAAGCCGTGAATGTTGTAGACAATCTAGGAAATAATGTGTTGTATATTGATTCTTCAGATAGCTTGGATAAAGCATCCTTGTGGCATTGTCGTCTTGGACATGTTAACAAGAAGCGCATAGGCCAACTCCAAAAGGTTGGAGTCTTGGAATCATTTGACCTCAAGTCAGATGATAGTTGCGAGTCTTGCTTACTTGGAAAAATGACAAAGTCACCCTTCACAGGTACTTGTGATAGGGGTGAAGGTTTGTTGGACCTTGTACACACGGATGTGTGTGGGCCCTTCAGAGTTGCTACAAGGGATGCTAATCGCTATTATGTGACTTTTACTGATGATTACAGTAGATATGGATATATTTACTTAATCAAGCATAAGTCAGAAACCTTTGAAAAGTTCAAAGAGTTTAAGCAGGAAGTTGAGAATCAATTGGGCAGGAACATCAAGATGCTCCGATCCGATCGAGGAGGAGAGTATCTTAGCATTGAGTTCCTTGACTATCTTAAGGAATGTGGGATTGTCTCACAATTGACACCTCCCAGAACACCACAGTTGAATGGTGTAGCTGAGAGGCGCAATCGAACCTTGTTGGATATGGTTCGTTCCATGATGAGTCGAGCTTCATTACCAATCTCTTTCTGGGGGTATGCCTTAGAGACTGCCGCCCATATCCTTAATCTAGTCCCTACTAAAAAGGTTGCCAAAACACCTCACGAGATGTGGACTGGGAAAGTTCCCAATTTGGACCACATCAAGATTTGGGGTTGTGAAGCTTTCGTGAGGCGTGAGACTCATGATAAGCTTGAACCTCGAAGTGAGAGGTGTTTTTTCATCGGCTACCCACAGAGATCCTTTGGTTACCTCTTCTACAGACCTAGTGATAATGTGGTTTTTGTAGCAAGAAGAGGAGTCTTTCGTGAGAGAGAATTCATAAGCCAAGGGGACAGTGGGAGGCAAATTGACCTTGAAGAGCTTCAAGAGTCAAGTGGTGAAGGAACCTCTAATGCTATCGACCAACCTGAGGAGGAAACTCCTGTTGATCCGATAGATGAGTCTGTACCTCCAAGACGTTCCACTAGGGTGAGGAACACACCTGATTTTTATTATGGTTATCACATCACCACTGAAGGTGATACATTTATTAGTGATAGTACACTAATAGATTTGGATGAACCTAATAATTACAGGGAAGCCATGGCAGGCCCTGAGTCTGCTAAATGGAAGGAGGCTATGGACAGCGAGATTCAGTCCATGTATGACAATCAAGTTTGGAACTTGGTTAACAATGTACCAGGTCGTAAGACAGTTGGGTGCAAATGGATCTTCAAGAAGAAGACCGACATGGATGGGAAGGTACACACTTATAAAGCGCGACTGGTTGCGAAGGGCTTTACTCAAACTCCGGGAGTTGACTATGATGAGACCTTCTCACCAGTAGCTAAAATTAAGTCTATTAGAGTAATGTTAGCCATAGCTGCATTTCATGATTATGAAATATGGCAAATGGATGTCAAAACCGCTTTCCTTAATGGAAAGTTGGCTGAGGATGTTTACATGGCTCAACCAGAGGGTTTTGTCGATACAAGATACCCTAATAGAGTGTGTAAGCTTGATAAATCCATTTATGGATTGAAACAAGCATCTCGCAGATGGAATCTTTGCTTTGATGAGAAAGTCAAAGAGTTTGGCTTTTCTAGGAGTGAGGATGAGTCTTGTGTGTATGTCAGGGCTAGTGGGAGCATAGTTAGCTTCTTGGTGTTGTATGTGGATGACATACTTCTCATAGGAAACGACGTCCCAACCTTGCAGGAGGTTAAGTCCTGGCTTGGGAAGTGTTTCGCTATGAAGGACCTTGGGGAAGCTGCCTATATCCTAGGGATAAGGATATTGAGAGATAGGAGTAAGAGACTAATTGGACTTAGTCAAAGTACTTATGTGGATAAGGTACTGAAGAGGTTCAGTATGCAAGATTCCAAGAAAGGAGAATTACCAATCCAGAGTAATGCCAAGCTGAGTAAGACTCAGAGTCCGAGTACAGAGGCTGAGATAGCTGAAATGAGTCATATACCATATGCTTCCGCTGTGGGCTCGATCATGTATGCTATGACTTGTACTCGCCCTGATGTGGCCTTTGCTTTGAGCATGGTCAGTAGATATCAAGGGAACCCTGGCAAGGCACACTGGACAGCGGTAAAGAACATTCTCAAGTATCTGCGGAGGACTAAGGATTGGGTCCTTACCCTCGGGGGCAGTGATGATTTGAGAGTGGAAGGATATAGCGATGCTAGCTTTCAGACTGATAGGGATAATTTCCGCTCTCAGTCAGGCTGGGTCTTTATCCTAAATGGAGGGGCAATTACTTGGAAAAGTTCCAAGCAGGAGACAGTAGCTGATTCTACTTGTGAATCAGAGTACATAGCAGCAAGTGAAGCAGCTAAGGAGGCGATATGGCTAAAGAACTTCATCGGAGACCTTGGAGTTGTACCAGCTATAAAAGAGCCAATGGAAATTTTCTGTGACAGCGAAAGTGCGGTTGCTTTGGCTAAGGAACCAAGAGATAACGGGAGATCTAGGCACATTGACAGAAAATACCATTTCATAAGACATCGAATAGAAGAAGGACTCCTCGTGGCTAAGAGGGTATCATCAGATGAGAACCCGGCAGATCCCCTCACGAAGGGACTGAGCAGGGTTAAGCATTTACAGCATGCGAGGCGCATTGGGCTGAAGGATGATATTAGTTTCAATAATTAGATTCCTGAAACTTGTAAAATGTAATTGACATTTGATGATAAATAAAAGTTGTTATTTATTTATGAGTAAGGTGTTACTATCTTATGTTGATTGTTTACTATGTTTCAATTTTGCATGTTTTTACTTCCAGAATAATTATGTTATTATTCAAACCATCCACAGTCAGTCAAACTTTGGAAGTAAGTATTGATTTAAGACTGTCATGAATTTGGCTTGTATGATTTGTCTAAAAGTGCTTTGGACAATGCAATGGTTGCTACAACATTCATGAGTACTCATAAGGGCTGAGTATTGGATCCAACCCACGCTCACTTGCATCACTT